>NC_137874.1:13533267-13543267 GCF_963924005.1 Protomyctophum bolini | reverse complement strand
CTGGCTCTGGGGCCATAACGAAGAAGGGGAAACCACAAGTATTTTATTTCATACTTGTGAAAAAAGATAATGCAAGCAATTCAATTAAAGTTTCCAAATCATACCGGCAGAGAAACATGCTGCCCAAAGTCTAGAACCAAAAGAAAGAAATGAACAAAGGTGCTCTCCTGCTGCTGCCCTTGCAGCCTGTGGAGCAGGTCTCTTAAATAGTGTTTGGGGAGGACACTGGCCAGGTGTATCCCCTTCCACTAATCATCTCTGGCTCCGCCCTCCAACACTGCAATGGAATTGTTAAAGGCACAGCCACACATACAGAACCCCATATAGTAGACTAAAGGCCCAGGGGGCCGTCACACTGCCCACATCCCTGATAGTGGAAGCTACACTGTAACGAATAGGATGTAGAAATTACAGTTAGTTAATGGCAAAAAAGTTGCCAATTAATTAGTGTAGAATTACGTATAGTTACTGTAAAAAACAATTACAGTAAAGTACTGTATACATGTTTACAGGTTTTAACTGTAAAAAAATATTACAGTAAACTACTGTATACCCTTTTTACAGTTTGTTACTGTATATGCATTACTTTTGGTTATTGTAAAACAACAGCAATTAATTGTAAACCAATTTACAACATTATATTGTATTCTTTGAAATTACAGCTATTTACTGGCAACTTTTGTTGCCAATAAATTATTGTAAACCAATTTACTTTTGGTTATTGTAAAACAACAGCAATTAATTGTAAACCAATTTACAACATTATATTGTATTTTTTTTTAATTACAGCTATTTACTGGCAACTTTTGTTGCCAATAAATAACTGTAAATACTTCAACACAGTATGTTGCTGTAGAAAGTTTTTTACAGGTTATTTTACATGCAATTAGTGTTTAATCCAATTTATCAACATTGCATTAAATTCTCTTCAACCATTACATAAAACCCAGAGTCTGATATGCAATAAAACATTTATTAAAACTTTACATTACAAGGTCACATCTCCCATTTTTTTCCATCCCCTAAAACAAACAATATAAAGTGCAAACTTTAAAAACATTTAAAAACAGCGATTCTGAACCTTTGGGCCTGGTCCCACTGATGGGCGGTCACTGATGTTTTGCCAATTACCGGTACGTGGCCACGTACCGGTAATTGGCAAAACACTAGGATTGTATTGATAATAATTAGAAAAATCTTAACAATTTTGAGGGGGCCCTGACCCAGAACGTTTGAGAACCACTTATATTTAAAGGTTTAAAACATGAAAAAAAAAATAATAATCTTGTTCCCCGACAAGATGATAACGTACATATAATGTACGATAATGTACACATTTTTTTACATCCATGATGTACCTCCAAACAATATGTAATTTGTCATCGTTTCCAATTCAGTGTTGCATCATCAGTCTAGTTTCCCTGTTCTACCAGAGGTGAATGAACAAAGAAGCTTGGCTAAACAAAAATGCCACTACTGTGATCAGTGTGGTAAACTTCCCTACAATGTCTAGACTTAAAACACACCAGAGAATTCACACTGGCGAGAAACCCTATGGATGTTATCAGTGGACAACACTTCTCTCAAATGTCAATCCTTAAATGCCTCACAGATTTAAAACTTGAACCGTCAGAGCCAATAATCAAGCCAGCAGCAGCTGATCTAGATCCAGACACAGCATTGACAGTGCCGTTAGCCACTGCCACTGCTTGTGGACTGGCACCCACAATCTAGGTCACACACTACTAGCCAGACTAGCTGAAAAACATTTAATAAAAAAGAAAGAAAAAAAAAACATTTTGTTCCCTGACAAGAAGAAAATGTACAACATTGCAGAACCATGTAAGTGTGAGAACACCGTGCAAAGCCAATTTGATCTGACTGAAATATAATCCAACATTAAAGTCTCTGCAGAAGTCAAAGTGCAAACCTGACAAAAATAAACAGAAATTCAAATCCCTGCAGAGATAAAAGTGCAAAAAAGTCCAAAAAGGGGAACAGGCCTGGAAAACAAAAAATGCCTGGAAAAGGCATGGAACCAAACAAATTGAGGTAGACTCTTTAAAAACTCACAAGGGCAAGGCAAACAAGTCCGTTGAGGAGATGGCAGATGTCAAGTCAAATCAGGCAGTAGGTCAAAACCAGCAGGTATCCATGGAACTCATCGTTGGAACTCAACAACATCTGACAGGGCAAGGGAAAAAAAGAACAATATAAGTATTTGCTACTATTTCAGATATCTACAGGGCTGAGGTTTGTGGACAGTTGTGTGAATTGGTGGGGCAGGTGAAAATGAAACGTGTGGACAGAAGATGACAGGTGTGGAGAGGTGAGGGGCAATAAAATGGCCTTGGGAGTAGTGACATCCAGAAACTGCCCTGTGATCCTCAGTTGACTTTCCCTTTTCTGCACAATGCCCAAGGTTTTGCACACGGTCTACTTACAAAGGACATACAGTTGGCACAATAAATGACATCCAAAGAAGAAAATAAGTGGTCCTGGCTGCACACCCTATTAACTTACCAACAGTGTTAGGCAATATTATACTTGGAATCAAGAGTAATATCTTATATTACTTTTGTCCCCCCCACCCCCAAAAAAGGGATCGTACAACACAATCCGTTTAGTCAGCTTTTGTTGGAACTGAATCAAATTGTTTTGAATAATAATAAGAAGAGTCACCAATCAGCCAAAAAGGCTATAAAGCAGCAATCTCTCTTGACCTTTTAAATGAAATGTTTTCAAACGGTAAGGCCAACAAATCCTCCAGAGTAATATGTGCCATTTTTTTTCCAAAGTAATAATGGTATATTATTGTTTTGGCAGAGTAATACAGTACTCATTACTGGGTAAAGTGATAATATTACAGTAATATATTAGTAACTTGTTACTGCCCAACACTGCTTACTAAAGAAGTATTTTAAGAAAAATGTTTCAGTTGACTATGAAGGTCAGCTAATCAAAATGTTCTGGACCACATTTTCCCCCCCACTTCTGAACTCTGAATAAAATCAGAGCCTGGGATAGAGATCTAAAAACAAATAATACAACTCTACTGCTTTATATGTATAAAATATGACATAAGATAGCAAAGCAACATATTAAGATTCATATAGTGGGGAGAGAATGGTCCAAATTCTTTGCACATGACTTACACTTAAAGCCAAGTGAAGTCCTGCAATCGCTTCAGGAGGGAGGAGACAGGAGGACAGACCGAATTGTTCCTCTTCTCCCTCACCTTCCCACTTTTCTGGCTGAGCAGCTTCGTTGTTTTGGTGCCACTGCCAATGGTTGGGTTGATCCCAACGAAACACCTGCAATTACAAATCACACACACACTTTATGAAAAATGTGCACTCAGAGCTCTACAAGAGAGCACATCTTTCGAGTTACACAAGATAGTTCTACTTCAAGCTGAAAGTTACCTTTGGATGAATTCCAGGATGTAACAGGCGTGCTCTTGGTACACCAGGTTGAAATTGTAATAAGCAGAAAATAAAGTTGCAATTCCAGCCAGGAAGTTTGTTTGTGGAGCCACAACGACCCGACCCTCCATGCTCAGCATACATTGGGTAGAACTTCACCTAAACATAGACACATGGTTTGCATTTTAATAGTTAATAGTTTCTGCTGCTTTCCACATGACAATTAGACTGTAAAACATGACCTCCATATTTATCTGCAATGCTTTTAAAAGTGTATACACTACCTAAGATAATTAGACGTAGTGTGTCGGGAAGCTTCAATGTCCTTTCCACATCTGCTGCTGTTGCCAACACCTAAACGACAGAAACACAAATTACAAATATTTAGTCATTGCACCCGACCTCAACAGTTGAAGAGTACAGTTTACAGGTGTACAAGAGTAATATCATCTTTTTTCAACCAACCCACACATTTTGCATAAAATGGTATGAAGAGTAAGAAAAAAAACGACTACTAAAAGTACAAATTAAAGTAAAATGAATACCAAAACAATAATAATATTGGGGTCCCGATTTTGATGGAGCACTAGTCATGTCTATGGATATTTAATGATGTAAAAAAAAAAAAAAACTCAAAATCATGTGGCAGCCAAGTTGTGATATGTTTGTGCTATGATTTATAACAGCGACTACAGCTATAGATACTAGACCACACTTACAAACATGTCTAGATCTTAGATAGATGAATGTATGACCTGTATGAGCGGCTCTTACAGCTAGTTGAGATGCTAGGATTTCATAGCCATTACCAAATGTTTGTTTCTCTCCTGGTAGGAGATCAGCAAAGCTGCTGCAATGTTGCTTTACAATCCTCTTGGCCACTATATCACAATGAGATTTTTTGGGATTCTCAGTCAGCCTCATATCATCAACGTTAATTCGTACCTTTCTGTCTTTATCGGATGCACAACATCTGTTTGCAATGGCAGTTGTGATACCAATAGGCATTCTGTGCCAAGGAACACAGAAGTTCTCAATCCAGTCATCTAAATGGACAGTCATTCTGGAGCTATTGCCACTGGCCCGACATGACGTGCTGGAGGGTGAAAACGTAGCGATACTGTCCGAGCTGGGTTCTACAGGAATCAGTGTCATTGTCACTCGCTCTAAAAAAAAAGGGGGGGGGGGGGGGATGGAACAGCTCAATAACTGCAAATAATAAAATCCTACCGGTTCAGTAAAATTAGCAACAAATGTGCATTAATGAATAACATATATACATTATGTGTCATGTACATAGCTTTACATTTTATGAAATTAGCATTTTTTGTTTGACATATTTCATAAACAAGACTAAGACATACCTTCAATTTTCCATGCATTGAGAAGCTTCCTACATTGACCAGGAGGGACTCCAGTTTATCCTCTGGTAGGCTAGGCAATACTGCTACCACAGCTTCCTTAATCTCTTCCTCAGGTGTCGCCATGTCAGTATCTGGGAGAGAGGGAGGATACATGTTAGTACGGTATCTGGGAGAGAGTGATGCAATATAATCACTTTTGTCCCATTGAGATCGTAACGCATTAGTGGATGATAATCAAGGAGGTCTTCTTGATTAACACACGTGTAGTTTGTATCCTGTTCTACTTCGGTCAGATTGTGAATACCCAAATCAGCCATCGCCACAGCCCGCTGCCTCTGTACAACAAAGTAGACAAAATCACTATGATGGATTTATAGTTAATCTCACCCATGTGAAGGCCCTCATCATCTTGTCCTAGACCTAGAACAACATGCATTTCTTTTTTGTACTTTGTGCCTTTGAAAGTGACAGCTAAAAAGGGCAGTTTGGGTCATTACTGTGAAGTCTCATATGACGTGTAAAACCTGCTATACTTTTACTCTCATAGCCACAACGTTTACAGAGATACATTTCTGCTGGGCTCTGGTTTCACCTGAAAAATAGGTATTTTCACTCTTCTTCTCGTGTCAGGTCTTGGCACTGATGATCACTGCTCACTAGTCACTGCCAGCCAGGTGTTTTCTGTCAGCATCTGTAATAGTAGAAACATTATTATGTTGTGCATTACCTGCTTTTTAGTTACTCTACGCAAAACAATACAAACAAAGGCTTATGGCTTAACAAATCTGATTGCACACAACAATCTGCAATGTTAATTTAATATATAACTTAACTGTACTGTAGGTACATTATTCACAGATAACATAATTGCAGTCAAAACAAAATACCTGCCAATCATTCACTACATGGAGATTAATATTACAGTTTCCCTGTTATGAATAAGTATGTGCTAATTGCACATTCAACACAAACAAGAAACAAATGGGTTCATATTAAAGATAGCTGAGCACATGTTCAATTTCTAGCCTAAAATATCATTCATGACTTGGCCCACATTCAACACAAATGGCTTTTTTCATTAAATAAACTTGTGGATATAAAGTGGTTAACAGTGATGATACTGTAGTTAAGTAGAGCTACAGTGCATCGCTTTCATTTGCAATACTAAAACGACAGTATTAGTATCCCCCCCCCCCCAAAGAAAAAGAAGCAAGAAAAAAACGGAAAATAGGCAAATTTTAATGGTGGTTTTTGGATATTATCTCTGGAATGGAAAGTCCAATCGACTCAGTTTAAAATTAGTTGGATACATGACTTTGTTGACTCCATAAACTAATTCAACTTACCAACTTGTCAGTAGATAGAAGCACGAAAGCACCCAGTGTAATCCCAGTTGCAGCAGCCCAGCACAGCAGTTGCACAGACGTTTTGTTTCCTCTCTGTTCAAAATGAATAAGCTCCGCCTTGTGTGTGATGCAACCGGATGCAACGTCATATCTTGATGCAGTAATTCAATGTAGGAACTACAATGAAAGTAGTTCACTACATTATTTAAATGTAGAACCTACAGTGAAATAGTCTAGAGAGTGTAGGCATTTCTAGGAAATGTGGTCACTTAAAGGGGAATGCCACTCATTTTCAACATTTTACTATGTCATTAATATACCTTACAGTTGTTATGAAGTACATCTCAGTGACAATCACAATGATGTACTTTATAATTTTATTGATTTTTTTAGACCTCCAGTTCTAGCCAGGCAACACAGAATGGGCCGGGGTGGGGGTTTTCTTTATTAGGCTATTTCCACACAACAACTCATAGTAAAATGTTGAAAATGATCTGGGCACCCCAATTTAAAATTGGCTATTTTGGCCAAATGTAAAACATATAGGCCTATACTGTATATATTTTGAAAATGATTTAAAGTATACAGAATATACGCAGACAGACAGACAGGCAGGCAGGCAGGCAGGCAGGCAGGCAGGCAGGCAGGCATGCAGACAGACAGACAGACAGACAGACAGAGAGGCAGGCAGGCAGGCAGGCAGGCAGGCAGACAGACAGGCAGGCAGGCAGGCAGGCAGACAGACAGACAGACAGACAGACAGACAGACAGACAGACAGACAGACAGGCTTTGAAGGCTTCGTTTTGGGCCTTTGCTTCTAAAAATCAATAAAATATTAAAAAAAAATCTTTTCTTTCCAAACAAGGCTATTTCTGAATGCTTGAAGCATGCCGAATCCAATGAAAGAGGTCTTGTAGCTCTAGGGGACTCCTAACTTGGCACCAAATCAAAAGAGACACGTTTTTTCAGCCCCAAAAGCTCAAATAATGTTTTTTTTTTTCAAACACCAGTTTTTCTGACTCACTTTTTCATGCTGGATTCAATGGAATTGGTCCCGTTGAAAGAAAATGTTCCGTTATTTGTCTAACCTCTTTAAGGCTTCTAAGTCAAAAACCGTTCGATATTACGGGCCCATCTTTTAGTATGTTATATAGCTTGTCAGGACGAACAATCTGATATGTGATTCCTGGCACACAGACTTACGGTTCTCTTAATTGGCTAGTTAATTGGTTAGTTTTCAACGCGCGATAGCTCGAGAACGATAGGTCCGTCAGCCAAGTAATTGACATGGGCGTGTTCAGCTTTCCGAGATCTACGCTCTGATAGGTCCGTTATTCTCGTGCGACCCCCGTAGCAAGATTTCTCCAACTCTGATCTGTAATCCGGAAGCCTTATAGACCCAGTGAACCTTACTGTGTATTGACTGGTGAAATGCTAAACCTAAATTTGAGAACCACACATCCGTGCGCAGGGAGACACATATCAGCGCGTTCGTCTTATCGATAGCTATGCGTGGATGCAAAGCACTTCCATTTTCGACCTTTGTGGGAGGAGCTATCGCGCGTCAAAGTCTAACTCTAGGGTTAGGAACCACACGACCGTGTGTGACGAAACACATATCAGATTGTTCGTCCTGACAAGCTATATAACATACTAAAAGATGGGCCCGTAATATCGAACGGTTTTTGACTTAGAAGCCTTAAAGAGGTTAGACAAATAACGAAACATTTTCAAACATTTTCAACACTTTCATTAGATTCGGCATGCTTTAAACATTCAGAAATAGTCTCTTTTGTAAAGAAAGGATTTTTTTTAAATATTTTATAGATTTTTAGAAGCGGAGGCCTCAAATGAATTTGTCTTTGGTTATACAATGCATACATGTATTGCAATTACATTTAAATATTGTAAAATGACAGAACAATAGGTTACTGTACATCTATTGTAGAAATTACAGAAATCGGTTGTAAAGCTACGTTTTACAATAAGAACACAACTGACTGTAGTCTTTACAATAAGTTACTGTGGGAAAATGCAATAAGTTTCTGTAATGATTATTTTCCCATAATGCATTGCAAAATACAGTTAAACATTGTAAAATGACCCAACAATAAGTTACTGTACATTTTTATTGTAGAAATTACACCGATTCGATACAGTGTAGGTGTGTTTCCTGCCCACATGCCTGACCCTGGTTCGTTATACAGGCAGGTCCCGTCGTTAGTGATAGAGGGTATACTGTACAAAAACATCCCATACTCACACAATGGGCAGTTCATGCCATTAGACTGTGCCCTAATTCACTGGTTCACAAGTTCCCAGCTCCATTTTCTATTCTTTTTTTTTTTTTTTTTTCAACTTTTTCTTTTAAACAATAGGCTACCTACATTTTTCACAGATTGTGCCCCCCCACATAGGGCCCCCCATGTATATATAGCCTATATATATGCCTCAAATTTCCATGAATTGTACTTGAATATATTTTGAGGAGAAATATTTTGTATGGAATTTATTATATCTCTCCTCTCCTCTCCTCTCCTCTCCTCTCCTCTCCTCTCCTCCAGGAGGTAGTGAGTGCTCCTGGGAGAAGGAGCAGCGCCTCTTGTCCCCGCCCCCTCCGTCTTCAGGGATCAGTGGCGCCACCCACAGCTCTGTCAGCAGCACTACAGCGGCCATGTTAGGAGTCCAGAGCCACCATTTGAACACCCTGCACCAACACAACCAGCTGCTAGCCAACCGTAAGGCAGTGTCTCTGATTCTGATTCATGTGATTGTGAAAATAGACGATTTAAAGCTCACAGTGCCTCGTTGTGAGGCGAAATGACATCATGTGACGTCATGTGACGTCACGTGACCAATATGAATACATCTTGTGACTGGTTTGGTTATATATTATTAAGATGCCTGGGGGAGAAGCGACCTAAAGGGAGAGGTCGTATATGGAGCGTGTCTTGAGTGTACAGGGTTTGATGAGGTCAGATCAACATATGGAATGTCAGAACAGGTTAGCTCCATATATGGAGATCTAAGGGTGGCAGCGGTGTCAGTTTCTTGAGTGTATAGGGTTTGATGAGGGCCCAGGTATAGGGCCGGGCCTTAATTTTCGGGCCTGTTGAGAACTGTGGTCGCATTTATGTCTCATAACGTATACAATGGCAGTGAATCTGGGTCTGTAACTCTGAGAGTGTATGGGGTCCATTTGGTTCCATTTGTACACTCTCGGAGTTAAATTAACTTTGATTTTACATTATAAATTGGGTTCTCAGAGATATAAATGCCATTAAATGGGGGTCCGTAGACTAATGCATATCAAACTGGGGGTTCTTGAAATTAAACGGGTTGATAATCACTGCTAGAGCCGTAAAATAAATATTCTCTTATGAGGGTCCCTGGCATACCTTTTCAAATGGGGGTCCGCAGGGCTAATTAGTGTCACTTTGGGGGTCCTTGACATGAACAAGTTTGGGAACCACTGTTCTAAACCTGCCGTTTCTCCCCCCCACCCCCCCCCTCTCCTTCCTGGTTCCATCATGGCCTCAGGTCTCTCAGACCTTCCTTTTATGGTCATGCCCCACCCACTCCTCCCGGTGGGCTTGCCCCCTGCCAGCGTTGCCATGGCGATGAACCAGATGAGCCAGCTGAGCAGCTTCGCCAACATGGCCGCCGTGACATCCCACGTCCAGGCTCAGTCTGGAGCCGCCAGCGTGGTCAAGGTCTGGACCTCGCTAAACGTTACATATACTTTCATTACTATACTTGTCATTACTATACTTGCCAAATGTCTCCAAAGGCATAGTAGAATTTGAGAAACAGACAATTGTCCTGCATGGTCCTCACAAGAGAAATGTTTTTGAAACATATTCT
>NC_137874.1:13508267-13528267 GCF_963924005.1 Protomyctophum bolini | reverse complement strand
TTCATGAACAAAGGCTCTTTATTGGCTGAAACCATAAAAAGAACTACATATGTCCAGTGTCAGAAACCCACCACACATACAAAAAAAACACATTTTAACAAAAGAAGAAGGGAGTAAAATGAAATGGATTGAAAAGGCTTTTTCGTGGAAAGTAAGAATCCATTTGATGGTAAAGCTTTTAGAAAGAGCGAGAGAGAGAGAGAAAGAGACTATCACTTTTTTGCCGTTTGAAGAGTTTGGGCTTGTAATAGCACAGACAGACAGACAGAAGGACATATTTTTTTGCTATTACAGTTACCTGCTTTATACCGTTAGTCGGATATGCCTGAAAGTCATTTGTATAAAAGCAGGATTTTAAGCATGCATCCTATACCCTCTCTCTCTTTCTCTCTTTCTCACAAATGTGATTTAGGCAAGTGGCTATGTCCGAATTTAGCCTATAAGAACCCAACTTTCAGCAGCTGTCAAAAATTCCCCTAGGGTGGTTGAATAGAAACCAATGTGGGATATGTTAGTAGACACCTTTACAAACACATTGGTGTAGAGAATTCTTGGTAAGAGATTTATTCCCAGATTTTATTAATATCCCCTGACAATTGAGTCATATCCAATTGCTTCTACCATAGCAGGTTGCAAGCACAGTCTAGAATTCTATAGTATACAATGGAAATGCACGCACACACGCACGCACGCACACACACACACACACACACACACACACACACACACACACACACACACACACACACACATACACAAAAAATTATAATTTGGGAAAAGAGACACAAGCAGGCAAGGTTAGTTACCCGTGGCAACATGACAAGACAAATGACTGTCTGTCTGTGTGTGTGTGTGTGTGTGTGTGTGTGTGTGTGTGTGTGTGTGTATGTGCATGCGCGCGTGTGTGTGTGCATGCGCGCACATGTGTGCGTCCGTGTTAAGTGTAGAACTTAACATTGTTGCGCATAACAGTTCGCTAGTTCAAATCTAGAACACCTTGATCAAAGCACTTAACAATCCGTTTGCTCATGGGGAGCTGTTCATTCATCAACAGTTTGACTGGTTGTACTGGGCAGCTCCCAGTGTCTAACAGTAAATCACTGTGGTTGTACTGGGCAGCTCCCAGTGTCTAACAGTAAAACACTGTGGTTGTACTGGGCAGCTCCCAGTGTCTAACAGTAAAACACTGTGGTTGTACTGGGCAGCTCCCAGTGTCTAACAGTAAAACACTGTGGTTGTACTGGGCAGCTCCCAGTGTCTAACAGTAAAACACTGTGGTTGTACTGGGCAGCTCCCAGTGTCTAACAGTAAAACACTGTGGTTGTACTGGGCAGCTCCCAGTGTCTAACAGTAAAACACTGTGGTTGTACTGGGCAGCTCCCAGTGTCTAACAGTAAAACACTGTGGTTGTACTGGGCAGCTCCCAGTGTCTAACAGTAAAACACTGTGGTTGTACTGGGCAGCTCCCAGTGTCTAACAGTAAAACACTGTGGTTGTACTGGGCAGCTCCCAGTGTCTAACAGTAAACACTGTGGTTGTACTGGGCAGCTCCCAGTGTCTAACAGTAAAACACTGTGGTTGTACTGGGCACCTCAACAGTAAAATCCTGTGGTTGTACTGGGCAGCTCAACAGTAAAACACTGTGGTTGTACTGGGCACCTCAACAGTAAAACACTGTGGTTGTACTGGGCACCTCAACAGTAAAACACTGGTTGTACTGGGCACCTCAACAGTAAAACACTGTGGTTGTACTGGGCACCTCAACAGTAAAACACTGTGGTTGTACTGGGCACCTCAACCTCAACAGTAAAACCCTGTGGTTGTACTGGGCACCTCAACAGTAAAACACTGGTTGTACTGGGCACCTCAACAGTAAAACCCTGTGGTTGTACTGGGCACCTCAACAGTAAAACACTGTGGTTGTACTGGGCACCTCAACAGTAAAACACTGTGGTTGTACTGGGCACCTCAACAGTAAAACACTGGTTGTACTGGGCACCTCAACAGTAAAACACTGTGGTTGTACTGGGCACCTCAACAGTAAAACACTGTGGTTGTACTGGGCACCTCAACAGTAAAACACTGGTTGTACTGGGCACCTCAACAGTAAAACACTGTGGTTGTACTGGGCACCTCAACAGTAAAACACTGGTTGTACTGGGCACCTCAACAGTAAAACACTGTGGTTGTACTGGGCACCTCAACAGTAAAACACTGTGGTTGTACTGGGCACCTCAACAGTAAAACACTGTGGTTGTACTGGGCACCTCAACCTCAACAGTAAAACCCTGTGGTTGTACTGGGCACCTCAACAGTAAAACACTGGTTGTACTGGGCACCTCAACAGTAAAACACTGTGGTTGTACTGGACACCTCAACCTCAACAGTAAAACCCTGTGGTTGTACTGGGCACCTCAACAGTAAAACACTGGTTGTACTGGGCACCTCAACAGTAAAACACTGTGGTTGTACTGGACACCTCAACCTCAACAGTAAAACCCTGTGGTTGTACTGGGCACCTCAACAGTAAAACACTGGTTGTACTGGGCACCTCAACAGTAAAACACTGGTTGTACTGGGCACCTCAACAGTAAAACCCTGTGGTTGTACTGGGCACCTCAACAGTAAAACCCTGTGGTTGTACTGGGCACCTCAACAGTAAAACCCTGTGGTTGTACTGGGCACCTCAACAGTAAAACACTGGTTGTACTGGGCAGCTCTGAGTGTCCTACAGTACAACTCTGTGGTTGTACTGGACAGCTCCCCAGTGTGAACAGCACAGTACTGTAAGTGTATGAATGGTAGCTGAAAGCAGCACCATGACCAGTCAGCCATGACAGGATGAATAAAAGGCTCCAGGTTTGAACCCCGACATCCGCCTCGGAAAAAAAGCATCAATTATTAAGAGAGCTGTCGCTTTTCTAGTGTTACAATATTCAAACACAGTTATGATTTATTGTCGTAATCCAACTGCCGGGCTCAACAGAACATGCCTTTGTTTTATCTGTTTTCACACTTCACGCACACGCACACACACGCACACACACACACACACACACACACACACTCACACAGACGTAAACAAACAATAAACACAAACACACATAGATACATATGCCCACATGAACACATAAAACTGCATTTTCTGAAAGTGTTTGGGTTGTGAAGCTTGAAATCAATTTGTATTTGTTGTCACTTCAAGCTGTGCTAGTTGTCGTGTGCGTGCGTGCGTGCGTGCGTGCGTGCGTGCGTGGGTGGGTGTGTATGTATATAAATATAATATAACATATTTTTGTGTGTCTTCTTGTTTGCAGACGATGTCCAGTTGCCCCTCCCCCTTCTGAAACCCACCTATGAGAAGCTTCCACTCACCTCTCAACCCCTGTCAATCAACCATGCGAGCCCCGCTTTTGCTCCGTTCCTATTGGCCGAGGGGCTGTCATCAATGGAGACACTGCTTACTAATATACAGGTAGGTGAAGGAGGCGGAAAGAAAGAAAGAAAGAAAGAAAGAGAAACTGAGAAAAAGCCTATAATTCAGTGGGGCAGAGCACAGACCTGGTAGGACTATATATACAGTATCCAGGTGTTCTGCCCTCCTCTGGCCAACCAGACTTCATCAGGAGTTACACTTTTTGTCACATTTAGAAACCTCTAATCTCCACATTTAAACTTGTTATGTTTTTTTTTCTTTTTAAATGAATGCCCTACTTGATCACACTACAGCCTCACACAAAAGTATGAGCTTGTAGATCTGCTAACTATTGCCACTATTGCTGTAAGTAACATGGTGTCAACCTGGGAAATAAAAAAATGCATGTTCAAATGTAATTACTGGTAAAAGACAAGAAATGCAGGTAAAATGGATCATGATTCTGTCCCGGAACATTCCTCCTTCATTGTGTCTCCATGCCATGTGTTTATTATGACTGTCCAATAGCTGACTTGATGGAAAACGTTTAACCTACAGTCAATCCCTTTGTCCCTTCTGTGTATTTAGAGCTTGCCTGTGCAAATTGAGGTACTCTCAATGATAGTGTGTGTGTGTGTGTGTGTGTGTGTGTGTGTGTGTGTGTGTGTGTGTGTGTGTGTGTGTGTGTGTGTGTGTGTGTGTGTGCGCGCGTGCGTGCGTGCGTGGCAGGGCCTGCTGAAGGTGGCCGTGGAGAATGCCAGAGTTCAGGAGAAACACAGTCAGAATGAACGTAAGGAGCTGAAACTGGAGCTCTACAGAGAGAGAGAGATCAGAGAGAACCTGGAGAGACAACTCAACACTGAGCTCCACAGCAGAGGTGAGGCATTGTTACGTACTAGAATTATCACGTCTAATGCTTTTTTCCAATCTACAAGCTCAGCTCACAACACTTTGTGTTGTGACGCATTTTGAGCTTGTAGCTTCTATTTTCTGTGAATGTCGTCCCCCCCCCAGAGTATAGGGATGCTACGATACAAGTGGTTAAATCCAGACTAAACACTCTTATGTATGAAAGATCTCATCTACATCCATATTGAATTGATTGAGTTAATCGAAATGATTTAAGTCAAGTTGTGCTTCTTTTATTATATTTATTTTTAAAAATTCCCATTGCTTGATTTCAGTATAGTGTGTGGGTCGTTTGTGTGAATGGTTTGTGGGGTGAGAGATGATTTGACTTGAGAGAGCGACCTTAGGAAGTAACTACTACACAGAAGTGACTTATATCCCCCACCCTCCCCCTCTCTCTCTCTCTCTCTCTCTCTCTCTAGTGTCCATCCAGAGGAGACTACGGAGGGAGAAGAAGGCCAAGAGGAAGTTACAGGAGGCGTTGGACTTCGAGGCTCGGAGGAGAGAGCAGGTGGAGCGTGCCCTGAAGCAGGCCAACGGCTCCCCAGGGGAGCTCCACCGCAGCCTCCCACTGGACGGTGAGGAGGCCACCGTATACCCCCACTACACCAAGTGGTTACCCAAAGTCCTGACCCCAGGAGTCCTTGAGGGACTTCCAGGGGGTCCCCCCACTACACCAAGTGGTTACCCAAAGTCCTGACCCCAGGAGTCCTAGAGAGAGTTCCAGGGGGTCCCCCCACTACACCAAGTGGTTACCCAAAGTCCTGACCCCAGGAGTCCTAGAGAGAGTTCCAGGGGGTCCCCCCACTACACCAAGTGGTTACCCAAAGTCCTGACCCCAGGAGTCCTTGAGGGAGTTCCAGGGGGTCCCCCCACTACACCAAGTGGTTACCCAAAGTCCTGACCCCAGGAGTCCTTGAGGGAGTTCCAGGGGGTCCCCCCACTACACCAAGTGGTTACCCAAAGTCCTGACCCCAGGAGTCCTAGAGAGAGTTCCAGGGGGTCCCCCCACTACACCAAGTGGTTACCCAAAGTCCTGACACCAGGAGTCCTTGAGGGAGTTCCAGGGGGTCCCCAGCTAAATGATAGTTTGGAACCAAATGGACCCTTATGGGTCTGTAACTCTGAGAGTGTACAAATGAAACCAAATGGACCAAGAAGGTCCAAATGTTCAGAAAGGGATCTATGGTGTCAAATCAAAGAAAAAATGTCCCACGCATGGTACATCTATCTATGAATGCACCATGTCTATGTACGTCTGTCTGTATGTGTGTACGTGTGTATGGCTGTAATCCACGTAACTCGAGAACCATTCGCCCCACCGACTTCAAATTCGACACACGTTCCACACCCCCACAGGGAGTGCAGTACCCGGTGTCCAGTCTGTCGGGCCCACGGTTGTCCAGAACTGCCACAAAAGGCCTCTGCCTGGGCTCTGGACAGATCCATATATGGAGCTGGCCTGTTCTAACATCACAACACTCCATATTTGGGCATGCCTGACACAGAACTCCATATATAGGAATAAAGGGACACAGAGAGACAGATCCAGAAATCTCCATATATGGGCATAAAAGGGACACAGACAGATGGGTGAAACGGGCACTCTGACACGGGTACAACGGGTATTGCATAGCCGGGTGGGGCATGGATGTGAAACTTCCATCGTTCTCTACAGCCGGGCACCGGTCTAGTGATATGAAGACACACACACACACACACACTGCACACAGACACACACACACACACACACACACACACACACACACACACACACACACACACACACACACACACACACACACACACACACACACACACACACACACACACACACACACACACACACACGTTCTCATTTATTTATTATTTGTTAATGTAGTGAGAGTGGTTGCAATGGTTTACAATTCATTAAGCTTCAATTGCACATAAATATCCAATAATTCCCCCAATCCGATGGAAACCAGTAGCTGCTACTATAACATTGTGAGGCCAGCGGCCCCAATATTATGGACAAACTATTTGTGGTGTTTATTATTTAGTGTATATTTTTCAGACGCTGTTCTTCCAGAAAACGAGGTGGAGAACAACGCTAACCAACAAGAGAACTCTGTGGCACAAGGTATATATATATACAGTATGTAATGTATATCAGTATAGTATAGCAAATTCTACAGTACAGACACCTGTTTATGTATAGCTGTTGTGTATGTATCATCCATCTAATTACTGATATTCATATCAATTACGTACTCTTAGCAAACTAATTTGGTTATATAATAGTGGGTGGGTGAGTCAAACTAACTGGGCTAGAAGGGACTACACACCTGTTGTGCGTTGAACTGATGTACATATAGGATAAATCACAGCCATATCATCTGTCCTGGTTCCTTGTGTGGCTAATGAGGCAACTAATGATTACAACTAAAGGACCGTAGACCTGGCAACAGCATGTTCCTTTCGGCCTTTGAGCCGTTCACATTGGCCAACGTGAACAGCTCCATGTTAAGCCATCTTAGACGAACTACTATATTACCGTAAGCTTTACAGAATAAATCAGTGCTGATTGCCATGCTGTGGTGTATCAACTGAAGCCAAAACGGCATCATTACAAAGAAAGTTCCCTTTCCCCGGCTGGCCAGGGAGTTTAGAGACCAGGATTACTGCATGTTTTTTGTGAGGGTATAACTACCCTGTCCCCTATCGTTTTATTATTTTAATACAGTAAATAACCTCCAACAATTTTCATTTAGGCTTTCGGTGAACAGGTGATCTAAAGTAAGGATAATGAGAAATGAATTATTTGAAAATCACAGGCTATAATTTTTCATTTAAATCGTGTGATTGATCATGTAATTATGTGATTAATTTTGGTGTCAGGCCGCGTTACCATGGTAATATCATCATCATCAGAACCATTAAAATACAACGGCCCCTTTGTTTACATCAGCAGTTCAAAATGTCCGATAAATGTGAGAAATGGACATTGTGATGAGCGTTTTCCTGGTCCTCACAATGAGAAGTGGTTGTTTTATGGTTAAAAAGGATTTTAGAGATATGTTCACAATTAGTAAAAGATTCAGATGGTTTAGAGGTTAGGGGTCTAGGCCTGATTTATGCTCAGTTGCAAGTGCAATGCATTCGAATGTGAGCTTAGTCGTACACCTGCTATTTTTGGCTGTAGGCTTAAGGTTAAAAATAGCAAACCATTGTAGAAATGGCATTATAGAATCACAATACAAACGTGCGTGCGTGCTTGCGTGCGTGTGCGTACTGTAGATGGTGATAAAGGTCAATCAGTGACACTGCCATGCTCCCATAATCGCTTTGTTTCCAGGCGACTGACCAATGACAAACAACTCCCCCAACACACACACACACACACACACACACACACACACACACACACACACACACACAGTGAGAGAGTCTTATCTCTGCCCTCTCCCAAATCCTTTAGTTTTTTCACAACATTATGTACAGTATGCTCACAAATGCTTTCCAAAGATGTTTGTTAAATAATAATAATAATTATTATAAAGAAGCAGAAGAAGAAGAAGTAAAAGAAGAAGAAATAATAACTCATCTAATACATAATTAGTTTATGATTTCATCAATCCGTAAAAAATGATTGATGGGAACAAATAAATCAATGACATTTAAAATGACTGGAGAGCTTTTAGATTAAAAGAGTTACCGTATATATATTATTTTTTTTCATTGTAAAATGGATCATTTAATTGTTGGCAATTAATTAAGTCAATCAATGAAGGGATTCCTGCTGTGATAGATGCGCAGAGATGTGTGCGCACACGCACGCACACACACACACACACAAGTTCATAGTATATAAATTACTGTCAACATCGTAATATTGTAAAGTGGACACTCTCTCTCTGTCTGTGTGTGTGTGTGTGTGTGTGTGTGTGTGTGTGTGTGTGTGCGGACTGTGAAATTGAATCAGCAAAAACAATCACAAAATACAGATCATGCAAAACAAAATGCCTTACACACACACACACACACAGGCACACACACACACACACACACACACACACTATCTTTGCCCTAAGTAGAGTAAACATTGTTGTGTGTGTGTGTGTGTGTGTGTGTGTGCGCGCGTGCATGCATGCGAGCGTGCGTGCGTGCATGCCTGCGTGTGCGCGCATCTTCCCAACTGACACACTGATAATAAGACACATTTATCAAAGGACAGAAAGAGAGAGAGAGTGAGAGATGGGGGCCAAGAAAGAGAGAGACAGCGGCACAGAGAGGTAGAACGTCATCAATGAATCCTGTGGAGATTCTTCACCGTCATCAATTCTACCAATACACATGTTCCATTCCATTCAGTGCACCTAGTTCACTGTAAAACCAGTGTTCTATGCTGTCCGGTGCACCTAGTTCACTGTAAAACCAGTGTTCCATTACATTCAGTGCACCTAGTTCACTGTAAAACCAGTGTTCTATGCTGTCCGGTGCACCTAGTTCACTGTAAAACCAGTGTTCCATTCCATTCAGTACACCTAGTTCACTGTAAAACCAGTGTTCCATTCCATTCAGTACACCTAGGTCACTGTAAAACCAGTGTTCTATGCTGTCCGGTGCACCTAGTTCACTGTAAAACCAGTGTTCCATTCCATTCAGTACACCTAGGTCACTGTAAAACCAGTGTTCCATTCCATTCAGTGCACCTAGGTCACTGTAAAACCAGTGTTCCATTCCATTCAGTGCACCTAGTTCACTGTAAAACCAGTGTTCCATTCCATTCAGTACACCTAGTTCACTGTAAAACCAGTGTTCCATTCCATTCAGTACACCTAGTTCACTGTAAAACCAGTGTTCCATTCCATTCAGTACACCTAGTTCACTGTAAAACCAGTGTTCCATTCCATTCAGTACACCTAGTTCACTGTAAAACCAGTGCAGAGTTCTGCTGGTCTATCTTTCTGCTGACTGTCTTGATGCCTCTAACTTGGCATGTAGTTGTTGTACTGTATGTTGTCCATGTAGTGTACTGCCTATCAGTGCAGTGATTAGGGCTGTACAATTAACCAAAGATATATCATTCAAAAATGACATTTAGAACAAGACATTTTGCTTATGTAGCTTAATCAAAATCGTCAAGCTGTTTATATTTATATATATATATATCAAAGAATCAAAACAAAAAATAATAATCTATTTTTTTTATAGTCAACTAAATCTATTGGTCTGATTAACCACTTCTGATTAACCACAATTATACTTTGTTGTTGTACATTAATGGTGGCGTACTGTTGTAGGTGTGTTTGCTGTCATTCTTATATATTGAATATGATGTCACGTCGACATTTGGGGAGGCAGAGTCATTGGAACATCTGCCTACGAAGCCAAGTTATGGTACATTAATGGGCATAATGGTCAGGGTTAGGCTCAGGGGTCAACTGGCTGCATGAAACCTACGCAAGGATAACATTAAAAGTAGTACAAGTAAATGTAAGTGTGTGTGTGTGTGTGTGTGTGTGTGTGTGCTTGCGCGTGTAGTGTAGTGTACATGCTCATATGCCCCGATGTTCACATTAAAAAAAAAAAGCAAAACAAACAAATAAAAAAATGACTCTCAATAGAACGAACATTTGCTGTGTAGTCTACACACACAAACACACACCCACGCACAAAACACACTCAAACTAGTCTTTTGGGACCCATTTCATTCTAAAAATGCTTGTATTTGACTTTGCAGCAGCCAATAAGGGAAGGTAGGGGAGATTTCCTATTGGACCCCAGCCGACGGTCATTAAAGTCTTTGCTGGTGTAAGCTAAATGGAATGAGGCCGACCGGGAGGAAATATGGCCTCAATGTGGATATTATACCTGTTTGTGTGCATGTGTGTTGGGTGTGTGCTGTACGTGTGTGTACGTGCACATACGTGTGTGTGCGTGTGTGTGTGTGTGTGTGTTTACGAGATGCGATATGAATGCAGACAATAACATTTTATTATGTATAAATATATACAAAATATGGTATATTAGTGCATAATGTGTTGGGTGTGTGCTGTACGTGTGTGTATGTGCACATACTGTACATACATGTGTGTGTGTGTGTGTGTGTGTGTGTGTGTGTGTGTGTGTGTGTGTGTGTGTGTGTACTAACTAGTATGTTATACTCACACACACATACACTGACACGTTTGTCTGTTTAACTTATTGAAGTATTGTTCAATGCATACAAAAAAAGGATGATATTTCTTCACCCTACGTCTGCCTTCCACACGCACTTGTGCACATAAACACACACGCACGTACGCACGCACGCACGCACACACACACACACACACACACACTCATAATAACAACTTGGCATTGACGTTATAGTGCAGACGAGACAATAAACAACTAATTAAGTAGTGTGCTACTTCTCCTCCCTCCTGTCCCCCTCCAGAGAACAGCAGACCCTACTCCAAGCCTCCCATCCTGTTCTGATGGTTGGCTGGCCGACCGGGGCGTCTGGGAGAGACGGACGCCATCAAGCACCACCCACCAGTAATAGAGAGAGAGAATTACCCAGTGAAATCAGCGCTTTATCCATTTAAGAGTTGAAAGAGGAACCGAGAGAGAAACAGAAAGAGAGAGGGAGAGAGACCCCCATGCACGCACGCACACACACACACGCAAGGACACACACACACACACACACACACGGATGGATCAGAGGAAAGGAGAGGCAGATTGCACCTACTCCCTTGCTTACTCACCTATAACGCGCTCAATTATTTATGTATGTCCACATAACAGCAGGCCAGCGGAGGACACACAACACCAGTGAATGCATGGATGGACACACAACAACGTGGATTGTTCATAAACAACTTAGCAGACCCAACCGTACTGGATTTCCTGGGTTACCAATACCGATATACAGTGTATACATGTATGTATACACGTACATGTACACACAGACACACACATACACACACAGTCCTCTGTCTCTACTGTTGTTCATTAACGATGATGTCTTTCTATTCTGCTTTAAAGTTACATTTTATTGTTACACCGTCCCCCCTCCCCTTCCCTGATGAAAGTAGCTGCAAGTGTCTGCAGCCCTCCAAAAAGTGTGCGTGCGTGCGTGCACGTGTGTGTGTGTGTGTGTGTGTGTGTGTGTGTGTGTGTGTGTAAAGAAATGGGGCACATCAGTGATCCACTGGCCCTGTACTGCTGGGATACCTCAGGAGGAATCACAGTGAAGCAGAAAACTCAGGCACACTTGTCAGGCAGAAACCTAGTATGTCCCGGATGGTTAGCTCAACCGTCTGGGCACCTGGGCTGCCAAGTCAGCCGGACGGCGTGCCGCGGGTTCGACTCCCTGTCTGAATACTGTTCACTGTCAATAAAGGCATAATAGCCCCAAAAACTAAATCTTCAAATCAAAAAGAAACCATGCATGTCCAAAACTGTTACTTTTCAGGAAAGGAACAATGTGTTCCAATGGATCCGATGTAGTTATTATTTAATCACAAGCTCTTGTTAATACTTTTCATTGGCTCAGTAATTATGAGAGCCACAGACGCACACTTTCACTTTCAAAATGTTTAGAAAATTTGCGAAAATGGCATATCTACAAGCTCACAAATGGGAATGGGAAACATTGTGAGCTTGTCGATATTTTCGCTACTTTTGTGTGACACTGTTGTACTATGAAGTAGGCCAGGGCAATGATGTATGAGAAAACATAAGAACCGGAAACATGGAGATACAAGGTTTCTGTCCAACAGTGATGATAATAAACCTGCACGTGCGCGCGCACACACACACACACACACACACACACACACACACACAGAGAGAGAGTTCCAGAAATGAAAGAGGAATCCCCCCACCCCGCCCACTAAGCTAAATAAATGGAGTAGAACCTCTCTTATATCGCTCTGCTTTTGGGACATTTCTGTAAAGATTTATCAAGTTGAACGAGTCCTTCAACCCCAGAGGCTCTCTCCTCTGTGACGTCACTGCGAGACAGAACCCACACATGAAGGAATGGGAGACTGCTTCTGTCTGGACTGCTTTGAAGATGATTTCTTTTTTTTTCTCCATTTTTTTTCGCTTGTTTTTATTAAAGGACAAAGAAGTGGGGGAAAACACCCCCCAAAAAACCTAACTGGTTTGAAGAACTAGCTGACACAAAAAAGAAAGTGGAGCTATACGCTTGAACTTTTTTTTTCTTTTTCAAGTATCTGTAATCTTATTAGTGTCGTTGGGTCTTTATTTAGTAACTAACTGATTAAGAGGATTACTGTAATCTGTTTTACATGTAATCTGTTTCTTCCTTTTGTCTATGTCCGCTCATCTATTGTTTAAAAAAATGAAGAAAAATGTAAAAGACAAAAACAAAAAACAAATGCTTTAGCATTTTACTACTTCCTCTTGGGGCGGGGTCAGTTCACTTCCTCTTTATTTCATACGTTGTAGAGTTGCTGCTGTGTGGATTCTGACGTTTTATCTGAGCAAGTCTCAGTGGGGTCATGATGAACTTTTGTTTTATCTGCATGTTTGTTGTTTTTTGATTGATTGATTTTACAGCACTTTGTAACTTTTAAGAAAAGTCCAACGTGAATATTCGACCGGAGCCTTTTTTTCACTACTCTTTGGAGATTTAAACAGGTCATTGTTGCCAAACACTTCTCACTTTGGGTACAACATCTAGACGTTTCATGGAGAGAGAATTGACCCCATCCCCCGATGCACATTCTTATTATATTTTACAGACACAACATTTCGAGTGAGAAAATAGGACTGTTTAAAGGATTTTCATACTCTGATGCACCGCATGCTTGTAAATACCACATCAGGTTCAAAACCAGAGATAAAGAAAAAATAATGTTATCGAGAATAATTATATATAAAAAATATTACAACAGTTATTACTGGTTTTAAAAGAAGACAAAATGCTTTGACACAACATCGTAGCTCTGAAACATTTTGGTTTCGGTTTTTTAAACGTAGGAAAAAAATAAAAATAATAAATACACGTGTTGAAGTCCCACAAGCCTCTCAAAGAGATCAAACAAAATTCAAGTAATTGTTCCATTGTATTTCTTGGTATTAAAAATTGTAACAAGTGTACCATCTTTGTCTTTCTCCTGTTGAATTCGGTTGAACACTGAGATACAACCACACGTACAGTGACACTCCCGCGCAACCTCCCATCATCATTGCACATATGATGCAGTGGTTCCCAAACGTCTTCATGTTAAGAACCCCCAAATTGACACTAATTAGCCTGCAGACCCCCATTTAATTTAATTTCACTCAAATGTACAAATGTACAAATGGAACCAAATGGACCCGTCAGGGTCCATTTGTACACTCTCAGAGTTACAGACCCATAAGGCTCCATTTGGTTCCAAACTATCATTTAGCTAGGGAACTACCCCCTGGAACTGCCTCAAGGACCCCTGGGGGTCCCCGGACCCCACTTTGGGAGCCACTGCTGTATTGTATTCTCTGCCCGGGTGGAAACCACCAGCTTCGGATGTTATCACCCCTTAATCAAGAGAATGTTCGTTATCAGCACCTTAGAAATACCCCCAGTATGTGATAATCAACATACTCCAGAAGTGAAACTATGGGAGCGTTTGCTTTTTGTGTCAATGACGGAGGCGTGCCGTCTCTCTCCTACTGTGTGTATTTCCCAATTGGCCACACTAGTGGTGGCCCCCTGGCCGGCCGGTGGTCACAAATTGCAACAATGGGATTCCAAAATGAAGTGACATGGAAAGCAGCTGTCCGTGCAGTGATGCATCAGTGTGGCTGCTACTGTATATTAGATACCCTCAGTGCACCCTCCACAGACCAGCCTGTTTAAGGGCATTTCCTGTTTAGGGGCATTGTTTAATGGACAGGGATGGATTTTGGACACACACACACACACACACACACACACACACACACACACACACACACACACACACACACACACACACACACACACACACACACACACACACACACACACACACACACACACACACACACACACACACACACACACACACACACACACACACACACACACACACACACACACACACACACACACACACACACACACACACACACACACACACACACACACACACACACACACACACACACACACACACACACACACACACACACACACACACACACACACACACACACACACACACACACACACACACACACACACACACACACACACACACACACACACACACACACACACACACACACACACACACACACACACACACAGTATCTTCATCACACACTTTATCTGCTAAAATGGCTAGTAGTGGCTGTATGGGTGTCATCCATCTGTCCGTCTGTTTTCCCCTAAGCAATATCTTAAAAAAAAAAAAAAAAGCTGTCTGGATTACAGTGAGATTTGTCTTTATGCTCCCCAGAGGAGGCCCCCTACAAAATGTGGTGTCCCAATTGTTAGGGTTTGGCCCGATAAGCGGCTGGAAATCAGCAGAGTCTGGGGTTAAAGTGCAACCCAAAGTGCTTTATTCACCAAAGTTTTACAGGACAATTGGAAAATGGCATCACAGCAAAAACAGTATGGTGGCATACAGCACTGACGCAGGTCTTAGGACCGAAATGTTTGCTTTTTAATTGCACTTTGAGCACAGAGCACTTTATGAGCATGATGAAATAAAGTCTCAGTCTAAGGAGTTTTTACTTCTAGTTTCTATACGGTGAGCGAGTCTATTTCTGTCAAAGTTTCCCTTGTGTTTTTGAGACCACCGCTACCGTAGTCAAGTTTGGAAAAAAGGACAAAGAAAGGCGTAGCAGTTTTCTCAGTGCTTCGGCATACAGCACCACCATTTCCTCTCACTATCACCACCATGTCCTCTCACTATCACCACCATGTCCTCTCACTACTATCACCACCATGTCCTCTCACTATCACCACCATGTCCTCTCACTACTATCACCACCATGTCCTCTCACTATCACCACCATGTCCTCTCACTATCACCACCATGTCCTCTCACTATCACCACCATGTCCTCTCACTACTATCACCACCATGTCCTCTCACTATCACCACCATGTCCTCTCACTATCACCACCATGTCCTCTCACTACTATCACCACCATGTCCTCTCACTATCACCACCATGTCCTCTCACTATCACCACCATGTCCTCTCACTACTATCACCACCATGTCCTCTCACTATCACCACCATGTCCTCTCACTACTATCACCACCATGTCCTCTCACTATCACCACCATGTCCTCTCACTATCACCACCATGTCCTCTCACTACTATCACCACCATGTCCTCTCACTATCACCACCATGTCCTCTCACTATCACCACCATGTCCTCTCACTACTATCACCACCATGTCCTCTCACTATCACCACCATGTCCTCTCACTACTATCACCACCATGTCCTCTCACTATCACCACCATGTCCTCTCACTATCACCACCATGTCCTCTCACTATCACCACCATGTCCTCTCACTATCATCAACAGTGCTTCGGCATACAGCACCACCATGTCCTCTCACTATCATCAACAGTGCTTCGGCATACAGCACCACCATGTCCTCTCACTATCATCAACAAACACTGAGTGGGTTTGTTTCTGCCAGCCTTTTATACTCAGCTGAGTGGACTCTACCATGTTAGAGGTAACCTTATAACCGGCAATAACTCAAAAATCAACATAACCCACATCATACAACATTATACATCTATATCAACTACACAGGTAAATAAATATAACTAATTAACTATACACACTATTGCAAAATTAACCATATAAATTACACGCATGCATTAACATCCACACCACCACAACGTCCTAATAGCTATAGGGTAATACGGAACGGAGCTGCACTAATTCATATGTTAATTTATGTCACTAGAAAAGTGACACAAATTCAACGTTTGCCACCTGGAAAGTACTACAAAAGGGGGTTAATCAAACAGAAACTACAACATTTGGCCAACCTGGCGGGAAGGAAAGTACAGGATAGGGAAAACATTTGGCCAACCTGGCGGGAAGGAAACAAGATATTCAACAGTTGGTACTTTGAAGAGATGTGAAGAGATGAAATCTGAAACCTGAAACTAGAGAAGAGAATAAGAAACTAGACTAAAGACCTTGGTACGGGAGGCCGGGTAGCAGAGCACAATGGACGGGGGTCGCACGAGGGACCGCTGGGTACGACCCGGTTCCTGCACAACCCAGTTCCTGCACGACCCGCCTGCCCATTATGCCTGATTATCCCAGATTCAACCCATACCCCGGGGAGAACTACACTATAACTGACGTAGATCCAGCGTCGTCCAGCTCGTAGATTTAATGTTGTCAACGTCGGGCCCCAAATTCAACATGCTCGTAGATTACACGTCGCGTCGGGCCAATCAAAAACAGATTCAACACACACACGGCAAACACATGCACGCACACACAGACACAGACAACCCCCCCCCCCCACACACACACACACACACACACACACACACACACACCCACACACACCCTTAGGCCCATCACAATTACTACATAATAAGTATTTGTGATAATCGCAATACTTTTGGGATAATAGTCATAATCGCTCCCATGTTAGAAAGTAGTGGAAGTAGCAGATCTAGGAGCTCAAAACTGTTTTGATCTCATAGATCTGCTACTTTCACAATTCATGTATTTGTTTTTGCAATTTAAATAATTTATTAATACTTGTGACAGGCCTAATGTACCTCAATGTACCCAGGCTCCAGGGGTACATTTGGGGATTCCAGACAACATAGCGCGCCCACTATCGTTGCCCGGGCGAGGAGACCCTCGACCCAACCCCCGACGTTCCAAGATCACTGTCCTGGTGGGGAGACCCTCAATCCAGCCCCCGGTGTTCCCAAGGAGCATTCCAGACATCAAGGGCAGCAGGCATCATATCCTTTAAAAAGAAGGAAAAAAAGATAGTGTCATTTATTTTTGTTTTTTTAAGTGTTATAACAATATCCTTAGCAGCTTCCAATGTACCCCCCACCCCTGCCATTCAACTGTGGTCTAGTCCAGAGAATTTTGATTCTCCAAGAAAAGTTAAAAATGTCCTCTACCCTTTCTTCTGCCAATAAAGATACTATTTTTGCCAAAATGGAAAATATTTTTTTATCTTCTCTCCAGACGCTGTCTCAACAATTGAACAAATTTGCATCTTCTTTTTTTGCACCATAAATGCCCATGCACCTTTCAAGGCCCAATTAATAACCCTAGTTTATATTTCAAGGCCATGTCCCTCTGATTTGATTGAGAGTGTACATTAAAACAGCATTCAAAAGAACAAGGACTTGGCAAACTGAATACCGGTACTCTACAAAGGTAGAACTTTAACAGACGAAACATGTTAACTCAGTTATCTTCAGTAAACAAGTACAAAAATTCTTTAACACAAGGCAGAACACAAGAATCCAGCATCCATAATGAACTGAAAACACCTTAAATAGAGCGTCACAGTCCCGCCCCCTTTCATGACGACGCCAGGCCCAGGAAATAGTTTCCAATGCATTCTTCCCATAGACATTTCAAAACGTATTTATTTAAAGACCGTATAAGCGTCGTACAAAGCCAACTCTTGTCGTGACAAATCATGACAAACACAATATTTTGGACCAAACAAATAATTACAAAGAAGAAAAACAACAAAAAAAGTGTTGTAACCTGCCGTTTTCTTCTTCTTTCTAATTATTTGTTCAGCCCGAAATCTTTTGTTTGTTGTCATGATTTGTCACGACAAGAGTTGGCTTTGTCCGCGGCGTAAACGTCTTTAAATAAATACTTTCTGAAAAGTCTATGAGGAAAATGAATGGGGATTTCTTTTCCGGGTCTCTCGAGGGGGCGGGACTGCGACGCTCTATACTCAGTGAGTCTCATCAACTTAGATGCAGCACACCTGGTGGAAGCAGTCTCTCAATTAAGTCCACATAAGAGAGGAGATGGGAGTGAGCGAGTGAGAAACTGAAGGGGGAATGACACAGTGGACACAGGGAATTAAGTCACAATAGTGCAAAAACAGCTAGGGTCACACAAATACAGGACAGGGCTTACAAGACACCAGAAGGGCACACAGGGCAGTGGCAGAGGCAGAGTCCCTGCACCATCCTCACGCATTCTAACCCAATCTGTGCCAAAACGAGATCATCTCATGAATAGCTATTTAATCCTTTCCTTTTTACCAAAGCATTTTTATAGCCTTGCCCTTATGTTTTAAATGTTCCTGTTCTTTTAGATGTTTTTAATGGTGTGTTGTTTCTTTTGCTTTTATTCACTGCTGTAGCACTTTGAGATTCTTGAGAATGTAAAGTGCATTATAAATAAAATCCATTATTATTATTATTAATCCTTCTGTGCCAATCACGAGATCACGAGATTAGATTAATAAGCATTGAGACAGCATTAAAAATAATATTTTTAATTTAATTTAATTGTATTATTATTACTCGCATGGTAAAACCCCCTACATCCGAATCCGACGTGCACGCGGCCGCTCGCGCGGTTATTAGGCCTTTTTCTGCTCAAAATGGGACAAAGTGCGATGTTTGGGACCTTATCCTACTATACATGTGCCACGTCGCTGTGTGTGCGCGTGCGTGCGTGTGTGTGTGCACCCCACAGGGAGTGCAGTGCCAGGTATCGAGTCGGTCGGACCCACGCTTCTCCAGAACCACCACAAGAGGCTCTGCCAGTGTGCCTAATGAGGCCAACTTCTTTCACCTGTGCAATTTCCAGCCTCTGCCTCAGCCAATTGAGGCTCAACCAATCAGGCTCTGGCAGTGGGCCCAATTGATTGCCAACTGCCAAGTACACTTTTCACTTTGCAGTCTTCACACACAGGCACATACACAGATCTCCATGTGGGACACCGGCTGACAGTTAAAACGGGTGCTATGGCAATGTATATCATTAGGTTCCCAAGTTGCATCGTTCCCAAGTAGGCCGGTGGCCGACTGCGACGGGCACGTGCAGGCCTAGTCTAACCATAAATGTGCCACGTCTCTGTGTGTCTGTCTGTGTGTACGGTTGTAATGCACGCAACTCGACAACCGTTCGCCCCACCGACTTCAAATTCGACACACACGTTCCACACCCCCACAGGGAGGGCAGTGCCCGGCCTTGAGTCGGTGGCATACACCGCTGTCCAGAAACACCACAAAAGGCTCTGGTCAGGCTCTGCCAGTGGACCTAATGAGCTAGGCCAAGTCCCCTCACCTCAGCTAATTGATTGCCATGGCAACCCCACACCTGCCAATTGATTACTTAACCAGTCAGTTTGCACTCTTCAGACACAGGCAGGCAGACAGATACAGAGATCTCCATGTGGGACACAGACAGTTAAAATGGATGCTACGGGTATTGCATATACAGATATCTCCATATACAGTATGGGCATAAAAGGGACACAGACAGACAGTTAAAACGGGTGCTATGACACGTTGACAACGGGTATTTAGGTTCCCAAGTTGCATCGTTCTCAAGTAGGCCGGGAGCCGACGGGCACGTACAGGTCTAGTCCTACTATAAATGCACCATGTCCATGTATACGTCTGAACGATGTGTACGGTTGTAATGCACGTACCCGAGAACTGTTCGCCCCACCGACTTCAAATTCAACACACGCGTTCCACACACCA
>NC_137874.1:13410767-13505767 GCF_963924005.1 Protomyctophum bolini | reverse complement strand
GGGGAGATACTTACACGGCGGAAAAATGCGATCGTCTTCATGCATTTGACATCGACAGCCACAGTTGGTTAGAGCCAGAGGTTTCTGGGACTGTCCCCGGGGCCAGGTACAGCCACTCCGCGTGTGTCTTGGGGAAGGTCATGTATATCTTTGGAGGATTCAACCTGCTGACTGGATGCAACAACGACATCTACAAGTTGGACACCACCACAATGGCCTGGTCTCTAGTTAACATAAGAGGCCCTCCAGCACCTGTTTCAAAGTGTCACTCTGCCACCATCATAGGGACTAAGATGTTTGTATTTGGGGGCCAAAAGAACAACTACTCCCACTATAAGAAGATCAGAGTGTTTGACACAGAGACCAACCGCTGGCTAAGCACTCCTTTCACACAGCTTCTTCCACACAGTCGCTGGGGTCATTCAGCCGTCGCCTACAATGGAGAGCTCTACATATTTGGTGGCGAAAACAGCCATCTGTTCAGGAACTTCAATGACCTGTGGAAATTGAATCCAGAGACCTTCTCCTGGAAGAAGATTGAGCCCATGGGGACATACCCAGGTAGTATGTCTAGAATGTGCTGTTGCATGGTGGGGAATCGTATCATCTTCTTCGCAGGGCATGGGACATATGATGACCTGTACATCTTAGACTTAGGTCCCGGTCTGAACACTTTATGCAAACTAGCAGTTATTCTGCACGGTCTGGACCAGTCAGAACTCCCACACAACATCAGATGGGAACTCAGCCATGAGCACCAACAGCAACAGACAAAACAAGTAATAACAGCCCACCAAAGACCACTAAAGCCCACTAAAGCGTTAATCCGTTAAATTATATAAACAAATAAATACATGTATAAATAAAGATTATAAAGTGTCTTTCTCAAATGTAACACCTAGATTTTAAATTAGACCTTAATGCCAATGGCTTGATTGAAATACTGCTTTGTCTTGTACAAAATGCAAGCGATGTCTAATAGCAGTACAATATACAGTAAAACCAAAGGCTATCTTTATTTATATCATTATTGGAGTATTTTTTTATTCTATCTTTTTGCATTCCGACAGTGACATTGATAGACTGGAAAGGCGAGAGAGAAGGAGAGAGGGTATGATATTCACAACTGGATTCAAACTCAGGCCAGATACAGAAAGCAATATGTATGTAGAGTCACCAGGAGATCTAGAAACGTCTACGGCCAATTGATCTCCATCAGGAATACATTTTGCATCTCTGGCTTGGGAAGCAGAGAGGGTGATTTCTAACACGATAGAATATGACAATACCCATAAGACGATATATAGGTTTATTCGTAGAATGAATAGTGTCATTTTGAGTTTCCAACATCTATCGCAATGAATGTGTCGGTCTTCTTCTTTCGTGTAACGTTAGAGGTCCAACTCGGTGTCGTGGAGCCACGCCCGCATCTCTGGTCCCAGGTCAAAGAGGCCGGCCTCTGAGGGCGGTCTGTGTAAGGGGCAGGTGAAGATGACATGGTCCTCTGAGGGCGGTCTGTGTAAGGGGCAGGTGAAGATGACATGGTCGGCGGTCTGCTCAGGGGCACCGCACTCACATGCTGCCAGTCCCCACTTCTGCAATGATGCATTGAAGCGCCCAACCCCAGTTCTTAAGCGGTTCAGTGTGGTCCATTGCTTGCGAGGAAGATCATCTCCTCCTATGTCGCCAACTCCTGGATCCCAGATGAACCGGTGCATGCGGGAGGGCCCGGCTGACTCCCACTCCTGCTTCCACGCTGTTGTTAGCCATGCATCTCTGGAGATGGCCTCAGGGGTGGCGTTGAGCATCTCCTGTGCTGCCCTGTTGTAGGGTCGGTAGGCCTACTACATACGGTTATCAGATGCCGTTGGACAGATTTGTGAGAACACAGTGTATGAGAGTGGTATCATCAGAAACGTCAATGGATCAAATTCAAGTCATGTACACAGGGCCCCACTTTGAGAACCACTGTTGTGTACAAGCAAATTATACAATTCACCAGCTTTTACACTCTGGCACTACTTCCTGTCATCTCATTTTGTAATGCTGCCCCAAAAATAAGAAAGGCTATAGATCTAGCCAATTGGTCGCAAGCTGTCCATCCACCTTTTGGGCCTCTGTGAGTTTGTAGATCTTCTATTTTCACCAAATGTTTCCCAGAGTAGGGAAGTAGGGTTCATGTGTTTAAACATGCGTTTGTATACAGATAGGCCTTCTCCACTGCTGCACGAGTGTGCGTGTGTGCGCATATGTGTGTGTATGTATGTGTGTGTGTGTGTGTGTGTGTGTGTGTGTGTGTGTGTGTGTGTGCATGAGCAAGTGTGCGCACGTGCGAGTGTGTGTGTTTGTACGCATGTAGCAGATGGTTCTGCACCAGGAACTCTGATCGGACATGTGCCACACATCTGTCTGGTATCCAAGTGAATATGGAGGTGGCGAGTGAGAGAGTGAGTTACTGTAAGATCAGAGAGACATATGATCGATTTAGACGGCGTGCCAGATTCTCAAGGTGTGGTTTGAGGACACCCCGCTGTGTAGTATAGTATGACTTTTCTTTGGTGACAATAGTAACATATAGTGTGTTATTATGATTGACAGACAGGTAGTGTGTGCCGGCTGGGTGGTGTGTGACTATCCGGTTGAAGTATACCTTGGTACGGCAGCAGTGGCGACGGGCCCGGGAGAACAATAACGCGACACGAGACAGTATCACGCTAAAGGTTCACAAAGTTTATTACTGTCACGGTTCGCAGTGAAGGACTGAACCCAAGTGCAGAGCCAAACGCAGAATAGTCTTAAATTAAAGTATTTATAGAAGCATACAGCATAAGTAAATAGTCAATGCAAAATGTAAATCCAAAAAAGGCAATACTTCAGGAGCAAAAATGCTAAAACAGTCCAAAAATGCATACTTTCAAAGCATAACTGCATAAACCAGAAGTCACACAAAGCACATGCAATCCAAGATACCTTTTAGGAGACCAAAATAGCAACCAGAAGTCCAAGGCAGATCACTGGAACAACAATGTATGTCCTGACAGTGTGTGGAATGGCATTGGGCATGGCACTGTTGGGCTGAAGAGGGAGTGGAAATAGGTGTGTGACAGAGAGGGAATGGAGTGGAGTGGCTGATGTGGAGACATGGTCTGTAGAGCGACAGACCATGACAATTACACATACAGGAAATATATAGAGCTGGATCCTAAGGACGTGACAACAACACTTGAGACATAACAACCACTAACTGCAGCAAGCTGACCAAGCTGACCGTTTTTTTTACAACATAGTATTGTGTTAGGTGTGGCTCTATAGAGCGTCGCAGTCCCTCCCCTTTCAGAACAACGAGTGGCCCAGGAAATAAATCCCAATGCATTTTTCCCATAGGCCTTTCTTAAAGTATTTATTTAAAGACGGTTACGCCGCGGACAAAGCCAACTCGGATCGTGACAAATCATGACAATGAACACAATGTTTTGGGCCGATCAAATAATTTATAAGAAGAAAAACAAAACAAATAGTGTTGTCTCCTGCCTTTATCTTCTTCTTTCTAATGATCGGCCCAAAATATTGTGTTCATTGTCATGATTTGTCACGATCCGAGTTGGCTTTGTCCGCGGCGTAACCGTCTTTAAATAAATACTTTAAGAAATGCATATGAGGAAAATGAACGGCGATTTATTTTCCGGGTCTCTCGAGGGGGAGGGACTGCGACTCTCTATAGCCGTCTATAAGGGGGTCTGTCTGCATGTCCGGAACCAATCTCGCAAACCACTGGACCAGTCAGCACCAGATTCCTTGGGCACACTGCCAGATGAATGTATATAGCCTGGGCACCATTTCATTTAGGGTGTATGATCCTGTCTGGAACAGATGATATCATTACGTCATGTTGTTGTAGTATTGTTTTGTAGTCGACAGGCAGGAACAACAGGCGGCAACTTCCTTTTCCCTCAGACCAATTTTTCTCAAATAAAAGCTCTCGTAGCCTGTAGCTTTTATTACTACATCCATATGGGCATCCATTGTTGCCCATATGATGACGGATATGGTCTAAAAGTGTGCCCTTGTGCCCAGGCCCCATGGTAGAAGAGCCCCTGGCCCCGGGCACTGTCCCCGTTGACCCTGTCCATAATCTGTCCATGATTCCGCCACTAACATTGGACAGTGGACACCACCTCATTATCCCAATAAAATCTGAATACAGTTGTCTCACATCATCATGATATTGCATCATCCAGACCGTTCAAGAAGAACACAAGAACAACTTGCACTTATCAAGACAAATATTTTGACAGGATACTTTCTGTGCCAATCCTTTGTAGTGCACAAGCTTAGATTTTGAAACTGAGAAAATAGGAAGCAGGTGTGTTCTGTGTACCAATACCTGGCACGGAAGTGTCTTTGTGAATAGTGGAGGCGTTGAAGGTGTTTCCATGTTTGTATGAATGAAAGGTATGTGTTTCTTGTTTATGTTCGAGCGCCTGGCTGATAAGGGCACAAAGCCCTTCTAAAGATCCAAAAATAGAAAACAACTATTTCTTCAGTTGAGAGTTTCAACCTATAATTGGTCCTCACTAATGCTCATGATATTTGACCATTTTCTGTCTGTGTCTCAGACTCAGAGGAGGGCTGTGTGGACACTTCAGAAACACAGTGGCGTCATCGTTACGCAGGTTTATTTATTTATTTTTGTGGGCACCCCTGAAGTAAGGTATCTTCTATAGGCTACTTAAGCACAATACTTGGATAAATGCACCTAGTTGCTTTCCACCACTGATTATGACCGAGGTCAAGAGTGGGACTGGAACCGGCATCCCATCCTAGGGTTATAATGTGGTACAATGGTTATGTTCACCACCTGATAGCGGAGAGCTCAGTGTTTCACGTTCCACTAAGTGAGACCCTTGGGTCTTTGCATATGAACCTTTATCTAGGCCAAACGCACTGATGTCTTTGAGGTTCACGTGTGCGCGCAAGTGCACACAGGATTACAAAAAAAGAGATATATATATATGAAAGTTCACATGCATGTGGTGTGGTGTTGTTTTGGTGTTGTTGTCATGGAGACAGGCCCACTCTGTACACTCTGTCAGAGTTCATTACCACTCCGGAATTGATTCCATTGTTTGAATAAGCTTCCTCTTTCCTAATTTATCGTTCTCCTTTCTTTCACCACAGCTGCTGGAGTCAATCTAACAGGCACACATTCCTAATCTCTTTGCTTTCCCTCACTAATCAGATAAATGTTGGAAAATATATCTAATCACTTCCTTTTAAATACAGCAATACAACTTACTGAATTGAGTGAATTCCCACACTTTGGATTGTCCACTTTCTCTCACAGCATGCACGCACGCGAGCACACAGCCCCACACACACACACACACACACACACACACACACACACACACACACACACACACACACACACACACACACACACACACACACACACACACACACACACACACACACACACACACACACACACACACACACACACACACACAATCAGATAAACAGTGGAAAGCATTTGAAGATATGAACTATTTCCTCAAACAATCATCGACTTCCTGAACGTCTCTCTTTCACTCTCTTTATATCAGAACCCCCCCCCCCCCCCCCCCCCCCACACACACACACACACACACACACACACACACACACACACACACACACCCCCACCACACACACTGTTGGGATCTGGATCCAGTTTTAATTTGTAGCTGGCATTATTATCAAGATAAACTTAGTGCAGCTACACAGCTGCAGGAGAGAAGAGAGACAAAGGAAAGAACAATGTTTAAATTGTTTTACAGTTTCATAATAATACCGTATATTTATATAGCACCTTTCAATAAACCCAAGGAATATCTAGGTCTACACCAAGTCAAAGAAAACAACCAACAATCAAGTAGCCAAACTGAACAAAACAAAACCAGCAGCCTGGTGAGGTGACTATACTACACTTATACGGCTATTAGCTACAAAGTAGTCTGTGTGAGAAGAGGACCACTCAGTGAGCGCTGGAGGAGGTCAGATAGGTACTGGCCTGGGCAAGGGCATGGAGAGATGGGGCGGGGGGTTCGGTGCGGCTGGCCCAGGCCCCAGAGCCATCTAATAGAAGAGTTGCGATATTGAGCCTTCAATTAGGGACAAACCAATAGAAGTCTATGTAGGAGAGCCGCCATTGGACTGGCCCCATGAAGTGAACGGAGTCTGCGTAACTCTGTCTTACTCTGCAGTAACTGCTATTATTTGGAGTACCTTTTTAAAGGGAAGTTTTCAGTTAATTTACTTTGTTTTGGGGAAGAGTAAACACGGATTTTTGTTCCAGAGTTTTCTTTGGGTTGATAATTGACGGAACTGAACTGAACTATTTATTTTGATTTCCCCTGACATTCCTTCAATATAAGAACAAGCAAACTTTGAATCTCGGTGTGGTGTCTATTTCTTGTTGTGAATTGTTGTGATATTCCTCCTATTATTATTATAATACTATTTTGTGCATTTAAGAGTTTACTGACAAATGATTTATGATTTATGGTTTCCCGCTATATGCATTTAAGGGTTCATGTGTGGGTACATGCACCCTTTGTAGGGTTTGATTTATATAATACCTTTATTGTCAGGCCCCGCCCTGACTGGCACCCCAGCAATCCACTAACACCTAAATCAAACCGCTACAATGGCTCTAGTGTAGCGTTAGGCTTAGTTATATGCAAGATGAGTTGGACCAATGGTACTTCAGAACAATGGGCGACCAGACCAATGGCATGATTTGTAGGTAAGGGGGAGGAGTTTGTAGGTGATGTGAGTGTATTGTTTCACTTAAGCCCTACTGTACTTTGCGTGTGATGAATTGTGTTGCATTAAGACTGTGTTGTGAGCTTGTTTATGGGAAAACATTGTATATGTTTGAAATGGGAAAAATAAGGAGATCAGGTAGAAAGGGTATTCCACCATGCATCAACCAGGTAAAGCTAGGTGCATCACAGGAGCAGGACAATAGTGGTAAAAGAGTATAAGAATCAATGCATTCAACAAGGAGAAGTATTTTTTCAGATCCCGAGGGGTACATCAGTTTTCAGTTTCACCCAGCTGAGTGCTGACCACCGAGGAGCACAGAGCAGTTATTGTCTTCACAATAACAAAGCTGAGAGCTGTTATCGAACCTGGGGCCTCCGGAGTCCTAGGCGAGCTAAGCATTCAGCTACAGCTGCATAAAATTCTGATCCACACACAAATGTTACACGCACACACTTGCAAACAGAGCCAAAATAGCACACAATACATCAGTGGCCAATAGAGCGAGGTGATTTGCCACGCAGAGTTATACGAGAGGTGTGTATTTTCCACATGGGTTCTTAATTAGAAGATATTAAATATAGAGTTCACAACTTTATGAAGCTACACATTTAAAAACACAAGTGTGCTGGAAGTGATTGTACTTTGATGTTGTCCATTAAAAAAAAGGTTCAACTTTGACATATGAAAGCAGGAAATGTATATATGTTCGAGAAGTTCACTTTTAGAACTGTGCAATTTCTGAGTTCAAAAAGACCTGCAGCCCCAGTCGACTCGTTAGCGTGTGCTAAATATTAATATCCATATTTATGAGTCCAGCTGTCCATCACATTTCATAACTCACCAAAGAAACAAATACACACCGGGGCAAATTAGCCCCTCACACACACACACAGACACATACAGTAATTACTAAAAAAATATAAACATGCGGAAGGTAATTAATTAAATAAAAACACAGTCATTAGTGTTTTTCATGCTAATTCTGATATAACTGTAAGTCCAGTAGTCCATCAAACTGTTCTGCAAATCTCCACATGGAGACCAATTTGTCCCACCCACAAGAAAATAAATAAAATTAAACTGTAAATAAAACCAGAACCAGAGAGCAGTGGTCTTTGTCATCATTAAAATAAAAAAATACACAAATAATAACGGATACACTGAGAGAGCAAGCTTGATCCCCTTAACGAGCTCCTGATTTTTAACGAGCTCAGCGACTTCCTGTCCTTTTTGATGAGAGCCTCCGATCACACCAACAAACACACACTAATTAGTACAAGCACTCACTTAAGAGTCATTGACAAAGATACACAATCTCACAGTGGCTCAATAAAGGTGTTTTACTGTGCTACAACATTGTGTTTACACAGCATGAAAGTAGCCTACCGATACTTCTTTTGGAAGATAATCATTGGTATGAAAAAGTTACATTCGATTTGACTCATGTTGAGTACAGTGTACAGTTGGTGATTCCCATATCCCATTGAAAGCACCAGATGGTTCTCACCCGGGTTGCCCGTGTGGGCTTTAAGTGGGTTCTACCTGGGCCATAGGTGGGCCCCAACTAGGCCATTTTATGTGGGACCCAAGTGGGTCCTAACTGGGCTAGCCCATGTGGGCTTCAAGTGGGTTCTACCTGGGCCCTAGGTGGGCCCCCAACTTGGCAATTTATTTGGGGCTGACGTGGGCCTCAAGTGGGCTTGTCAGCGGGCACCAGATGGTTCCCACTTGGGCTTTCCCAATTCCCGTGTGGGCTTTAAGTGGGTTCTACCTGAGCCTTAGGTGGGTGGCGGGCCCCAACTAGGCAATTTTATGTGGGACCCTAGTGAGTCCTAACTGCTTTTAAGATCCAACCCTAAATTATCTTCCATTCTGTCTGTATAGGTTATTGAACTATAAAAGAGAAAAGTAACATGCAGCACGGTTTAACAAATAATTATAAATAAGTAAAGTAACTGAAACGGTCCTACGTATACTCATCATTTCCCCTTTAACCCATTCAGGCCTGACGTCGAAATAAAAACAACTTTCTGAAAGATATACCTATTCAAAGATTTGTGCCGCATTTTTACGATTTTTCAAAAATAGCAGACCTACAAGTTCTACAAGCTATGAGCTTGTAGATCTGCTATTTTTCAATAGCTAACGTATAAAAAAATGGGTTAAAGTGTAATGTCACTTATTTTGCTTTCACACTGAAAAACTAAATTATGAACCGAGAGAAAATTGAACAATTAAACAAATTGCCTGTAAATGAGCTTATAATGGCAATATATATACAAGTTAGAAAAAAAGAAATCTTGGTGAAAAACAAAAACAGGTATGTTTAAAGAACATTGGTAGTAAAAGTATATCCATAAAAAAGAGTCATTAAGGGAGTAAGGGAGGTGGTCAAATGGAGTTGTTTTGGAGTTGTTTTGTAAAAACTGTAAAAACTGTTAAATGCCCGGATGCAAACTGTAACCCAGATGAAACCATAGAGAACCTGCTAGTGGACTGTCAGAGGTCTAGAGATGTATGGGGGAAAATGCCACAGATCGGTTTTTAACATTAACGTTATACTTATAATGCAGTATTGTATGGAGTCTTTGACGAAAAACATGTCTGCTATGGAACAAGACTTTTATTGGGCTGTGGTTTGCACTGTGTTCAATAAGATCTGGAACACCAGGAGTGATCAGGAGGGCCATCTCTGGAGAGGTGGTCTTCATACAAATAGTAAGTAAGTTTTGCCGTCAAGCCAGTCATTAAACAATAGCCGTCACAACACACAATCTTCAACACACCCACAACACAGCAGCCGCACACTTAGTAACACTAACTATCTACTAACTGTAGTGTAGATGAACATCAGTCTTCATTTTTAAATGATGGCTATCGTCATGTGAAAACCCAAAACCTCTAGCTTGAATTTAAAAGGCTAATTGAAGTGGCCAAGATCCACATGATAATACTATTCTCTGTTACAACAACTCAGTTTGTTCAGTGGCAAACACAACACAACACAGACTGCAGCATCCACCCAATCCCAGAGCAGACACAAACACAACACAGACTGCAGCATCCACCCAATCCCAGAGCAGACACAACACAGACTGCAGCGTCCAATCCCAGAGCAGAAACACAACACAACACAGACTGCAGCATCCAATCCCAGAGACACAAACAGTCACTGACATTAATTTCCACCCAATCATTGCGTCCTAAAATGACAGCAACAGCTTGAAGTGTACACACAGCTTAATTTGCTTACAACACAAGCAGCAGCAGCAAAGATGGGGAAAAGGGTTCGTACCTTGATCTGTCTTCTACTTCAGTTGTAGAAGAAGGGATGGCGGCCAGCAGGGTCAAAGTTTGGAACCCACCAATGGATAGAGAGAGATAGAGCAGTCCTCTTTTAGTTGGTCCTCAGATGAGCCCTCCAGCGGGGTCTCCAGTCCTCTCCATCCTCCATACATACCGACTGTGGCGACTGTGGCTCAGGAGGTAGAGCAGGTCCTTGGGCAAAATTGCTCCCGATGTGCAGGTTGGTACCTTGCATGGCTTCCGCCGCAATCAGTGTATGAATGTGTGTGTGTGAATGTAATGCATATGTAAAGAGACTTGGATAAAGGCGCTATATAAATGGCACCGTTTACCATTTAATCCCAGTGTCAATGGCACCGACCAGCCTCATTCTCCTCCTCCTGGAGGCCATCTTCTCTCACCCACCCTCGGTAACACTCCATACAGATGCATGTTGGTAACGTGTTCATCCTGGTTGATGTTTAGCACTGCACATAGCATTCTGGTGTAGCACAGTGGGGCCAGGGACGGTAGAGCAGGCTTCAGGGTCCAGCATTCACAGCTATATAGGAGAGCGGACATCATGAATGGTAAATGGTGCATTTATATAGCGCCTTTATCCAAGGCGCCTTACATAGATTGTGCATTACATTCACCCATTCACACATATACATTCATACACAGATGGCGGCGGAAACCATGCAAGGCACCAACCTGCACATCAGGAGCCATTAGGGGTTCATAAATAATAAATAATAACTTGAATTTATATAGCACCTTAAAAAAACAAGGAAACTTTACATCAACAAAAACATGCAATTTATTTCATGAATATACTATAGTAGAGTATTTCTTTTTACATTGTATGGTTTTATTACTGTAAATTGTTTGACATTGACTTATAATAATAATTATAGTTGAATTTGCACATGTAGAAATGCCTATTCTCATACTTTAGTGTGACAGGCTTGTATGAAGAAGTATAGGGCATTAAGCCATTTTGGGGCGGGAACCCCTTTTGGTGTTTTAAACATTATGTTATACTTTAGCTATTGAAAAATAGCAGATCTACAAGCTCATAGCGCGCTATAAACTTGTAGGTCTGCTATTTTTGAAAAAAATAGTGAAATTTGCCTCAAATCTTTGAATATATATTCTTTCAGAGTTTCAGTTCAAATCTTTGCTTCTGGGGGGTCCCTGGAACAACATATTTTCAATGGGGGTCGTGGCATATTACATATCATTTTTGGGGTCCTTGACATGAAATATTGAGAACCACTGATATAGAAACATGAGGTTTTTCAGATTTTTTTTTTTTTTCAGGCCTAAATGGGGCATATGATATTTCTGCCTAACAGCAAACAAACAATATTATTCACTTCACAGGCACAGCACACAAACAATGCTTTATATCCTGACTAGTTCTTTAATTTTACTTTTTGTAAATATAATTAGTGACATGACATTACACACAAACAAACAATTCACCTCTATTAACCATGAATGCTAATGCTAATTAACTGTAGGTAGTAGCTAGGTAAGCTAACCTGGTCCCTTGGTGAATGGACTCCCTTTTTTTCCAAGGACGATAATAAAACTTCTCCTCCTGCTGTCACCGTCATGTCTCTGGGCAGTTTCCACTCCCTGACAACACTGACAACTCTCCTCATCTTCCATGAGGTGGAAGTTGGTACGTTTTAACTTGTTTATTTGTTTTACTAACAAACACGAAGGAGTCAGACAAACACTCGTCAGTTTAGAGCAGGCGCGTGAAGCCTGCTTAGGGAGTGTCTGCCAATAACCTACATCACAGAATAGAGTGAGCGTCTGCCTTATTACGTTTTTAACTCAAATCTATGCTTCTGGGCCGGGAGTCCCTGGAACAACATATTTTCAGATGGGATGGGGGTCGTTGGCCAATTACATATAATTTTTGGGGTTCCTTGACATGAAAATGTTTGAGAACCACTGACATAGAAACATAGGGTTTTTCAGAAAACTGTCATGATTTAGAAGACATTTTGTAGAATCGTTCTCACGTCTAAATGGGTTAATGGATTGGAAAAAACAATACGTCGTCATTCATGAATGTCTTTTCTAAATAAGAACCAGGTCAATACAAAAATATTTCATGTTTGCACCGTCTGTGAAGCCTCCTTTATTAACTGTGTCTGTGGACATGACGACGAATGCAGCCAAGCAATTATGGTTTCCTTATGAAGAAAAGATACGTGCACTTTTCTAATAACTACACTGCGTAACTAACTAACATGTTCAGATGTATTTGTCATAATGTTATTTGTGAAGCTATGTATATCATGCAATTCATAGGTTGTCATTATTCTTTCGACTGATTTGGTGGGGTGTGGATGTGTGGATTTGGTTAAAGTTAAAAGTTATTGCAAGTCAATAGTCTGAAAACATAATACTTTTTCTACACTTTTTTCCATACTTTCCAATCCATACTAATATGTAACGTAGTTCTACAAGAAAGCACATCATTGCATGCAGTGCAGGTGGTTTAATTCAGAGTTACTTCTCTGAAACAAGAGTTACAAGGTCCTATACAATATTTGTGAAAGAATTACATCAATTCGTCGGTGAAAACTACAAAATTCACTTGTATTCCTTGAATACTTAAGTACATCTAAAGCATCTAAAGTTGCTCGATTCAGTGTTTAGATTTGATATTCATTTTATTTGCCCCCTTCCTATACCAACCTATTGTAACTGCAAACTCCATTTTAATTGTTAGACATTTTCCTAATACACAAGGCTGTGTTATTTCAATTACTTTTCTCACACACACAGACTCACACCGCGCTCCATCTCAATGAATTAGAATATTGTGTAAATGTAATTTTCTTCTGTAATATAATTCAAAAAGTGAAACTTTCATATATTCTCAATTCATTGTACATAAAGTGTATTTAAAACTTTTTTTTTGTTTTAATCTTGATGATTATGGTGTACAGCTCAGCACCCAAATCAAAAACCCTATTTCAAAATATTAGAATATTTTACGAGACCACTAAAAAAAATAATAATTGAAAAGTATATTAATGTATGCAGTTAATGCTTGGTCTGGGCTACTTTTGAACAAATTATTTCAACAATGGGGCGTGGCATGGTGATCGGCCTGTGGCACTGTTGAGGTGTTATGGAAGCACAGGTTTGCTTTGATAACAGCCGTAAATACATTTGTAATGTCTCACACCTTCCTCTTGAAAATACAAGATACAAGGTTCAGGTCAGGCCAGTTGGCTTAAGCACAGTAATACCATGGTCAGTACACCAGTTACTAGTTGTTTTGGCTCTGTGGGCAGGTGCCAAGTGCTGCTTGGAGGAGAGTCCCTGGTGTCTCACCTGGGACCCAAACTTTAGTGTACTTACTTAATACTTAAATAATATATTTATAGTGCAGTGGTTATCACATCTAGGCCCAGTCAATAGACGGGTTCTATGGTGTAGTGTAGTGGTTATCACATCCGAATCCTGGGTTCAATCACCAGTAGAACCAATTGCTAACTTTGTCTGTGTTGGCCACAACAGGCTTTGAGGATATAGGTGCTGACTCTTATTCCTTTTCCAGAGATTTATTTTATTTATTTAGCATTAATATTGATCATTCTATTAAAGCTGCATGTGTGTGTCCACTGTACTTAGTTGCGTGCCAGCGTCACATACTAAAAATAGCCAGCGTAGCCAGGTGTGGACGCTCAAATCTGTAAACATGAGCACCTTGAGGTGTATTCTGCCTTCTGTGTACAAAAGTTCATAATAACATGATCATGTGGTTGACATTTAGTCACTCAGGTAGACCCCTGGAAAATCTAAATCAAACCATGGTGGATGGAAATCCACAGAAATCGTTTTTCATAGTGCAGTAGCACCACCTGGTGGACAAGAGTAATAATTATTAATAATAACAAGTGTCACTGCTATGTTTATAGTTTAAAGGACCACTATTTTATCATGAACATTAGTGAAGACCAATTGTACGAAGATAAGTTACTACACCTACTACAGCTTAAAACATGCATACACATCATTATAATAATGGTTAAACTGTTAAAACTATAGGCTACTCTGATATTCATTACCAATTACCAGTGTTTTTTTTAACCAGGTTAAATGGTCCATATATTTATGAACCATCTAATGGCAACATTTAAAACAAACCAATTGTGTTTTTTCTGCTTTATTGGGTTCTGCAGTGCAGATTAAGCTGTGTAACATTGTGCTACATTATATTTCCTGTAATTTATTTTCACCACAAGGTCAAAACAGTCACCATTTTACACACATTAATATTCAATATCAGTCCTTATATAAATTGAAAACAGCTGAAAGCATATTGAAACCTCCTAGTCTACACAGCTATACGCTGTTCCTGATGCCCTTAACGGAAGATCCGGAACTGAAGTGTTCCATTTAAGCACATGTGTTTGTTTAAAGTGATGTTGAACCTTTTTAGCATCTCCGATAAGCTGCATTCTGCAGGCGATAGGGGGACAAGAGACTAACGCAGCTTCTGATTGGCCAACACGGGTGAAAGGGAGTGCTCTGCTTTGTCAGCTCGGACAGCACACAAGTCTGCGTTTACTGTGCCTAAACCTAACCTTAATCTTAACCTGACAAAATCTATGCCTAAACTAACCATATACTAAACTTAACCTCACAAAACCTATGAATTAACTTAATAGTAACACGAACCTCACCAAGTCTATGGCTGAATCTAACCTTAACCGTAACCTCACAAAAACTATGCCTAAACCTAATTGTTGCGAGATAGTTGCTTACTATTACTATTATTTCCAGTTGTTTTTAGGACTTATTTTAAAATTATTTTACTCGTTTATAAAGCTCTCAATGGTCTCGCACCTTCCCACCTACATGACTGCCTGCATGTATGTCCCAAACCACCCCTCAGGTATTCCACTGCTGGCCTGCTCGCTGTGCCTAAAAAATGGCAACTATAAAACACGGTGAAGCAGCTTTCTGATTCTACGGGCCGACGGCGTGGAACAAACTCCCACTATACCTTCGACAGGCAGCCTCTGTACACTCTTTTAAAGCACAGCTCTAGACCAACCTCTACACTCTTTTAGTTGATATTTAAAATTCCTCCATTATTTTAATGTTTTAAGCCTTGCTTTTCTTTTTTCTCCATTGCTCTGTAAAGCACCTTGAGCTGCATTTCATGTCGTGAAAGGTGCTATACAAATAAAGTTTTATTATTACCAAATATATGACTAAATCTAACCATAATCCTATTTTAACCATAACCGTTACCTGACCAAATCTATGTGTGAACCTACCCTTATCCTCACAAAACTATGAATAATCCTAACCTTATCCTAATTTTAGTGGTCAGAGATACTAACAGGTCAGGACCTCATGACTTACAAGGAACAGCCTGATCTGTGCACTAAACGAAATCACTTTAGCACATAAACATGATCAAAGTGTATCCTGCAAACATAATGAAAACAAACGTGCTTTAGGAAAGTGAATGGCTCCATTTGTGTAATATTTGATTTCACAGAATCTGATGTTACGCAAATTTAACAAATTCAAATGCAACATGAATAGAGCTGCTTCACTTAGGCGTACTTAAGGAGTACTTAAGTCCAGGTGCAATAAGACTGAATGGAGAATAAAAATGTTGCTTTCACTCACAGAGAAACTGATAAAATTGACAATATTTTTACCTAGGTACATACTGTACACCATGGCCAGGTACAACCCAAGGTTCTACCAAAGTTCAACATCACAAAAGAGATACCCACTGTTTGAAATAAAAAATTAAAAAAAAGTATAATCTAATTTCCTCAATCAAATTAAAAATGAAGATACTTTCAATTAAAATCTCAAGTACACGTTTACTGACTGGATCCGCCCAGTAAAATACCTCCTCAAAACAGATATGTACATCTAAATAAAACAATTTAATAAAACCATGTTGGATCATTTCAAACATACATGGCCAATGGTCTGAAATAATCACGTACTGAAATAAACATAAGCAGAACAATGTTGTAGAATGGGGGGTTCTAAACCCTATTCCATAGGGAACCAGAGCTGTGGCACAGGGGTGTCTCAACGAAGGAGGAATGGATACAAAAGAAAGAAGTGTTTCCATGGAAGGATGGAGATATTCAGTATTTGGGCCTCTTGGGATTCTCTCTGAAAAGCAAACCAGATAAACACATTGGTAATGGTTTGAACCGTTCCCACATACTGTACATACAGTGCCATCTCTAAAGCAGTGGTTCTCAAGCCCCATCTGCCAGATTTGTGTCGTCTTAAAATAGCAGATCTACAAGCTCACAACACGTCACATTGCGATACGCTGTGAGCTTTAAATATCCGATGATTATACGGTTATAGTGGGTTAACTGATTTTGGTGCTAGATTAACCCATTTTGCTGCGGACCCCCTGGAACCCATTCAAGGACACCTGGGGGTCCCCAAACCACTGGCTCTATACAGTCTGATTACAAGACTGAGATGAAATACACTGAAATGAAAAGAAAGAAAAATACTCACCCATCTGCCTCTGCCTTCTTTCTCTTCTCAATGATCTGATAATGAAAGAATGTGAGAGTTAGCATTTTAATCACATTTAAGTTCCTATTTTAATCAGACAAGATTTCTTCGCAAATAGCAGATCTACAAGCACACAATGTGTTGCAAGCTTGTTGATAAGACTATTTTTTGAATAGCCAGACTGTAAAATAGGTGTTAAGTGTTTAAGATACAAGACTGTCTATCTTTCTAAATCTATCCATCCAGCTATGTCTCACCGCGCTGATCTTCTTCCACTGTCTGTCCAGCTCGGCCTTCTCATTGGTCTCCTTGAAGCGTCTGGTCTTGCGGCCCTCTGACATCTTAATACCATACTGGAAGGCAGCCCTGAAGGGACAAACAAATCATTTAATCATAGGAAAATTACACTTTATTTAGGCAGGACAGCACAAATAGACAGGAAACCGAAGGGCAGACTAAAATGAAAACATATGTGGTCAACCATTCAGTAAATAAACAACATCTGGAGAACTGCCTTGTGTCCTCAGCAGTACACCAACCAATTGTGAAGTTGATCAGATGAACGGTTCACATGATATGTGGAAGGCAGACAAACATAAATCTGAAAAGTGAAAAAGGTAATAGACAGCAAATGTCTTATACTCTTTATAGGCTTTCTAATTAGGGACAGGGGTTGCAAATTAGCCTCGGCTAAAAACCCCACATACAATGAAACGGTTTTATGTTTTTATAACTTGATACATTGGTTTTTTTTATTGTCCCCGTCAAATAAACATAAATAAATTAAAATATTCATGTGGAATGATTTGGTAAATTAATTATCATCAGGGTTAGTAGTGCAATGCCTGTTTGGGGCATGGCTGAGATTTGAAACTTGTGCCGGTGCAGAGCGGGCCTGCTCTGGAGAACCGCCAACATGAGCGACTTCACACTTCCCTGCGTCCTGGGATTAAAGGTTTGTGAGATACGAGTGGACATTGGGAGAGGGCCGGTTCTGGAGAACTGTTGATCCGATCAACTTCACAATCGACACTGCACTTCCTTGGAAGTGTAGCGTGAACACGATCGGTTTCCAATATATGCCATGATGGAAGGTTATGCACACGGACATAATGAGATTCCTAGGATTTGTAGATAGAAAAATAATGTTTCATACTTGGGTAAGGCCTCCTTGTTGTTCATGTAGTCTGAATATTCTTCCTGGGTGTCAAAGTCCCAGCGACCAAGTGGACCCTTCTTGTTGCCCTGAGCGACAGAGAGAAACACAAACCAACTGTCATGCTTGGAAATCAAATCAAATCAGTAACGGTTTCCAATGGAACAATTGATTGAATAGCTACAAAAAGCACCCCATAATCATTCCACCTAAACCCTAACTCTACATTATTTATAACATGCAATGTCTCACTCTCTGATCATAAACATCGATAATAAAATGGTGGTATAATCACAACAAACAAGGTTGTGCTGTACCCCGATAATGGCACTGGTGTGCTGATCTACGGCACTCAAGAGCCTCATGCCTATGACAGCGGCACACTAGTGGAGTATTGCTTTAAGTAATTGACCAATAGTCACTGCTGCGCTGTGTGATTGTAATGCTGGTGAGTTGTTGTAGTCACCTGGTCCATCTTGCTGTAGTCCACTTCTTCATCGCTGTCGACAGCCAGGTCATCCATGCTGCAGAGGGAGACAGAGAAGAGAGGACTGCTTTAACCCACTAAAAACGGGAAAACAGTGTTATTTTAGATTTTAGCTAAATATTGTCTCTGTCAGGTGGAAACCTCATATGTCCAAAACTGGTACTTTTCAGGATTCAAATTTAAAAGTAGCAGATCTACAAGCTCAAATCATGTCGCTTAGTTTGGGCCATGTTTCGAGCTTGTGGATGTGCTACTTTTGATACTTGTGCGACACTGTAGAATATGATCAAGTAGTAGGGTGTTAATTTAAGAAGAAAAAGAAAATAGGTTTCTGTCCGTTACCAACATAAACAACTTTCAAAATCTGCCTCAGGTCTTAATGGGTTAATTTAACCCACACAAAAAGCAGTGTCTCCTGCCTCAGCTACTGCTCTCCAGGACCAAGTTACTGCACTGAAGCCGCTTGGCGGACTAGAGTAGAAGGCTGTGGTCGTACCGGGCAAGTCCAAACAAGTTTGTGTTGTAAGAATATGTAAAAACGCACTTAGCATTCCCTCAGGGTATAAAGTAAAGTATATACTAGTAAGTCTTTACAGCATGTTGATATACAGTATGTGCCGCATGGGAGTGTGTGGCCAGTGCAGTAGGATTAAAAGAAGATTTACATGATTGAATAGTCTGATTGATGGAAGTTAATAAAGGGTTACATTATTACATTATGGAAGCTATGTGATAAATCACTAAATCGATGATTCTATTACTAAACTTCATTTTCTGTCGATCCACTAGTGTGCACCATTACGTGTGTGTGTGTGTGTGTGTGTGTGTGTGTGTGTGTGTGTGTGTGTGTGTGTCAATCTTACGTTGCAGGGTAACATTCGGCGTAGGAGTTGGACATTCCGAAAAAGTCTCCCAGCTGTTCTTTGCGGTCGCGTGTTCGCTGGCCCGCAGTAGCTGGCAGTTAAAGAATGACAACAGTGTGGATAAAACAAAACGTAAAATGAAAAGAAACCTTTTAACTTCTCACCACCATATATACACACACACACACACACACACACACACACACACAACATGAAGTTCAGCCTGATTCATTTGAACCAACAGTGAACCAGAAGGATATGTTTCCTGGCCCTGCCACTGGCTGCCGGCTGCACCGGCAAACTTCTCATTGATCATCTTGATCTGGTCTTTCACATTCTCAGGTCCTGGAGAGAGAAGGAGAGGGAGACGGGGTTTGAGAGAGAGAGCGACGCACAGTAGAAATAACATGACAGATATGGTCTGATGTGTCAGCTGTCCCATTAATACTGGGAAAGGATCCGTGTCGTTTTTAGATTCTATCCACTGTCTGTACTGGTTAATAAGTGTATGGTAATCGTAAGTAATAATTTAGTAATTGTACGTATGTAAAGACACTATAAAGAGAAGCCGGTCATTTACCTGTCTCCATATCTATGGGCTGCAGAGAGAGAGAGAAAGAAACACACACACACTCACAGTTAGTCATCGTGTACAGTGTGCTACGATTAATTGATCACACAGGATTACGAATATTTGAGCCGTCCGACTGACCTCGGGATCGTGATCGTCGACCCTGGGCTTCTCAAAGTAAGTGTGTCTCCTCTTCTCATCCTCCCTCTCTCGCTCTCTGTCCCTCTCCCTCTCCCTTTCCCTCTCTCTCTCTCGCTCCCGGTACCTCTCCTTGTCCTTGTCCTTGTCCTTAGGAGGAGGCTTGTTGGCGGTGGCGGCGGATGGGATGTAGTCTCCGATGTCATCGAAGATACTGAGGATGGATAATAACCAGTCAAAACCCTTGTCCATACAAAGAGTGTGACAGTGTGACAAAAGGGGTTCCCACCCAAAATGGGTTAAGCCAACCAACCATGTTACTTGTAATGTGATGTGACAATAAAGATTGATTCTGATTCTGACCACAGATATGCCCTAAAAGTGTGAACATTTCCCTACATCTTTAAAATGACTTTTACTCACCCAATATCAGCCTCTGGTCCTGGAACCTTCTTTTCATCTAGTTTACCTGCTCTCTCACACACACACACACACACACACACACACACGCACACACACCAAAACACATATTACATTGTCGTCCATACAATAGCAGTATTGTACCTGTAGTATTTGTTTTTGTAATTTAATTATTAGTAGCAATGGTGGTAGTTGGTAGCACAGTAATTATAGGCAGGGAGTAGTATAAATGGTAATATATATAGTATTGGTAGTAGGACTATTAGCAATAATAGTAGCAGTAGTAACGGTATTAACCTTTGTCTTTCTTTTTTAGTTTCTTGTGTCTTGTTCCCTGGCGAAGGTAGGAGAGGATCTGAGTCAGCTTAGAGATCACTATGTCATTAGTGGTCAGAGTTGTCTGCGCCTGGAGAGAGAGAGAGAGACACACACACACACAAAGAGAAAGAGTGAGAAAGCACCAAAGAGAAAGCGATACAAAACGGAAGGATTGAGCATTAACACACCAGTCCATTCCGGTGTTCTCAAACTATGGATCACGGGTAGGTGCCGTTTGGGGCCGTGTATTGTCTACTGGACAAATATGTTTGTTTGTTTTGTTTTTTAGAAACGGAAAAAAGTGGTGTCGCGTGAGAGTTGACAACAAAGCCACTCAACACTTCATACACACCATAGACAGTGATACACACATACAGCTCCAACCGACTGAGAACCAGCACCACAGGAAAGCGAACTGATTTTATGGTTATATAGCAGGAATGAAGACAATATGAGCAGGTGCCGAGTGGCTTAAAGGTTTCCGTAACTCTGAGAGCGAGAGGGTCCAAATACATGGACCACGTGTCCATTTGGTTCCATTTGTACCCTCTCGTAGTTAAATTAACACTGGTAAATTGGCGCTGGAGGGGTCTGACTGTGTACATTCGATGCCTATGTGCCAGCAAACACAATTAAGTCCCTGAATCGGCATTTGAGTTAACGTACCGTTGCATTCACGGATAGCGGTGTAATATTACCGAGCAGGGAGGTCATGCTCACAGACAACCCGGCGACAACCCCTGGTCTATTCATTAGCTCATCCTAACCTCCATAGTAGGGCAGTCAGCCTTGCTGCGGATCAGTGTGGTGGGTATGTCCGTGTCTGCGTATTCATCCTCCAGGTCAACCACGTAGGCCATCCTCCCTGGCAGGAACAACTCGTTCCTCTCTGTCTGACGAGACCTAAACATCATGCGGTAGACGTTCCTTCCTGTTGGGGAGGGTAGTTTAAAAATAAGAAATTATGTCATATTTGCCAGGTGAAACAAGCGTTTCATCTTTAATCTTTGTGTATGACAAAAAATAGCCGATTTGCTCGTCCACAAATTCTCCATTCATTGTCAATGGGAATTCAATGTTTGTGTAACAAGAAAATATACACTAATAGCTGAATATAGGAGTGGCTAGCACCCCTCAAAAACACACTCACCCAGACGAGTCTTAAACTCAATCTTCTCTTCTGGCTCTATGTCCTTCCTGATAAAACAGAGAGATCAACAGTCATGATCACACACAAGATTGGACATGTCATTCTAGGTGAAATTTGTCAAATTTGCAAAACATTACATGTCACAATGTGACAAATTTATGATATGTAGTAGTTATCGTATTAGATATTATTATATCTACTGGTTGCACTATTATGGTTATATTTCATAGCAGGTTTATATTTGCCGATATATATGAACGTACGTACTTCACTTCCTTCTGAACCTTTTCCATCATGTCCTCTTCTTCTTTCTCCTTACTGGTGATCTCAGCTCGTACCTTACACACACACGCACAAAATATATGTAAAAACAATCCCCATATCACGCCCTCACATACTCGCTCACTGCACGCACGCACGCACACACACACGCACACTTACCTTCTGTAGCAGGGCGAAATCGAGACCTTTCACCAAGTGAGTATGTTCCATGTCACCTCCCAAGAACTTGGACTCTTGGATCAACTGACGACGCTTCTCAGCTGCTGATTTGTCCCTGGAGACAGTGATGATGGGAGGGACAGATTGGGGGGGGAAAAAAGATAAATAATTGTCATTTAGTCGTGAGAGTACTAATATAAGTAACAGTAGGAGACGTAGGAACAGTAGAGTAGAAAGAGCTAAGAGCTGTACATACGCCTCAGCAGTAGGGCCTACAGCTCTGTAGTTGGCCGTTGTGCTGATGAGTTCAGTTTCTTCGTAGTCTTTGTTGACTCCGTCTCGGCGCTCGCGGGCTCTGTCTCTGTACTTCTCTGCCAGCTCTCTCTCTCTCTCCATCTCCTGCTGGCGCAGCTTGGCGTAATAACTAAAGACAAATATCAGCACAATTATAAGAACAGAACAATTGTCTCTCAGCAATAGATTAGATAGTGAGTGGAAAATGGCCTCAAACCAGAGCTTTGATAACCCTCACCTCTTCTTCTTACGTCTCCGTGCTGCTGGGTCCTCGTCCTCGTTGTAGTCCCTTGGCATCCTGGGTAATAAAACAGCTACCGGTAATTAATTTCTAGGGTCATTGCAACTGATCAGTTTTTCACACCAAAGCTCTAACTCAGAATGCCCGTCTTTGAATCAACTTTTATCTATTCCTTTCAACTAAAGTTTGGAGTGTGCCGTTATCTTCCTTTTTTATTTCACTGTACTGTCACTTTTATTTTAATTCATTCTTATATGTTAATCATTATGTAATTACAGTACGTGCCATTTCTTGAAGCATATCAAGTCTGTGTTTGTCGTATGAAATGTGTTGTCTTGGCATAATACTACTGCAATAGCTATGCTCAGTTCAACCGGGATTGTTCTCCTGCATACCATTTCTCACCCAACTCATGGTACACTGGACACAGGCCCACGTACTTAATATTGTATGTGTCTAATCCTCTGCTCCTAGTTTAGTGTTAATCCTGTATGTTCCAATATACTCTGTAATGCTATGCCAAGTGCCAATTGTCAGGTTGTAGATGCACCTAATGCCCCATGTACAGTATGTATTCCTATGCATCAACGTGTTACTGATTGTGTTCTTCATCATCATCATCATCAGTCAGTGAGTGATGCACTCACTCATGATGTCTGGATTTGGACGGTGGGGCTGACGAGGGGGCAGATCTTGGGGTCATCAACAGTTTCCTGAAGTCATCATTGGTCAGCTTGGACCTGTAAGTCGACAGGATAGGCAGGCAACAGACCGTCATTAAAATGTTGAGATATACAGAACAATTCGGAAAGAATAAGCAGTGTGATTTACACATGGACACACAAAGAATAATATGCAATTATGCACCATTATTCAAAACTATCATTTCATGGTTAATAATTCATGGACTCCTAATCATATTTATTTTTTTATCACAAATGTAAACAAATTAACATGTTTCAATACTTTTGGTAAAACAAAAAATCACAAACGTCAAGTATTTCTGACATTTTCTGTTGATAATAATTTTATATTAGAGTTATAGTCAATGGGCTAAACATGCCAGACTGTCGTTCCTTCTCTTAACGTATCCGTATTGTGGGGGACTTTTGCAAATATATTTATGTAGAGCTAAAGCAGAACAGTCATTAATATAATGAGCAGTGGTTGGTTCTCAACCTTTTCAGGTGACAAACCCCCAAAAGAATCATACGTGAACTGGGGACCTCCTCCGCTTATCTGACCATTTGGCCAATGTTAGACCAGTTTTTATAATATAGTTTGTTGATTGCTTTTGATGCATTAATGGTCTTTTTCGGTAGAGTGACTGGATGGTCAGTTCGAACCCGGGCTCCCCCAGAGTTGGCGTTGAAGTGACCTTGAGTAATTTCTCCCTATGTGCTGGTTGGTGCCTTGCATGGTTTCCGCCGCCATTGGTGTATGAATGTGTGTGTGTGTTCTATGTAAAGCGCCTTGGATAAAGGCGCTATATGAATGCCACACACACACACACACACACACCTGAGGGGTCCAGGTTTTAAAGTGGTTAAAAGCCAAGCGGCAGAACTCACTGTAAAGCAGAGCGCAGGTCTTCCACCTCATGGCCATCAGGAGCCAGGGGGTTGGAGTAGGTCTCCGCTGGTAGGAGGAGGAGGGAACAAGAGGGCATCCTTTATTACAGTGGCTTTCAACCCGTTTCATACCAAGAGCATGAAATGAAACTAAATGGACCCATAAGGGTCCATTTAGTTCCATTTGACACTCTCAAGAGTTAAAGCTCTAAAAAGGTCCATTTGGTTACCAACTCTCCATCATTTAGCTGGGAACCACCTGGAACCCCCTCAAGGACCACTGGTTGAAAATCACTGGTGTATTATAATTACTGCCATTTGTAGGGGTGGCGCACATTCACTTTTCATTAGGAAAATATGTAAACAATCAGTTGTTTATGTTTATTCAACAGCTGGAACTGCCTATATACACATGTGTTGTTCTCATTTGAAATATTGTGCATTATAGCCTACCATTTTATGTGAGCAAAGACAAATCATTACTCTTTCAAAGTGCTGCTGTTGTGTGACCACCATCTTTAAGAATCACTGAATAAAATGTTTTTTTTCCGGACAGTATTATACTTCGCAGTAGAGTCAGTACGACCGTATCGCTCGCCAAAAATAACAGATCTACAGGCTACCAACGTGTGGCGATGAGGTGCGCCGTTAACTTGTAAATCTGTACTTTTTAGCTAGCCTAAGATTTAGACTCTCGTAGACGTATTCATCGATTCTGACATGTCAGAATCGATAAATACATCTACGAGAGTCTAAATCTTAGGCTACTTTTTAGCCATCGACGAAGGCTAACGTTAGCATTTAGGTTTCGGTATGGTAATACAATCAATTCCAACTTACTTTCAGGCATTGTGTCGAAGATTCTTCCGTCTCCTTCAAGTGGAAATAATATTTATTTGTGTCTATTCCAAACAAGAGGAAAACGCAGTCGTTATTTAAGTTCAGTTCACAACAACACCGTTTTTTATGTAGCGCGCAGCTATGTTGTTGTGTTTCTGACTTTCTGTGGCTGTTTCCTCCCTATGGTTTCCTCCTGCGCAGCAGTGCGCACGCGCCTCAGACAGACAGGAAGTAGAAAAGACAAGATTTTATTTAATGGTGTGGCATATCGCCATCTACCGACCACAAATTGGAACCCAGTCACCCAGTACTAACAGACCACAATATAATGATCATCACACCACCAGCCCCCAAGAAGGAAAAAGAGAAAATGTGAATGGTAAAAAGCCTATATGCTTTTGCTTTTAGTTATGAACAAAGTTGAATTTAAACCAGATAATTAACATTTCAAATACTTTGTCAAGTAGGGAAAGTACTACATGAAAGGATGTGTGTGGATAGGACAGCCAAAGTCCCTCTGTCTTCTTCCGTTTTTATTTATTCAATTAAGAACTTTTCGGTTAGTTGACCGAAACCTAGATCTTTATTAAATAAATAGAAATGGAAAACTATGTGGAAGACCACATCTTCTCAATACTTTGTAAAGCTACCGCTTGTAATGAGATGGAAACCAACCAGCCCATAACCTTACTATTCATCGTTGGAAGTTGTTCCCCTCCACTTTCTTCTTCCAATAAGCAGGTTCAGAGGGTATATCCAGTTACAGTACATAATGATATATATATATATATGTTTTCCCACCTCTTTATTTTATTATATTGTTTAAAACTATTCGGTTATATACGTACAGGATACATCACGGTTTGTTTTCTTTTCTGAGGGTAATTCAATGTATATGTGAACCCTGGGGTCTGGTGGACTGGGTTGTTTTGCGACCACGGGACCACCAGGTCAGAGGAAGAGTAGAGACTGTTACTAGCAGGCAAACTATAGATCACATGAGTACATTAATGACTACAACAAACACATCTACTGAAAAGACACACTTCTTTAAGTTGTGGGACCTTGCATGAACCGTTTGTCTATGCATACACAGACAAAGGGGCGGCTGAGGCTCAGGGGTAAAAGTGGCTGCTTGGGAAGTGAAAAAACTAAACTAGGTAAAGACACAAACAGATACATAAACACACATCTGCACTTTGTCAGAGTTAGTAAATTGGGTTTATTAACAATATAATATTAACAGCAGATGTCATCACATTAATAACACAGGGATGGGGGTGGAGGAGAGAACCAAGGTCAGGGTTTGGTCTTGACCACCGTCTCTAGAACTTGGGATATTTGTTCTGCCGTCATGTTGTCCAATGGAACACTTCTTTCCTTCCCAAAGTCTGGAGAGAACACACACACACACACACACACACACACACACACACACACACACACACACACACACACACACACACACACACACACACACACACACACACACACACACACACACACACACACACACACACACACACACACACACACACACACACACACACACACACACACACACACACACACACACACACACACACACACACACACACACACACACACACGGTCAATAGATGTTTGAAAACAACATAATATGAGCTATCTTTTAGCTTTATTTAAATAGCCTTGTAAGGTCCCAAAGGAAAGGAGCCCCTGATCCTAGCAGCGAGAGTACGAGGCTCAACATACTGACAACAAGTCGTCATAATATAATCAGTGTCAACTATGCCTGTCAAAGCAAAAAAGAAAAAACATTAGAAAACACGAAAATAAAAATAAAAACTTTGTATGCATCATCATAATTATATTAAAATTGGTCCTAGGACCAGCTGGCTGGCAGACCTCAGATGTTACGCTCAATTCACCATGACTTAACCATATAAGGAGTTCCCAATGCAGCATTGCTGAAATATGGAGTGTGACTGTGCTGTCTAACCTCAATGTCATCATGACATCAGGGGCAAACAAATCACTCCATATGGGCACAAACAAAGGGGCTGTTATGGAATTGCTATACTATGTAGTGATATGTAAGATTTTACATATTATAGTAGTAAATAGGGGTCAGACTAGTAGATTCATAAACTGTCAGCTTGAAATGCTATATTTAGAGTAAGGAAACATGATGAGACATGATGATACCTGGACAGCCCACTAGTGACCCTTGTGTCTAAATGTCTGTGATTCAAAATAGAAGAGAACAGACTTGGACATATTAGGACTGTGACATGAATCATGATGATGGATGCCAGATGCTTGTATTGAAACAAGTTGAGTGGTAGGTAAGAATAGCTATGATTATGTATGTGTGCCTGTTAGGGAACGATAAACACCCAGGGACTAAGTGTGCTATGTATTATGTTGTAACTTGTAATATGTACTTAGTGTAGAACATGCACTGGTCTGTCATCCTTGATTGGGGTGCCTTGCTCCTCAAGATATTCCACCATCTCATATAGCATATAGTGAGGACATCAGGGATATAAGGAGATCTTCATTATATGGGCATAAAAGGGACAGGTCTGACAGAGATCTCCATATGGGTATATCAGCATGCCTATAGAGAGTCGCAGTCCCGCCCCCTTTCATGACAACGCCAGGCCCAGGAAATAGTTCCCAATGCATTTTTCCCATAGACATTTCAAAACGTATTTATTTAAAGACCTTATAAGCGTCGTACAAAGCCAACTCTTGTCGTGACAAATCATGACAAACACAATATTTTGTGTGCGATGATCTATTCTATAGCGACGCCAGGTCCGGAAGAGAATTCCCCATTCATTTTCCCCATAGAGTTTTCAAAAAGTATTTATTTAATTTAAAGACGTTTACACCGCGGACAAAGCCAACTCTTGTTGTGACAAACCATGACAATAAACACAATGTTTTGGGCAGATCAAATAATTATTGTTTTTCTTATTACTAATTTGATCTGAGCTTTGGTGTTGCATTTCATATACGAGTTAATTAATGTAATAAACGTTGGGCTGAGGGTCGATGGGTTCCACTTCCACAGGGGCTGTGCACACAGACAGCACATGCCAGAGTTGCAGGGCTTTGGTTTTTAATTGTATGTAAATAAACATGGGTCGGATTAGGTGTCTTTTAGCATTGTGTTGCTATCAGTCTTGCTATTTCAAGCACAGAGAGCTGCTCATGTGCTTGTCCGTTAAATTCTGTGTGTCATGGTAGTCTGTGCAGTGTCTCTCACCATATCTAGCCCAGAGTTTGGCTTGCACTCCAGAACACTCCCTGACCAGGATGGGAAACTCTGGATTGGATGTCTTCAATGCCACATAGTGTTGTTCCACGAAGTCCCTGTGGAGACACAAACACACACACACACACACACACACACACACACGTTGTCATTGACTATCTCTGTCATGCATAAACACACAGATATGAAAGCCTTGCACTTCCACATGAAAAGTTAGGAAGCGCTCGTTTTCGCAACCTCCTGCATTATGTTGCAGGTGGTATGCAATTTCAAAACAAGTGGTATGCAACTATGCAGGGCAGTTGAGTGATTTCCAACGAACGCTTCCATACTTGAACACTGCAGGTGAAACATTACATTATCACCTGCACTTAATTTATTGACAGAAAGTTGCTTATAAGAGTCTATGGTGGGTTTTCTGAAACAAACACTTTGCAGATAGAAAGATGATAATTGACGCTTTCTGTGTTGGGGAGTTTAATATGATCAGATAGGACTTGTTTGGGCTGTCATTGGCTGGTGTGGCAACTGTAGATTCAACATATTAAAAATAAATCTAGTGTTGCGAATTGCAGCTATCCTGGAGAAAGTTTTTTTTTTTAAAGTAGTGGGATTCGAACCCACGCCTCCTTTCGGAGACCAGATGTCCCTTAACCACCTTGTCACCTTGAGTCTGGCGTCGCTCGACCATCCTTCCTGACAGCAATATGACTTAAATAGTGAGACGCTAAGTGTGCTTTGATATGGGTTTGAGATGTCGTGTGTACTTGTGTTGTTGAATTGTTTGTATCGCTGCCTTGTTATTATTACGCACGATACGAGAATGAAGTTGAACGGAGTCCATAGAAACAGTGTGACCTAGTTATCAGCTTTACCTTCTAAATAAGAAACACGCGGTTCAGTTTATGCATTATTAAAATGATTGTATCTTCATGACGTTGTTAGATCTGTTCTTTTTTACACGAAGCGACGAGGTTTGTGAGATGCATCATGCAGGCGAATGACGGTGGCTAACTGGCTACGCTAACTCACTAAGTAGCTAATAACAACCACAGTAATGTGTTTCTCTCTTGAAAACATCAGTCACAGAGTGAACCGCACCTGGCTCCCTGGCTGGCGGCAGAAGTCTGACACAAGTGGAGACGTATTTCTCGCAGGTTCTTGGCAAGGTTAGAGCCGATGCCCCTCACTACGGCGGCAGCCATGTTGCTTGTTTGGTTTGGTGAGGAGGATCAGGGACAGTTGCCATCCCAGATTGTGTGAGAGAAATAAGCAATCAAGTCTATTCATTGAAAACAAGCCCAAAAGTGACAAAAGAAGCAAGGCTACGAGGTCGCTTGAAAATGTGTGAGAATCAATGGTTTAAACATGAAACAAGCCCATATACGCAACTACACACAGTCGCACACAGCAACCACGGATTAGTGATATTTACATTTACAAGCAAGCAACTTTATAAAAAAAGAAGCACAAAGTTGCTTATAATAAGCGGAAATGGCAACCCCATGGTGAGGTTTGCGCAACAATTTCATAATAAAACCCAACGAAGAATAAGTTAATAGTTTAATGTATTAATAATAAAGGAAAGGCATTCTGACTATGTGACTAATTTGATTGATTGATTGAAATCTTTATTAACAGTTTGCAGAATTACAGTACATTTCAAGCACAAACTCAATACAAAGACTGTTAACTGTGAGTGGACGACCCAATTAAGCCTTACACTTGTTTACAACAGGGTCCACATTGTTCAATTCATCAAAACATTTAGAGACAAACAAATAGACACTTCTATGTAGTTAAAGAACAGAACAGGAATTCATCATATAGGAAGCGAAAAGGGAAAAAAAGTATATATACAGTGAGGGGAACAGGGGGATAAAAGAAAAGAAAACGAAAGACAGAGTGTAGGGCGCCTGCACACAACACCATGCGTTGATGCCATGTGTGCATATGTGCAGGCACCCAACACCACGTCCATACAAAAACATAGTACAATCCATAGTACAAAGACAGAGTGTAGGGCGCCTGCACACAACACCATGCGTTGATGCCATGTGTGCATATGTGCAGGCACCCAACACCACGTCCATACAAAAACATAGTACAATCCAGATACAAATTCAGCTTTTACAGAGGCCAGTTTCGAATTGCAGCCATCCGTAGGTGCCCTTTGAGAGCAGTTTTGAAGGAGCCAAGGGATTCACATGTCTTAATGACTGTTGGTAGGGCGTTCCACATTTTGGTCGCATAGGAGCGAAAAGAATTTAGTCCCTTGTTTGTGCCGAATCTGGGTTGTACATGGTTTGTTGCACTCCCTCTGGTGTTGTGGGTGTGGACTTCGTTTACATTAAGGAAGTATTTAGACAGGTACATGGGTATCTTGGTGGTGTATCTAATCTTGTGGACCAGACCCATTGCAAGATGCTGTACTCTGTCGTCGACCCTAAGCCATCCCAGCCTGTCAAAGTGGGCAGGGGTGAGGTGGGTTCGGGGGGTGAGGCCAAGTAGGAGCCTGACCAGTTTGTTTTGGGAGGTCTGGAGCCTTGTTTTAAGGGCCTTTGAGGTGCTGTGGTACCAGGAGGTGGATGCATAGTCAAAGAAACCTTGTACAAGGGCTCCTGTTAAGGTCTTCAAGGTGTTTTTGTCGACCAGTGAGGAGATCCTGTAGAGGAATCTTGTTCTTTGATTGACTTTTTTGATTACGTTGGTGGCCATCTTATCACCGGAAAGATTGGCCTCCAGGATGGAACCTAGGTAGGTAATTTGATCCTTCCGTGTGATAATATCATCACCAACTCTAACCAAGAAGCCATCTGCCTTTTTGAGATTACTATTTGATCCGAAGAGAATGGATTCAGTTTTTCCCAGGTGTAAGGATAGTTTGTTATCAGCGAGCCAGGTGCAGATTCTACCGAGTTCAGAGCTGAGGGTCTTTTCAACCTGCAGTTTGTTCCTGTCCGAGACCAGCAGTGCTGAGTCGTCTGCGAACAGGAACAAGTTGCAGTCACAAGCTGAAGTCATGTCGTTTACATATATTAGGAACAGTAAAGGCCCTAGTATGCTTCCTTGTGGGACGCCACAGCTCACTGGGAGGGGGGGGGACAGTGTTCCGTTCACTTCTACCATCTGTTCTCTCCCCTCCAGGTAGGATTGCATCCAGCTCACTGATGTGCTATCAAAACCAATAGCTTTAAGCTTGTTAACCAGTATGGAGTGGTTCACGGTGTCAAAAGCCTTTTGGAGGTCCAGCATGACCATGCCGCAGTATTTTCCAGCATCCACCTCGTGTTTGATGTGGTCGCTCAAATAGAGAAGGCATGTGTCAGTGGAGTGGGATGTTCTGAAACCAGATTGGAACTCGTACAACAATTTATTAGTGGCAAGATACTTTTCAACCTGTTCATAGACTATTTTTTCCATCACTTTCGAGATGGAGCTTAGAATAGAAATAGGGCGGTAGTTGCCGGGTTCTAATTTGCTCCCTTTTTTGTACAGGGGGGTTACTTTGGCCAGTTTAAAATCTCTGGGGACCTGTCCTTGTTTGATGGAGAGGTTAACTATGTGGGTGATGACTGGAGCTATGGAAATGGCTGAGTCTCTGAGAAATTTGGAGGGAATATTGTCATGGCCAGTGGCCTTGTGGGGTTGGAGGGCACTCAGTTTCTTAAGTACCTCCTCAGTTGTTACCATTGTCATTTTAAAATCATCTTTACAAACACCTAGGTTTTTGTAGAAGCCTTTGATGTGCTCTACACCAAAACGCCCAGAGTGGGAGGGCAGTTTGTTAACCAGCATTGTTGCAATGTTTGTAAAGAAGATGTTCAAGTGATTGGCTACATCAACCTTGTCAGTGATGAGGGTGTTATTTGATTTGATGTTTATGTTAGTAAACCTGGTTTTAAGTTTCTGACCACAGCCTAGTTGGTTGTTTAGTAGCTTCCAGAGCTCCCGAGGATTGTTTTTGATTTCCTCGGCTTTATCATTGATAAAGTTACTTTTGGCTGATTTGGTCATGGCAATTACACCGTTTCTTAGCTTGTTACATTGGGTTTTAAGGATGCACAGTTTGGTTTGGAGATCACTGTCGAAGCGCTTAGCTAGCTTGGACTTGCATTTAAGAAGTTCAGAGCATTTGTTGTCTCTGGCTTTCATTGCAGTCAGTATGTCCGAATTCATCCATGGCTCCGAGCGGGTTTTGACCCTGATGGTTCTCAGAGGAGCCATGTTGTTTAGTACTGTTGTAAATTTGGTTTTAAAGCCAAGCCATGCTTCTTCGACTAGTGAGCTCCTGAGCACATCGGACCAATCCAGTCTCTCCAGTTCTAGGTTAAAGGCCTCACTAGAGTAGGTTTTGAGGTCCCTAGATATGACTGTTTTGTGACAGTCAAATTTTAGTTTCTGTATTTTGCGGGTACAGAAAATCATAAAATGATCACTGAGCCCACATACAATAACCCCTTTCTTGGAGATTCTGGATTTGTCCGAGGTCAGAATGAGATCAATGACAGTTTGAGTAGAATCACACACTCTTGTGGGTTGGGTAATTAGCTGGCTGAAACCATGCAGATCACAGAGCCGACTAAACGATTTAAACACAGGCACTTCCTTACGATGCATGTCCGTATTCCAGTCGCCAATCAGGATTTTCTCTACAGATTCCTCCCCAGCTAAGCACCCCTCAAGAATATCATAGAACCCGTGCTGATCAGGCGGTCTATAGACGGTGCCAACTAGTACTGATTTAGCATTTTTGAAAATTAATTCAACCCACACAGTTTCAATTTCATCATGCTGTAATTCAGTACGAGTAACATATTCAGTGTCTTTGTGAATATACATGCACACGCCACCACCATGCCTGTTTCTGTCGTTCCTAATGACAGTATAGTTTTCTATTTCTATCTCTGGGTCCTTAGTGGACTCGTCAAGCTTAGTTTCAGAAAAACACAGGATGTTTGCCTTACCGTTTTGAAATAGATGTCTGATCTCTGCCAGTTTGCGACTGAGGCTATTCACATTCAAATGAAACAGATGAAGGCCGTTGGTTTCGACGATTGTGTTAATTTCGTCTGTGTTGAAATAGTCTGAGGTGTGAATGTGGATGGGCGGTGGAATTTCCGTGGCTGAGGTGTGAGTGGGGAGGGGCGGTGGAATGTCAATGCCATTGTCCTCAGTAGTCCTGGATTGACTGTGCATGTCAGGACATGTCCTGCACATGTCAATGCCATTGTCCTCAGTAGTCCTGGATTGACTGGGGGTGTGGGGGAGGGGGGGGTGTTCCTCGGTTTCGATCACAGCCGGGTTGGTTTCAGCAAACATAACGCCCGCGGTGAAATAAGGGGGTCCGCTGGCGTTGGTTGTATGCTGTGGGGGAGAGGCTGGAGAGCGTTCCCAGGCTGATCTTGGAGTTGCGTCCGTGGTCAAGTCCATGGAGGCGGCGCTCTGGAAGCCGTGGCGCGTTGCGATGGAAACGGCTGTGGCTTGCGGAAGTACCTCTTGCTGTAGGAGCAGTCTCGCTTGTGAGACCGCTTGTGATCGTGTAACCGGTCCAGGATTGAAATGAATGTCTCCCGATAGCAACAGGCATAAAATAATCACAGTTCTGCGATCCATTTTGCCAGTCGGGGGCTTGTACTTGCGATTCGGGTTCGCTGTTAACAGGCCATGAATCGCCGCCGACCCAAAAGAAATGTGTTTGCATTCCAAACCATTTAGGAGGAAATAGTCGCTGTGAAACTCAAACTCCTCTGCTTCGTTTCCGTATCGTTCCATCTCTTCTTGGTGTAAACTCCATGTTGAATTAAAGCATGCGTCCGTAATCCATAGGATGAAGAATAGGTAAAAGGCGGAACAAGTTGAAAACATAGCTACCGGTTCTTGGTTGGAGAGAGCTCCTGGGAATGCGACTGCTCAGGTCGAATGACTCCTCAAGTACGAGGTACGAGTACTGAGGTGACGAGATTAGGGGTTTAGGTATAGTTTTACTGAGGTTAAGGTTATTATGGTTAGGGTTAGTCGTATAGTTTTACCGAGGTTAGGTTTAGAGTTAGGTTTAGGCTGTCATCCACAGCGACTGGCCAGTCACAGCGCACCCTCTGTCACTCTACGTCACCAACCCGCTGAAGAACCATACTCGGGGAATGCGGAACTCTCATGCTGGCTTAACGAATACCGGACTTCTCGCCTCGGCGAGTGGACTTCACGTTTGGCGAGTGGACTTCCCCTTTTGCAGAGAAGTCTTCACTTTCCGAGGCGAGTCGCCAAGACCAATCGCCCCAGAAAGTGAAGTCTTCTCGGCAAAAGGGGAAGACCACTCGACCCGAAAGTGAAGCCCCAAGATGGTCCGTTGCTGCCCTCTAAAGGCCCGAAATAATTCCCAGAATAGTGCCAGTGACATCTTTTCAACAGATCTCCATCTCTCTGCCTCACTGAGCGCATAACCAACGGGACGTCCATATGCTACCCTGCAGACAGCTATATCATTTGGATAGATGCACCAACGCAAAGCCAAGTAGCCAGGTGCCTGTATGTGTTTGGTTCCAAAACACCCCAGATAATAACCTGCAGGAAAGTGAAGGCTCGTTTGAGAAATATTAACAACAATCAAAGCATTAATGTATTTATTGGAAACACCCAAGTTGATTAAAGCGCCAAACGGAAAGATAAGGAGGGACTTGGAAGCAAGTGATATGAGTAGTGATATGGCTGACTGAGTAAAATAAAACAATCTACCTGAAAATAGATAGCTATAAATGAAGAGCAATTTCCGCAATTTCCGCAATTACCATTTCCGCAATTTCCATTTCCGCAATTTCCGCAATTTCCATTTCCGCAATTTCCTCAATTTCCATTTCCGCAATTTCCACAATTTCCATTTCCACCATTTCCGCAATTTCCGCAATTTCCGCAATTTCCATTTCCATTTCCAACTATTAATGGCAGCTGGGTTTCATCATTCAAATAAAATAGAATTCTGTCCGTTTAGCTATAAAATTATGTCAGGGAATAGGGATACACAGTATATGTCTTTCATTTGCATTGCATCTCCCCCCCCCACCCCAAGCTTTTATTTTCGTTCGAGTAATAGTACAACTCTAATAGTATTACTTATAATAATGTAATTAAAGATAACTTCATTCAGATTTATTTATTTTTATTTCATTTTCCAGATTTATTTTTCTTCTTTTTTTTAGATTTTCATTGGTGGGCCAGTCATAATGGTCCCGCGGGCCTGATGTGGCCCGCGGGCCTGAGGTTGAGTATCACTGGTTTAGTGTCTATAGTGTTTGGAAGCGCTTTCAATAACAAAACATCCTGCTTTCTGCATTATGTGCAATTTAGAACAGTACACGCAGGACCGAGTCATTTCCAACGAGTGCTTCCAACTCCATGCTGCTCAATGTTTTGCCACTCAGTGGATGCAGGCACATTGTCGCGTCAAAAATGTTCAATTAAAATGTTGCCATGTTGCCAACATTATGTTGGTTGCATTTCAAGATGAGGAAAGATAGAAGACAGTTTATTTCTATCAAGGTTTATTATTATATTTTTTACAAGTCACCACAGCATAAATATTGCACTGCAATTATGTATAAATAATAAATAAAGAAGAAAATGGATATATACACAGTATACATTGGTTCCTTGGCCTACTGTGCGTGCAAAGTTTCACGCCAATCAGTCCAACGGTGCCGGGGATTAGCTGTTCATAGACACGCTGGCTGACTGAATGACAGGCGGACAGGAGTGAAAACATAGGGTGCGTTTGGATGCATACCAGGATCACTTGCGTATACATTTGTATTGCACAGCTAGTGCACTATATCCGAACGCACCCATATAATAATAATAAAATAAAACTTTATTTGTATAGCACCTTTCATGACATGAAATGCAGCTCAAAGTGCTTTACAGAGCAATGGAGAAAAAAAAGAAAATCAAGGCAACGACATTATAAAACAAGCAGTAATGCAATAGTGAGGACATGAATAACAAAAAATAAAAGATCAATTAAAAGCAATGTTGTAGAAGTGGGTCTTGAGCTGTGCTCTAAAAATGTCTACAGAGGCTGCCTGACGAAGGTACAGTGGGAGCTTGTTCCATGCCGTCGGCCCGTAGAAGCAAAAAGCTGCTTCCACGTATTTTTTATTTATTTTTTAGAACAGGCCAGCAGTGGAAGACCTTAGGGGGCGGTTTGGGACACATTTAGGCAGGCAGTCATGTAGGTAGGAAGGTGCGAGACCATTGAGAGCTTTATACACAAGTAAAATCATTTTAAAATCAATCCTAAAAACAACCGGAAGCCAGTGCAGTGAAGCCAAAACTGGAGTAATATGATCTCTCATCTTAGTTCTAGTTAAAACTCTGGCTGCTGCATTTTGGACAAGTTGGACATATAGTCTCCGGTATTATTAATCTGTGTGATGGGGGAGTTCACCAGTAGCAATTCACTGCATGGCTGCATGCCATGCATCTGTTTAAAGTTTCTTCTGGTCTGTACTTAAAAAGAGAACAAAGACAATAATAAGCCAATGGGGGTGCAGTTTAGCGAAAAGTGGAAAGATGAGGGGAAAAAAGGAGACATAATATGTCTTTGATGGACATTTTCCATGCAACACCGACGCTGCCAAATAGGACATTGATTGTGCCTGTAACGTTACATCACCAGCCTGATCTAGGCAGTGATCTGAATCTACTGTAGCCTATAGTAGGCCTACTTTAGTGTGCAAAGACAGCCAGAAATTCCCCTGATTGCATTCATTTAATCAAAAACAGACTTCTGTATTGCTTTCTCTCTCTCAGTTCACTGTCAGCTGAAAAGTGTTGGTTAAAAGTTTTTAGATTGCAGACTGGGTCATTTCTATGCTAATATGAATACATTACTCATGGGTTTCACACATCAAAAGCAGCGAGCTTGAGTGTGGATCATACTTGGTTGTTTGTTGATCAACTCAATTGATCCACTCAATATAGCGCATCTGATCAGCTGATCAATCAAAAAGAGGTGGTTGCCACCATAGACATAGAAAGGTAGAAGCCTCCTTCTGCTCTGGGGCGTCTGTACTCAAGTGAGGGCAAGCTTCCGCGTTGGTGCTTCCTGCTTCGCTAGTCTCATGTAGTCGTGCAGGTCTGAGACATAGAGTTATAAAGGATAGAGTGAGGACTGGAGAGAAGCCCCCCCCCCCCCACACTTCATTTCAATGGAAGTTTCTCAGTACCGTTTTGAAGCACCCGGAAGACTGCCGGAAGTACCATTATAACGCAATGGCTCGAGCGAGCAGAAGTTAAGCCCGGACCTCAAATTTAAGGTCCGGGATGACGCACGTTACGCACATAACATCAGTGAACGTCCGTCCACCTCCACGAACGTGTTGCCGTTCCACTTTTCGCCAGTAGGTAGTGGCAGCTTCAACGTTGGATAGCCCTTCTGGGGCCTTGTTCTGAGAAGTCCCGTAAAAGACGCGCTGTGATTGGCCAGTAGTCACTTGAGTGGCAGCGTGGTGTAGCATACTTCCGGCGCACTTCCGCTCTCACGTCGATATATCCAATGAACCGCAGCGGCCAGTGAGGCATCTACTTTTTTTATATCTATGGTTGCCACCCCTGCCTTATTCCAATGTCTGAACTATATTGGCCAGCTATATTGAGCCTAAACCTCTGGCTTAGGCTCAAAATCCTTGTTAGGGGAGGAGTCAGAGATGTTGTTTATCTTCTTGAACATTTGGCTGATTTCTACAAAGGTCTTGTTTTTGGTCTCAGGGAGGACAAAGTAGATGTAGACGGCACACAGTGCACAGATCACCATGAACACCAGGAACACGTAGGTCTGCAGTGCTTCCTGTACACACATAGAACAAAACAGGAAATACATTGTTCAACCGGGGAAGGATTGCTGTAGCCTCTGAACAGTCATACTCGATGAATTGAGTATGAAGAACCACAAACAAGCGAATAGGACCGGAAACAAGCAAATAGGCTTTATTGTGTTTAAATCCTATTGAACTGTATACTTTCCTGTGTTTTTTTCTGAAAACTGTATTCAATCAATCAATCAATGGACCCATCTGCTTTAATTCTTTCATATAAAAGACAGTGGGGCTCGGGTGAAACCTCGCACAGATTTAAAGTCTTAGATCATAGATACGTCATAGATGACAGACATCAGCTGGCCACATGAAGTCGGAGATCCACACTACACAACATTAGATTTTGTCATTCTGCCCCACCCTGGCGAAACTGTTTTCTGCTAAACCTGTCCCTGCTGTGCAAGATACTACAATACACAATACACAAGGATACAGCTGCCTACCTGCATGAAAGGGAATAGCATTGATACTATGAAGTTGCACATCCAATTAAGACCTCCTCCAATCATGAGAGCAGGAGGTCTGTAGGTCTGCTCAAATAACTCTGTGTTCACAACGTAGTGTGCCCCTGAAAGAGAGGACAGACACAAAATAAAGATCAGGGATGCAACATGCTTCTTTATTCTCATTTCTCATTGAAATCATCCGGTATAGCTACCTGCACAGCACAGAATATATTCAAAGAGCACAAACAAATTAAAATTTATATTTTGGACCTGGCCAACCTGACTCAACCTTCTTATTGCACTCAAATATAGCCTACTAAATAATTTTTCACTATTTGCTTGCTTTTTATGTTGTTGTGAAAAATGTAAGAAGTATAGCCATTAGTAGGGCAAGTCCTTAGCTAATGTCTACAGTTTACAGCTTATAGTCTGTATTAAATATCTTCTTACATGCACCGACGCTGGCAGGTATGTTGGCAAGTATGATGCAGGAAAAGCTGAGAAAGGGAATCCATGATGCGTGGCCCTGCTCAAACAGAAAAGAAAATGAATAGATAAAAAAGAAAAAGAAAAGTTGAAATGGTTTGCATATAATGACTAAAAGCCCAAAATAAAAAACAGTTTCAAAGTGGTTAAAGGGTGAACGTCACCCTTTTTGCAAAAAAAATATATGTTAATGACGTTTAGAAGATTTAGAAACTTTCCTGGGGTCTTTATGTGTGTAATATGTGGTTTTAGATATTTTAGATTTTAGCAGTGACCCCAGTGTCTCTGATGTCAATGGACACTGGGCTCACTTACTTCCTGGACTACATGTTGTCTCATGCAGTAAGACAGCCCTCACCCTATCCACAAGGTGAAGTGTCCCTTTAATGCATTTATGGTTGGAGAGAAGAACACATCTATAGCATACAGTATGTGTCACATCACATGTAACCTCGGAAACCCAGACATTTATCACATGTAGATGGACGGGTGTGACTTGAGACTGGTTAGACATCAAACAAATGTTCAGAAGGTTAGAAAATAATGCAGAAAAAACTGAATGTCACTCACTGTCATTGTCAGACAGTGGGACAGTGAGTATTTAATATGTTTGTGAAATTAATGTTAGTGAGTGAGGCTTTGTTACATCTAGTATTGATCATACTTGAATATTGAGGAACACAGTTAGCAGAGCTAAGCCGACGGCCATACCACCAAAGTAAAGGAGGAGGAGGATTCTTCTGCCCAATCGATCAATCAAAAACCCCTAGGGAAACAAAAAACGTTCATGTTTGCCTACATTCAAACACTTTCACACATTGCTAAATGTCTTAATATTTTGGTTTATTTAGTGAAGTTCCTTTGAGACATTCCGCATCTTTCAGATTGATGTATACGCTGAACAACATGGTCCGAAGATGGAGCCCTGTTCCAGTAAAGCTTCAGAATTTAGATGTACAATGAGCGGTGAAGCAACTATTTCACAAACCTTTGAAATTGCAGAAGGTATACTTATTCTTATATAGTCTAGTTACTGAACCCTTTTCACAGATGTGTCAGAGTCGCGGCAAATTAAATTAATTAGTCCGTTTATTTTAGGTTTATCACAGAGCAAACACTTACACGTACACCTAATTTAATGATGAGCTGAAATTTTAAATATGTCTTTCTACATTTTAGAGCACAATAGGTAGGCTACATGATCTGTCCATGCTGGAACGCCATAACACCTAAATTAAACACACAATTAATGTTATCAGTTGTGTATACCCATCAAAATGTCTTCTGTGAAAAGGGTCTATTTCAGCTTCAGTTGCACTAATTTGAAATCATGAAGGGTAAGCATTGATGTAAGATGTGAAAGATTACAGTTGATGTTAAGTGATCGTACTTACACCAACAATGGAGGATATGAGTCCTGTGACACCTAAGCTAATAGTGAAGTAGGTAGTGAGGTTTTCGTCGATGCCAGCATCCTCTAAGATCATGTTAGTATAATAAAATAGCTGTTGAGGGAGCAAAAGACAGGTATGTGTAAATAAAAGGAATGATTATGAACTTAATCAACAATTCTATTTTTATCGTTTAAATTCTTGCTAAAACGTGGTAATTCAATGTGATGGGACGGTATGTTCCATATTATACATGATCCATCTTTGTGATTAATGTTGTGCTTGCACCTGGTATGTGCATGACCTTGCAGACAATGATGCTTTTGTGAATCCCCTTTATATCCCCCTGGGCTGAGTGTGTGAACCTTAGAACAATAACATGCCTGTGTGACACTGAATGAACAAATGTTCAAAAGTTTGTTCCTGGTAAATTAGTTTCCTTTCCTACAGTGGTGGGAAAAGTACTCATATTTTGTACTTAACTGCAGTGTAGAAATACTTGAGTATTCAACATTTACTTGAGGGAAAAGTACAAAAGGCCAAAATGTATATCAGGGTAAATGTGCTTAGTTAAATTCCACCGCTGGTTTCCTACCACATTTATTCCACTGAGAGTCCGACCACTCATGATGACAATGACACTGATGATCTGCCAGCGGACAGCTTGGCTCCTCATGAGCTTCAGCACCGACACCTTCTGGAGGCTGGCTTGGGTACCTCTCCACCTGCAGCTCCTTCAGTTCCTGGGACACATCTTCCTTCCCTAGGTACCTCCTGAGAGCTGTACACATAAAATATACACACGCTTAAAGATTTCCCGATGTATGTGTCATTGTGGGTTGTTTAGAGAAGTTGTCATAAAACACATTATGTGGAATGGTTAGGTGAACAACACACCAGTGGAAATATTGATCAAAAACAACTTTGGTTTGTATTTCATTGCATGACACCTTTGAAATGGATTACACAAAGAAAAAGGGTCATTTTCAAGTGAAAATGCTGTGCCACTTTAACACTTGAAAAGGGCACTGCAATGAAGTACAGTATATAATACATTAACCTTCATCAGCACCAGAACTGTCCATGCCCTTCAGTATCTCTGCTTTCCTAACCCAAAAATACAGGAGACATAAGAAAGAGAGAGAGAGAGCTCTGGGAAGGATTCAAATCCCAGGCTTTCAGCAACATATGTTCGGAGCTAGTAAGATACACGGTCAATCAGCAGGTAACGAGGGCTCTCAGGAACATTACCTTGCTCAGCACCAGCATCATTATTCTTATCAATCAGCAGGTAACGAGGGCTCTCAGGAACAAAGGGCAGCACACACAGCTGAAGTAGAGCAGGAATGGCCATAAAAGCGAAGAGGAAGTTCCATCTGGTCTCCTACAATCAAATCTGTACAATAAAACCAAATTGTAAAAATAAAGACATTAAAACGTAGGATAAGTGATTTTCTTTGGTTCTAAAATAAGTGTTATATTCTGTCTCTCCAGCTCTTTATTAAACATAATCAGGATAGAGGACTCGGGACATGATTCAGAAGTACTATTGAAAGTAAAGGCACAAAGAAAAGAGCAGACAAAATTGGATCTGGAAGACTAATACAAATTAAGCTGATAAATGAGTACTCTCCTGATTGGCTGAAATCTTGCAACCCACCTGAAAATGTACTTTCTGTTCATTAAAGAGCTGGAAAGACAGGGAGACACTTAATGATTACTATAAGATTATAGCTTTAACCTTTTAATAAAAAACATTTTAACCAAAGAATAACACCTTTAAAAAATGGTATTGGTTGATTGATAACTTTTGCACCACTTACATTTTTTATTATCCTTAGTAGCTGGCAGGACAGCTTTCATATGCTCTCATATGTGTATTTCATCATGGAATGAAGAACAAACAAAATACAAATTGAATGATGAAATATTTATATGAACCACATTATCAATATTTATATCAAATGAAAATGAAAGGCTATTGCATGATCACCAATTTCTCACTAATGCCTTCCAATTATATTCTAATTAGCTTTCATAGTGTAATCTAAATTAGCAGGGGCAAAGAGTATGTTTTCACATCAGTTTGTGTGTGTGTGTGTGTGTGTGTGTGTGTGCGCGAGCGCGCGTGTGTATGTGTGTGTGTGTGTGTGTGTGTGTGTGTGTGTGTGTGTGTGTGTGTGTGTGTGTGTGTGTGTGTGTATGTGTGTGTGTGTGTGTGTGTGTGTGTGTGTGTGTGTGTGTGTGTGTGTGTGTGTGTGTGTGTGTGTGTGTGTGTGTACATGTGTGCATGTGCGGGTGTGTGTGTGTGTGTGTGTGTGTGTGTGTGTGTGTGTGTGTGTGTGTGTGCGCGCGTGTGTGTGTGTGTGTGTGTGTGTGTGTGTGTGTGTGTGTGTGTGTGTGTGTGTGTGTGTGTGTGTGTGTGTGTGTGTGTGTGTGTGTGTTAGCAGCTAATGTTGTAAACTATAAAACTCAACAGCATCAGATTTCTAGTGCATGCTGCCAGGGGGCCACTCAACCTCAGAATATGTTTCAAATCAGCATCAGGGTGGTGCTAATTACCATCTTTATGTGTTGGCTTTAACTCTTGAGCCTAAGTCATAGTCATATATTCAAAATGTTTTTCCCACAAGACTCCTTGATTCATGACGCAACTCCACGAGTGCCGAATGGCAATAGATCGTGACGGAGGGGCGCCATCTCAAGCAAACTTGAGCCACGAGAGACACCATCGAGCTTGAGTTGCCGTGTCAAACGTTGCGAAGTTTGTTTAGCCAACTCAACCCCATTCAAGTTGCGACCCGATACGGACAGAATGTTCTGGCGAGATCGTTTGCCCCGACTGCCATCTCAAAGTAACTACTGGCCAATCACAGCGTGTCCTTGCACAAGTGCACTGGCCAATCACAGCGTATCCTTACTCAAACGCGAAGGCCATTCGGTACTCGCCAACAACTCAGCCTAGGCATGCCCATTCCTGCCTACTTTGAACTTTCAACCCCAAAATGTATGTCACCTCTAAACAAGGCAGAGCCAAAAGCAATCTCACTTCGACTCATAGGGGATGCCACTAATGCAAAAACCTGTTGCTGCAGCATGATTGATCAGATAGACAATGTTATCTGTGAAACTCTTCAAATTGTGTGGGCCCCAGCCACTTTTATTGTATATTGCCGTTATCGGGATGTCTGTGTAAAATAAAATAAACTACTATATAGTATAAGTATGACACTTCTGAACAAGCAGTTTATGTACTCGTACACTTTGGGAACTACTGACATGCCCGAGCAGCTCTGGAAGACCCAGCACTTGTCCAACGATGATACCCATGAAACAGCCAACTCCAATGAGCTGTCCAAAAGCCCCACGGTGTTGTATGGGGGAAATCTCAGCCATGAAGATTGGGATGGTGTTTCCTCCAATGCCTACAGGGCGGCATAATTACATTGCATTTGATAATGAACTTCATATCATGCATGCCTTTATTCTGAAAATGTCGACTGAAAATGAGTGCTCCTTGTCTTCCAGTTTCAAGAAACAGTTTCTAGTTATGAAAGTTCCTGGGTTGCCCTCAGCTCTTGTCCATCATGCAGTGAATCCTCTCTGCCAGAGACAATGCATTTCCCCATTAAGACTCTTTGTTTGTTTGTTTGTTTGTTTTCTTTTTACTCTTGAATGCAACATTCGATCATATCCAAACTGGAACCGCTGTTGAGGGGCTCTTGCTTTGGCTTATATAATGCGACGTGTGCTCTTCTTGGCTGCCTTCTGCAGAGTTGGACCAATATGTGTCATGCTGCGCTGCACTCCGTTAGGCTATTTAACAAGACAGATGTCTTTCATGTTAATATGAATGGGCTCCTCATAATATGAATATAGTAAAATTATTCCTTTGCATTGTAGTGACTCGTCTTGTGACTCGAGTGGTCTCGGTGGGAGAAGAGTCAATTGGTCCGAGACAGAGTCAAGACCAAGACAAATGAAGGGCGAGACCAAGACGAGACAGAGTCAATGAAGATTTTGTCTCGAGACGAGACAATGTCTTGAGTACTACAACACTAATGGTCAGTGTGTGATGGCCATAAATATAACAACCTTTTTTTCTTCTTCTGGACTATTTTCTTTGGACTCAGAGAAAGAACCCTATATCTCCCAGACTCCCTCCCCAATAAGAGTTCATATAGTTTGAATGAATGTAGAATTATGTGCAGGATGAAAATTGCATACTGTACATACTGTTGTAAGGGAGCTTAAATATTTCATTTTAAAAAGGAAATGTCGGCAGACGTGCCTACGGTTGCCTACTCCGACTCTAGAGTGCAGTCAGAGCACCCCCAAAAAGTCTGCCTGTCTATTTCCCCCCGCAGCTTCCTCATGGCTGCACCCCTTTCTATTTGAACTATATTTATGTGTACTAGGGTTCATGCCATATGATGTGCAGTCTGCGAGACATTCACTGCAAGTATCAGTAGTCAATATTTTGATTTAATTGAACTTTTCTCTTTACTCACCACAATGTAGTCCAAGTAAGAAACGGCCAATGATCATCATCTCAAAAGAGCTCGATCTCTCAGCTACAGCCATGAATAGAGCACCTACTAGAGTGAAACTATTATTCATCAACAACGTTCCCCTCCTAAAGAGATAAGTATACAAAAACGTTAATTTGTAGAATATTTTGTTTTGTTGAAAAACAAACATATTCATGTTTCTCCTTTTTTTTGTGGCCTTTCTTCATGTAATTGGTCTTCGACTCCTCACTAATGAGATTTTACCATTTCTGTCTAGTGTCTACTTGTTCATGTGTCACAGAAGAGCTCAGCCAGCCATGTGACATGTTCTCCAAAGACATTAAACGTTGCTGAATTTAGCTGATAATTCAGTCAAATGGCTAAACATCATTGCTCGGTTTTGCCAAGCACCAATTCTAAACTAATGATGGATGGGAAACAGGGTGATGGTGGTGCGGTGTTTCCTGGTGCACTAAATAAATCTACGCGTAAAGAGTAAAGTATAGTTTGTGTGGTTACCTTCCCAGGACCTTGACCAGGAGCGGCACCGCCACGGTTCCAAACATGGCACCAATGCTTCCTATGGAGACCGTTATGGACCACAGTATGATAGATCTGTCAGTACCCAGGGGCTCTACGTACCGGTCCAACCATGTCTGGTTGTAGAAATCCTGCACATACTGAGTACAAAAAACACAGTGTGTTATTATGGTCAGGCACACATAGACATCAAAGGGGGCTTGATTGACCCCTGACCTTTTATTATTTATTTATTTTCTATGGTGAAAGAAATGCAAATGCCCCCTCCTGGCAGCATTCAGGAGAAGTGCCTTTTTTCCAAACTCTCCTGAATAATTTACGCCACATCTTCAGTATAGCTAAAGAGTGCGGGTCGTGCCCCAACATAGCTGATCTACAAGCTATCTTTGTGGATCAGCTATTATCAACATTTTTGGCCCAAAATAAATAATAAACTCTCAATAGCATTCTCTGCATGTCCCTGATTATGGTTAATAGTAGTGGTAGTTGTTAGTAGTATTGGCAGTAGCAGGACTCATAGTTGCAGCAGTATTAAGTGATTGATTGACAGTAAAGATGACAGCTTGTCCTTATTGGTCGAACTCACCAGAGCAGGAGCGTTGACCACAGTGATGTCATAGCCAAAGGTAAATGATGAACCCAGAGAGCCGAAGATGGCTGCAATTATCAGGGCTGCTGGTAGTCGCTGTCCCCATTCACGCACGCACGCACGCACGCACGCACGCACGCACGCACACACACACACACACACACACACACACACACACACACACACACACACACACACACACATTCCATATATGTACAATATGTTGTAAAGATACATTACACCATTATACCTGTAGCCTACTTCAAATCTACAGTAAAAGTATGTTAATGTCATGCTTTCATCGAATTCTCAGTATACTGTATTAGTTAGTCACATTTCAAATGACATTTTAATATACTGAAATACACGTCACCCATTTTCCAAACTATGATATATTTCTGGTTGGAGCCCCTGATTGTATATTTAAGTTCTTCAAGTTTGAGATGACTCAACTCAACTCAAACTGTAGATAGCACGTACTGTATCACAACGACCAATGGTGGACCAAAGTACAGGTTAAAAATAGAAAAGACAGAACAGTACATGCATGCAAATGTAACAAACGTGGCATGGCAACAATATGGAGGAACACATAGACAAAATAAAAATAGAGCTAAAGGCAGTGTAACATTTACATAATCAGGCATTGTCGAAGGCCACAGATGTGACATAACATCCTCTCCACCCACCCAGGACCCCATATGATTGAAAATTGGTGATGTGCTCATTTGTGTGTAAAGGGCGAGGTCGTGTGCACGCATCCGCCTGGGTGACGGCAGACTGCTGGGGGGTCAGATCAACATATGGAATGAATTCTGCACTGGCCATGCGTATATGGAGCATGTCTTTGAGTGTACAGGGTGCTGAAAACTAAATACAGAGTTCAAGAGAATGAAAGGTTAGCCCCAAGCATACAAAATTGCAAATGTAATCAGATGGTCCTAATGCAGTATTTTGGCTAAGCAGTTTCTCCTTTCACAATAAACACTCTATGATAGCTATATGGCAGATGGTTCCTTATCTTCCTTGTTTAAGCCTGAAATTAAGAGATTTCCTCAGTGAGGAATGAATAATTACCGTACAACTAAATGTCAGATGACTAAAATATAATGCAAAGAGAGTAATGGATGGAAGACATTCCAAAACGGACCATGTCCAGTTGGCTCAGAAGAGTACTGACCCTCGGAAAGACCTACATAGACTTCCAGGAAGATGAAAGGTTAGCCTCAAGGATACAAATATAATCCGACGACCCTGGTGCAGTATTTTGGCTAAGTAGTTCTCCTTTCCCAGTGAACACTAATGCAGATGACGTTTATATGGTTAATTCGGTCCACATAAAATCAAACCACTTTAAGTTTGTACACCGACCAGACCAAACTGAAAAATACCTCCTTGTCTTTGCAGTTGTCCGTCTTATGGTTTGTGTTTGCATCTGTATGGCTAGTGTCCATCAGGTTGTTGTTGGGTTGATTTGGGGTGTCCTCCTCCCCCCCCAGCTTGTGGTTGTTGTTGCTATTGGGTTGATTTGGGGTGTCCTCCTCCCAATCCATCTTGTGGTCGTTGCGTTGATTTTGGGTTACCTGATCCATCCTTTTGGTTGTTGTTCAGTTTAGTTGGGATCAACACCCTGACTTTGACTTGTGACTTTGGTGGCTATACTGAGGAGGTTGGCCACCGTGGAAGAGCTGGTCCTGGTAGCTGCTAGTATGAGCAGACAAAAGGGGATGCTAGGTTGAAGCCATGGTGAATTTGATAATTTGGGTTTTGATAATAGAGAGAGAAAGAGAGAGTGAGAGAGAGAGCGAGAGCGGGAGAGTTAGAGTGAGTGTCAGAGAGAGTTGAGAGTTTGCCAAATGACTCATACACATGGTGTCTGCTGTCAGTTGCATAACATTTCCAAAAATAAAATGGAAGGAAGGCAACTTGTTAACTGAGAAAGTGAAGGAACAAATATCAAAACAACATGATTCATAACACAAGGAAATATAAAACCACAGATTTAGCAACTTTTGCTATCAGAGACATACTATATTTTTAATAATTAATAATTAATTAATTATTAAATTCAAGACAATTGTCTTTTCTTTCTTTTGCTTTTTATGCATTCATGGCTAGGATGGTGAGAGTCGCTGTCCCCATCTGCGTGCGCACACACGCGCACACACACACGCTCCGCAAGCTTCATTTTCCATTCACCAGCTGTTTAAAAACCCAGAAGAGATGCCTGCTGTAAGCTGCATCTTCTTGAAGCGACTGTCTGGAAGCGGCTAAAGTAATGTTGATTAACTCAGATGGGACAAGACCCAGTGGCAGGCCTAAGTAGACCTCGAAGACGACCATGTTGGCACTGCTGACATGAAAGCACTCGGCATTGACCAAGCCATACTAATGGACATAAATTAATTAACATATTTGCAGCAGGATTGATTTAGACGCCTTTCAGTTAATATATAACTGAAATATACAACCACGTTGAGCTTATAGATTGTCTATGTTCACTGCTACTTTGGAATTTCTTAGATTTTTCCTTTATTTCTTCAGGGAATTATTGAAGAAAAAAATTGAATTAGTTTTGTTTTGAATTAAAAACAAAATGTAAGAAACAAAAAATAAAGGGACCCATAAAAATGTGTCTGTGATCCTCACATGCCTGCATTAATGCTACCTCAACTTTCAGTTGTCAGATTCCCTAGTAAGGCCTAGGGAAACTGAATTTCAATCTTTTTGAGATGATACACTGATTGGAGGTTTTTAATGCACAAGATGAGTCAATAAAAGTACTTGAGAAAAAGTCTGGTCTGATGTACCATACAAATGATGAAGTCACAACCGAGTCGTCGGGGCCACATGAAATAAATGGACATTGCATTGAGTATATGAGAGCACATTATCTGAAAAATGGGTGGGGGTCTTGGACATACACAGCATGAGTTGGGCAGCAACAGTCTGTGCTGGTTCAAACTGGTTGCTCACCTAGCCGTGCAAAGTACAAAGCCCATTGATAGATGTAGCAAAGTGTAGCAGTGTCACGACCTTGGAGAAGGCAGGGGAGTGTGTGTGCTACGTGAGAATTATTACACGTAGCACTATGCTTGTGCCTCCCCAAAAGGTCTCTGACAGTGCCATCTTGATAAGGGGTTCCCTGGAGTCAGCATTTGCAGTCAGCATTGGGGTCTGCGTCATTCAGTCTGGCCATTCAGACAATTTAGCCAGGCATTTAGCAGATGCTCTTAATCCAGAGCGATTTACATTATGCAAAAACAAAAGCATGGCATACATCACATATATAAAAAGTAGTTATCATGAATCATGTATAAACTAAGAACGTAACAGTGGAGTATCTATGTATACTATACTATATTATATATTATACATGTGTACTCTAAAGTGCTATGACTACATAAAATGCAATTTTAGTGCCGTCTACGCAACAAGCTATAAGTCTGTTTAAAATACTATCCAAGTCTACATAAAGTGCTAGGCTAGGGCAAGTGCTGTACGGGCCATGGTGGAGTCTGAAGAGGTGGGTTTTCAGACTACGGCGGAAGATTGGGAGTGAGGCTGCAGTTCTGACAGTGATGGGAAGTGCATTCCATAGTTTTGGAGCCAGAAGGGACAAATCACAATAAAGAATACAGGAGATATTTCGCAACTTTATTTTACAAACAAATGATCTCAAATAGTGACCACTTGAGAAATCATTGGATGACATTTCATAACTACAGTTTCGCTCAGTAGAGGGGCATGCCTCTACAGCTAGGCCTATACTGTCAAGACGCATCTTATAGATTTAACCGATTCTGTAATTCTGTCCTTGACTGTGACCTTTTTTACCCCAAAATGTTTTATCCAGCATGTCCAGCATGCAAGCTTATGCATCGTTTCTTAAAAATAATGTTTTTTTAACATGGTCCGATGTTCCGTTGGCCACTAGTTCTGGTTCAGCCTTCTTAGGTGAGGAGTCCGAGATCTTGTTCATCTCGTTGAAGCTATTACTGATTTCTACAAAGGTCTTGTCTTTGGTCTCAGGGAGGACGATGTAGACATAAACGGTACACAGTAAACAGATCACCAGGAACACCAGGAACACGTAGGTCCGCAGTGCTTTCTGTACACAAAACAAAACAGTCAAATATATTGGTCAACTATGCATGGTTATCAGACACTGTCCCCTGCCACTCTTTAATAGTTACAAAGATTCATACACCCCCAGTCTTCTGCTGTTGGACGTCGAGTCAATCCTTTCCTCTTACTAAGATCTGAGGCCGATTATACAAATTCCTTTTTAATCAATAGTTTTCGTGCCAAGGACCTAAAATTGATATATAGCCTATATATTTGGCCATGGACCGCCATCTGGAAATGTTTTGTGCCAGGGACAGCAAGAAGAGAATATTTGCGTTAACACAATTCTAATATTGATTAAGATTTTTCAAAAATAGCAGATGTGAAGATCACAGTGCTACATGGAGTGGCTTGTATATCTGCTATTTTTGAATAGCCAACGATAAAATCTATAATGACGGATGCTTTCTTGGTTTTAATGGGTGACACACACACACACACACACACACACACACACACACAAAGTGGGGAACCGTGTATGTCCAAAATGGTTACTTTTCAGGACAGTCATGTGTCCTATATGTCTAATTGCTAAAACAAGCATCTGCCCACCTGCATGAAAGGGAATACCAGTCCCAATATGAAGTTAGTCAGCCAGCCAAAAAACCCTCCAATCATGAGGGCAGGAGGTCTGTAGGTCTGCTCAAACAACTCGCTGCACACAATGAATAACACCGCAGCTGAAAGACAGGACACGGAAAATAGTGGAAACGCAGCTTCCCAACTCCCTGCATCTGCAAAATGGTCATGCACACGTGCCATTTCGGTTCGATTGGTCAAGATAAATGATTGAGGATGGACATGATATTGTACGTATGTTCCCTTGCAAAAAGTATTAAATTAATGAATTGATAAATAAATGCGTTCTTACCAGGACCCAAGCAGAAGGAAATGTTAATAAATATGATGCAGGCAAAGCTGATAAAGGGAATCCATGAGGATTTCTGTTGATACAGAAAATAAATAATGACATGACAGAAACTGCAATAGAGGAAGTAGCAAAGATGTTTTAAAGAAAATTCTAACTGGGGGAAAGTCTGATTAAGTAGAAAACAATGAAACTATTCTACAATCTATATTCTCAAGAGTTAAAGAGCCCCAAATGTAAACTGGGTTGTTATAGCACCACCATAAGAAAAATATTCAGGTTGACTTCAATGGCCTTCTGCCAATGGCCTTCTGCCAATGGCCTTCTGCCAATGCGATTGAAATTTCCGGTGTGTGTCCTAGTACTGTATTGTATTGCTCAGGCTTCATGGTTAGGGTTAAAATGGCATTAGTAAAATTGCCGTCCTAAAATGTTCATGTCCTCATAAGTAGCCTATAGAAAAATCAGTGTGCGCACACGGATGAGAAAGACAGACCTTGTGGCGACTCCTGTAGTATTTATCTTACCTGCATATTGAGGTACAAAGTCAACAACGCAAAGCCGACTGCCATCCCACCAAAGCCCAGTAGGAGGAGAAGCCTTCTGCCACAGCGATCGATTGAAAACCCCTATAGGGACACAAAGCTTGGTGAATGTGTGTGTTGGCATGCATGCAATGGTTCAGGGGCAGAGCGGCCGGAAGCCGGTAGGACAGCCGTGTCCTAAGTTCCATCCCGGACTTCCCCAGAGTTAAGTGTCGAAGTGTCCTTGAGCAAGACAATGAACCTCTAATTGCTGCCGGTGTGCAGGTTGGTGCCTTGCATGTTCTCCTTCACCATTGGTGTGTGAATAATGTGTGTGCGAATGGAATGCACAATCCATGTAACGCTCCTTGGATAAACGCTATATAAAAGCACCATTTATGCACCATCACGTGCTTTTCACATATAATCAGTGTTGTTCAAGTTACTTTTAAAAGCATTTGGCTGAGATTTTTTTCTTTCTGTTATACTCACTGCTCTGCCTATTTCCCTGCCTTTTTTGTGTATGTCTCATGCCATTATTGACTTTGCTTTGATTTTGATGTTTGATATATTTTAGCTTTTCTTGTACTTTATTTGTTTTGTAAAGCAGTTTGTGTTGCATTCCTTGTCATGAAAGGTGCTCTATAAATAGTGTATTATTATTACAATGGACTATATTCCATGTTTTCTGTAGTTCCAGTCAGACAGGGCCTTCTAGTTCAGTGTCGAGTAATTGTAGATTGGCTATTTTCACTACTTCTTAATTAAATATATATATTTCTTTATGGAATTTCTTAGAAGTTTATATAATATATATATATAATATTTAATTTTTTTAAATTATTACTCTAGTCGTGACCCACAAATGGGTCGCGACGCACTCTTTTACTTGCATAATGAACTAAAGAAATGCAATTGAGAATAGTGGCCGAAAGTGGACAATTGATCATACTTACACAAACGATGCTAGCTACAAGTCCTGCACCACCTAGGCCAATAGTCATGTAAAGAATCAAGTTGTCGTCCATGCCGGCATTCAGCAAGATCGGGGAGGTGTAGAAATACAGCTGTTGAGTGTGCAAAACGAGAGTCATTATACATGTCAACATGTCATCATAGTGAAACAACAATTGCCAAGTGGTCCCGAGTGCACAACCGGGACCATAGTGTGAATCTGCCCTTAAAGTAGTTAGGAGTTTTTTTTTACCGCATTCATTCCACTCAAGGTCCGACAGCAGTTGAGGACAATGACGGTGATGATCTGCCAGCGGACGGCTTGGCTCCTCATGAGCGTCACCACCGACACCTTCTGGATGTTGACTTGGAGTCGTCTCTCCATCTGCAGCTCCTCCACTTCCTGGGACACGTCTTCCTTCCCGAGGTACCTCCTGAGAGCTGTAGTAGTAGTAGATCGTAGAATATCAACCCAATCTCAGTGGATTAGCAATGGGCTATATATGCACACACGCCATTTTGGAAAATAACTTGTTACCGCTGATACTAATGAAGGCTCTGTTATATTCTGGTCAAACAGAGTCAGGGTGCTGCTGTTGTGCATGCATTGGCTCACTGGCTCACGCTGCTACATCAGTCGGTCTGGAAGTGTCCTTGAGTGGGTTCCAAATGGCCCTGTATGGGTGTGTACACTGTCAGAGTTGTGGGGGTCCTTGAAATTAAAAAAAGTTTGATAACCACTGCACACTAAATGGAACAGAGCCTTAATTAGTATCATTGGTTAACACCTGTGAGGAAGTAGGGAAGCGGCTCATCAGTAGGAAGAGTTATTCTGTGTGCATATAGCCCATTCCATATAGCATATTATATACACTACTAGAAATTGGGGAAACATGGGGACAATTTTTGTGTAATATGTACGGATTTCCAAAGGATTGGACTCTGCTGACTTCAAATGAGGAAGTCGTAGGGCGTTGGAAGGAACACTTTGAGGAACTCCTTAACCCAATAACATCAGACCCACCCTCCCTGACAGGAGTGGTGGTCCCACTGTTTAAAAAGGGGGATCAGAGGGGGTGTGCCAATTACAGAGGTATCAGATTTGTAATTTGTTTTTTTTGTGTTTATTTTCTGATTATGGTTCGTTAAATATATACAGTATATGTACTTATTTCCATATATATTTGCGTTAGCCATTAGTTCGTTTAGCTTGTATATCAAGACTGTCAGCAGGGTTGTTTGCGCTGTGCAATTGCGGCCAGTATTGCTGCTATGATACTGTCTGTTTTCTCAAGTACAGATGAAGAGTGTCCCTTCTCGCTCGCCATCTCTCGCGAGAACGGGTTTCTTAATCCCTCCTCATTGGCCACTGGCCAGACCGGTCATGTGTGGCCATGAGTCGTCACCTATAAAAGCCTCATTAATCTTGTTCTTTGAGATGACACCGCTAACCTAAACTCTAGCTGTCTTGTTTTCATTCTGTTGGTTTAAACTTTGCTTATCCTTTTGTTTTATGTTAGTTCCCTTCGGGAAGGAACGGCAGGTTAAGTTGTAGTTTTCCATGCTATTGATTTTAGTTAGGTTAAGTTATTTTCGAGGGAAACCATACCATTGTAAGTTGCACTGTTCCACTCAAATATTTATCCTATTTATAATATCGTCCACTATTGATCCTCTATTATAAATTATTGCCAATACTTTAAAGTCGATTAACTTCCATCATGTAATTGAGCCATTTGAACAAACCTCTGTAAACTTTTTGACTGAGAAGTAAAGACTTTTTCAACTTTGATTGAAGTTTCCTGTCCCGTTTATATGTTCCGTTTACCCATCGACTCCTAGACATTTTGGGTCGTAATAACATTACTCAGCCTCGCTGGGAAAGTGTACACCAAGGTACTGGAAAGGAGGGTCTGGACGATAGTCAAACCTCAGATTGAGGAGCAGTGTGGATTCCGTCCTGGCCGTGGAACAACTGAACAACTGCTCTGGAGAGGGAAGTCTGGAGCTCTCTGGTGGAGCTGTTGCCCCCGCGACCCGACTACGGATAAGCGGTTGAAGATTGATGGATGTACGGATTTGGGGTTTTTCTAGTAGTGTATGTACGGGTCGGATTCCGAATTGCGGATCCAATGCAAAACTTGTAAAATAAATTACATGTCAGTTGGACAAAAAGGAGTGTTTGTTATTTGAAACATAAGGTTATTTTTTTGGTCTGTTGTGGATTGTCAAGATACTGCATGCTTTGGCAACTCAAAGATACAATGTTTTTAAATCTGAAACCTCCCAAGGCACTCTTCAAAAGGTTCAAAGGGTTCATTGTCAACAATGTTCTCAAGTAAGACATTGTTGGCACAGTGAAAAGGTCATATCAGACACACACACACACACACACACACACACACACACACACAGTACACACACACCTCAACGAGCTAACCAAATGAAAACTTGAAAAACATAATACCACCCCCCCCCCCCCCCCCCCCCCCACCCCAAGCCCCGGCAGCCACCTAACACTGGAAGGTGGAACCTTGGACCATATTTGGATTACCTTGCTCAGCACCAGCAACATCATTCTTATCAATCAGCAGGTAACGAGGGCTCTCAGGAACAAAGGGCAGCACACACAGCTGCAGAAGAGCAGGAATGGCCATAAACCCGAAGAGGAAGCTCCATCTGTGCTTCTACAATCAAATCTGTCGAAGAAAACAAATAAAAACAATGAGAAACATAGGTCTCAACTACAGCAAGTGGGCATGAAAGCACAGCAGAGAGCATTGACCAGCTGTGCTTACACAGCAGCTGGTGAAAAGGAAAGGAATTAGAAAACTAATCAAGCACAATTCCATTACACTTACAATTCATGTATTACCTCTGGTTAGTAGTTGGCAGGGCATCGGGATGTTGCCGTTTGTGTATTTCATCATGGAATGCAAATAACATGAATCAATAAACACATTATTTACATATTTTTACTCAAATATATGATAAAGAAATAAGCTAAAAAGAAAAACTATATGTATTGAATGTGTTTTTTCTATGGTGAGATAGGTATGGATAGTGGATACAATTAATTAAACTAATGAACAAGCGTATCAACTTCTCTGCTTGAACAGAATGATATAACTGCATTTGTAAATGGTCCCACCTGAAGTGCTATAAGCAATAATATGACCTTTCTTTTTTTCCCTTTTTTGGTAGGCTATTCAGACAGCCAGCAAAGGGTAGAACGCTCCCAAAAATATTTAGTCTCTGTGACACATCTAGGGGCCGCAATCTGCATTCAAAGATTTTCCTAGAAGCTTTGTCATTGGTTGATTTCCCTGTCTGCTTCCTGATTGGTTAGTCATTGCGACCTTTCTTTCGACCAATGATAAAGCTTCTAGGAACATCTTTGAATGCAGATTGCGGCCCCTAGATGTGTCAGACCCATTGCCGGCTGTCTGACTAGAAAAATATATATATATATATATATTTTGACATATTGTTTATAGCAGCTTTAAGCCACTTTTTTTTTAAACTGACGTAAAATATTTGTAGAGCACTTTTTTAAACAATGTTACAAAGTGCTTGACCAATAAAAACAGTAAAATAGCAGATGTACCGTACTGACCTCTCCGAGCAGCTCTTTGAGGCCCAGTACTTGTGCCGTTATGAGCCCAACGCCGTAGAGTATGCCATTAATCTGTCCCACAGCCCCTCGGAGCTGCCTGGGAGAAATCTCAGTCAGCAGCATCACAATGGGGATTCGTCCCAGGCCTGCAGCAGGGCAGTGTTGATTTGGACAGGTTTTAGTTTTAGTCATAATCATATAGTCTTTTGAATAGTGAATTTAGTTTTAGTCACATTTTAGTCACCCGTTATGTTTTAGTGTTTTAGTCGACATAACTCTCCAATTGATTTAGGTGACTAAAATGTATTTTGGCGGGCCTTGATGCCATCGTAACTGCAGTGAGCTTGTAGATCGGCTATTTTCAGCATGCAAAATGACTCTTTTACTTACAGGATCTCTTGTCCACTAATCCCTCCCGAACATTTTAGTCTAGTTAGTATTTACATGTATTTATCAGTATATTTAGTCTTTAGTGTTAGTTTTAGTCATCATAGAGTAGTTTAAATGTAGTTTGTCAGTGAAACGAAAACTTTTCGTCATAGTATTAGTCGACAAAATTAACACTAGCAGCAGGGACAGAATTTGGTCAGAATTTGAGAGGAAGGCCCCTTGAGATGCGTCATCTCATTTTAAAGGGGGTCCTATGCACAGGTAAAACATTACATACACTGTACCCAATACACAGTGACAGCTAGTACACGATACACTTTGTCAGATACAGTCACAGTAGCTTGCTCAATTTTGATTTCCTTGTAGTGTAGTTACGGTAGTCTTTTCAATGTCATATTTAGTCAACTGAAAAGGTTTAGTTTTAGTCGACTACATGTATACCGGTATTTGATTTTGTTGACAGAAAAGGATTTCGGCAGGCCTTGAACATAGCCGATCTACAAGATCGAGCTTGCAAATCGGCTATTTTGACGACATCAACACTGCTACTACATACTTCAATAGTTCAATATTTCATGATTTATCATTTCTTTTCACTCACCAGAATGTATCCCACATAAGAAACGGCCAATGATCATCATTTCATAAGAGCTTGCACTCACAGCTGAAGCCATGAACAGAGCACCTCCTAGTGTGAAACCATTATTCAGCAACAATGTGCCCTTACTAAAGAGATAACAAAACAAAGACAAAGTTTAGATGAGTTTGCTATGTTGAAAAGTTATTCAAAACCAAAGAGACATTCAATAAAAACATATTTGACAAAAAAAACAAAAAACAAAGAGACATTGACATTGTTCCTCTTCGATGTCTCCCTTTTGACTTCATTCAAACTCTAGACGGGCCTGCCCCAAAGTTATTACTTGCGTGAGCAGAACGCGAGTACCGTTTTCTGCTGCGTATGTCGGTGGTCCCCTCGGCCAATCATTTCCTGGTGCTCTGACATAAATGCACTGACATAAATGCATAATTACAGTAAGTGACTTGTTCAGAGTGAGGTAGAGGTAGGATAGCATGCAGTTAACAGTATTTTACTTTACCTTCCCAAGACTTTGACCAGAGGCCCGACCGGTAGAGTACCAACAATGGAACCAATGCTTGCAATGGAGACCGTAATGGACCACAGTAAGGTGATACTGTTACAATCCAAGGGCTCGCCATACCGGGCCAACCATGTATGATTGTAGAACTCCTGCACATACTGAGGAGAAAAGAAAACACTTTATTACCTTCTTTATTAGAGGTCCAAACAGCGATGTTGCTGGAATGCTACTCATTGTATTTGTTATGACTGTTTCTTCTCAGCTAAACATATCCGTGACTCAGAAAACAGTCGGCTACAGTTCCTAAGCTTGGAAGTGGCCAAATTGTGGCATAATGTTTTAATTGGCCAGTAAATGTTGAGTCATGTGTCACGAAACCAAATTACCCATATCGATTCTGTTGGAACTTGGACCGGATTAATCTATTTATATAAGCAATGCCCTAATCCTATACATCTACATAGATTTTCTGCCATTTAAATGTTTGTACAAATCACTTTATTGGCTACTCCCATAAAATGTCATAAAAAACATAAAATTTTTGAGCAATTGACCTAAATTGTCAATTGCAAACAATTGATATTATTTTACTTATTTTGTTGTAGAGTAGACTTGAGAATCAAGACATGAAACAAAGGAGGTAGAGAAATTGATTGACATGCAACCAGGGGTAATAAACATATCCATGGCAAGAAGCTTTTCCATGTCCATGGCACTCTTTTTAGCGAAAGATATCGCCTATGATTTTTCATTATAATGTAAAAGCATTTTCTTAGTCTAAAATCGTACTGTTAAAAAATATGTTTGAATACTTTCGGTGGCGCATAAAGTGTCGGGATGACATGCTCATTAATGCTGCAGGAGATTTGGTATTGTATGTGGTACCCGTACAAACATGACTGCATCATGTGAGGAAACCAAGACAATATTCTCTGAAAATGACATTTATTTCAAGACAATGGATTAATTTAGTGTATGTCGTGTGTCAGACAATTTAACAATTAAAGTCAACTGTATGCGAGTGACCACACTGAAAAAATGTTACAGGAAAAGAAATGGCATCTGTAGAGGAGCAGGAGCACCAAGGCAGAGGACATAACTATAGGACAAGTAAAGCTGATTTACGTTAGTTGAGAGAAAGTGTTTAAAAGTGTCCAATAACCATAACAATAATAAAATAATCCATTGAAACCATTGGTCCACATCCTATAAGACCTCCTGAATCACAACTGATCAAAGCTAGGAACCTTTGTATCAAACTATTAATTGTTACACTGCATTCCTTTCAATCCCACCACTGCCTTCATTCAAGGTATAGTTAATTTCCACAAGGGAAATTTGGCTTGGGATTTCACCCCTGCTGCAACCACACAACAAACAGTGACAAAAGCACAATAGAAATACATAGAGCGGAGACACAACATTACACAAGTGCACAAATGGTAGGATTAATCTAGCCTCTCACAACACATAATCACTCGCAAGTACAATTTAGACATTTAGCATTACCTTGTGTTGTTCTTGCTCACTGTAAGGCACTCTCACTGCATAAAATACATAGAAATAGTCATCTAGGACAGGGGTTCTCAATGTTTTTTGAACGTTGAGAACCCCACCTCCCCACCCCAATACAAACTGACTGCAAAAATAACCTTAAGAGAAAATATATCATAAATACTGAAACCAGATATAATCATTAATGAAAGTTTATGCATGTACTACGTGTACAATGTAAACTCTAAATTTCCATTTTCCAGCCATTCAGCCATAATTTGGGGACCCCCCAAAACAATGTGGCGATGGCGACCCCCCGAGGGGTCGCGACACACGGGTTGAGAACCCCTGATCTAGGATCAGAATTAAATTAAGAACCTAACGTAACAATAACTATACAATGCAATGTCTAATTGTCTATAGACAAAATGTAGCCTTTGCGTACGTCTGGCGTCTGTCGTCGAGTCTATAGTTCTATGGGCTAAGGTGGGGTGAGTACATAAGGGCATACTGTATGTACTGTACATGTTTTGTACTTTTGACTGTTCCATCTGCATACAGTGCAATGAGTGCATATGTTCACCTTAATGGAACTATAACACTGTTATAGTATTTAAACACTAGTTTAAATAGCCTCAAGTATAGCTCTTTTGTTATTGCAATATAAGATGGAAGCACCATCTGTGCTGAGATAAATGAGATAAATGGACCATGCCACATTTAATGCCTGTCTTAGTCAGGACTACCATAACAAGTGTACTGTAGCTAACCACGACATCCCTGTGAGATTTGTCTCCCCGCTCCCTCCATTGGCTCCCACATTTAGGGCTAGGCCTATGTGATTCTAACCGGACAAGTTTGCAACACAGAAGTGTGAAACGAGTGTGAAGCAAGCTTCTTCAATCTGGCGGAGTCAGGTTAATGTGATTCTGGTAATATTATTGACCACATGATGGCAAAGGTACGGACTAGGCCAACTGTACCCGAGTCCTGTCAAGCTAAATTAATTCTAATCTAAACAGTAAGACTGTCTGGAAGCCTAGAAGACAACGAGTGTCGAGCATTGATATTAAAGAACTAAACATTGAATTCCCAGGGTATGGAGATCCAGAGCCGTGACACAATTCAGACAAACAAACAGTCGATACTCCCAAGATGACAACTTGATTGAACTTGAACTGATTGGCTGCACTCACCGTAGCAGGAGAGTTGACCATAGTAATACTATAACCATGGGTAAATGATGAACCCAGAGAGCCGAACAAGGTTGCAATTACCAGGGTTGTTGTGATTGTCTGCCCCTGTGTGTACACACACACACACACACACACACACACGCACACACACACACGCACGCGCGCACACGCACACACGCACAGATAAATTCCAGGAATATAAGCATGTATATGGATTATTCTTTACGTATCTTGCAGAGAAGCATATTTCAAATGATCAACACACTTGTTGGAATTATACTGCTGAGCTAGGACCCATGGGAGTGCAGTTACAAGTGTGAAGTTGATTACATAAGTGGTTCTCCAGAAGTGGCCCAATAATGTGTGGAAGGAGTGCAATGTTGAGTCAAATGAGTTGTTCTCCATAGCATTTACAGCATGAAGGTTGCTTGTGGCTAATGTACCTTATCTTTGGAGCCTGCATCCGTCTTCTGGTTGGGGTCAGGGTCTATTGGATGGTCCATGTTGTTGTTGTTGCCACCTTGTTGTTGTTGGGTGTCCATGTTGAGGTTGTTGTTGGATTCAGCTGGCATCTCCAGCTTCATTTTGTCACTTTGGTTTCTCTCATTATATGGAGGAGGCCAAAGGCATGTAGCTCCTAAAGACATGTGGACAACACATGTCAGATGTCAAATATGTCATTTTTATCACATTTCCAACACTTAGAGAGAGCTAAGTGGAGAGAGCTCTATACTTAAATATTATGAATTGACCTTTTGCAAACCCAGCTGCCACCAAAATTCTGTTTCCAAACCGATGCTAGCAACATGCTGCTACGTGAAATTCCTTCATGCTTTAACAAAATGGGGAAACGGTGTGCAAGTGCATGTCTCATCTACAAGGCTGTGTTGGTGCGGCATTTAAACAAGTTTGTGGGGCTTTTATTCTTTGATTGAACCCTGTATGGCTGCTTTTGCATTCCTTGATGTGTCCCATTCTTTGTTCACATCAAAAATGTATAAATATAAAAAGACTCAACATCCAAGGATGCATGGTTAGCACTCACCAACTTCAATCTCACCACTAATTTTGGCCAAAAATTGCTACTGTTTCAGCCTAGTTGGTCTTCATCAGAGGAGCTAGTGTCATGTGGCTTATATAGGGTTTCATTGTGATTGAACCACCTGTGACTGGGAGGGCAGTCAATCAATGCTTTTAGGCCATCTTAAAGAGACAGTGTAGAGGTGACGGGGTGTAGGGCTCCTAAAGTTCTGACAGATATAATAACATAACGTTTTTGTATATTATTATTTTTCTCAGGTCTCAGGTCTCAAGTAAGGATTTAGAAGGCGTTTTTAGAATTGACCTCAGTCCTATGTACATTTATTTGTTAACCCATTTAGACCTGAGGCCGAAAAAAGGCTTCTAAATGTTTCTATGTCACATTTTCACGATACTATTTTTCAATAGCTACGAATGACGTTAGTTTTGTGAATTAATTTACTTTTTTTAAAATAATAATAATAATAATAATATGACCAGAACTACTTAATATTGACCAAAACCAGATAACACGTAACTCGAGAACTCCCACCACGGGACTCGGGCAATCAATTAATACAGTTGCAACCACTATATTAATGGCAAGTATTTCATACAGCTTAAGTTAAAAAAATCTGAACTATCCCTTTAAACACCAAAAGAGGTTAATATACCGATATCGTCTGATATGGCCGATACATCAGTGCATCCCAAAATACAATGAATAAACTCACCAATGCCATGAGTTCTTCTGCAGTCTCTGAACATACTGTAGATGTCCTCTGCGGCCTTAAAGTGATGTCAATGGTTGAATTTGTCACAATTACAGTGAATAACAGCACTTCTATCTGCAGGGAGAATCATTCTCTGATTCATTCGAGGATATGGTTTAGCATATAAGTGAAGGTTTGCCTCACTGGACACCTCTCTGGATGGGAGTAGCTGGAAATAACTCACTGAACAAGATTGGTAGGTGAAAGATAATGTTGTATACACTGGCATAAGGCTTTATCAACAGTGAATATAACGAGTAAATGTCAAATCTAGGGGGAATCCAGGACGGTGTCTGCAGCACCTGCCCTAGTCACATGACCAGCAGTAAGTATAATAGTCTATATTTCCTCCCAGTACTGAGCCATTTGACTTCGAGCACAACCCTGTGGCTGCCCATTTTATAAGAAAATGGGCATACTTTGTAAATGAGGAATTCGATGTCAAGCCTTTCCTGCAGGGTTATTTCTTTCTTTCTTTTATTCTTTTAACTTTGTGTTGTGTTTGTGTATGCATTGTTTTGTCTTCATGCCATTGATTTTGTCCATACGTGTCCCTCTGATTGTATTACAGTGGCAGTACCTTATTATATTATATTATATATGTGTTATGGTCGCTTTGGCTTTGTTTTGATTTATATCTATATTTTTGCAATATTTAATTGTCTTTTGCAGTTAATGATAAAAATGTCTGCACCTCTGTACTACCCTACCCTCGACTTCCCTATTTTAACCCATTCTGACCGGGCACCCATTTTGGTGTTATCATCATGTTATGCTTTAGCTATTGAAAAATAGCAGATCTACAAGCTCATAGCGCGCCACCGAGTGGCGCGCTACGAGCTTGTAGGTCTGCTATTTTTGAAAAATCGAAGAAACTACTGACATTGTTTAGAATCTGATCTCAGGTCAGAATGGGTCCATCAGACCAGTGTGTGTCCAGTGGAAACCTCGTATGAATCTGATCTCAGGTCAGAATGGGTTAAGAAATGTGTCTTAAAGATGGATGGGTGATCACCCTAACACATGATCACCATGTATTATTATATAAGGAAGAAGATTCTTTAAATAAAAAGTGTACAGTATTTGTTAAAATGTAATTTTTATGTGGACATGCCCACCAGTTCATTAAGTATTCCTGGTTTGCCCAGTGGGTGGTGATGGGTGGTGATCCACCTGAACTGAAGCCGCACCCACAGCTGTTGTTGTATGATAAAGGGTGAGGAGTTAGGGGAGGGGATATTGTGATGTGATGTGACGTCACTATATCACTGTTTTTTCATTGGCACATTTGACTGTCAAGATTTCAGCATCCAGAAAGAAACCCTAAAAACAAAAGGAAGACATATCATTGCACATAACAACCACACCAAAGGGTCTAATGAAGGGTCTAACTGGAAAAAATAAAAAAATCACAGCATGTTCTTTGCATTCCTTTTTCAATATTTGCTCCCGACCCACCAAAATGTATGCGCAACGTAAACAAGCCAATAGGCAATTGAACTTCACTGTATTTTAGCTCAAATACAGAGCTAAAATACATTAAAAAAATGGAATGAGCAGATAATATCTAGACTGGGAGACATGGCTGCAGTTTGTTTATTCTCTATAGAAGAGAAAATGATAAAAACAAAAATAAGAGCTGCTTACTTAAGAGAAGCTTAGCCAGTGACAAAATACTGTATAATTCCATCACCTCAGTCGAAATGTGACAATAGACCACACATAAAACAGAGGCAAAGATCAAAGTATATAACATTGATTCAGATATGTAATTCAATTTATATCCATAACTAAGACAGGTATACAAATATACACAACACATCAAACACATTGCCAAATAACCAAAGTCTGCCCTGCAGGGTACCAAGAAGAGTATTTAATATTAAGGAGCCTGGCTTTCTGGCTTCTACAAACAGATGAAAATAGACACCTACACAACAATGCTGTGGATCTGTACAGACTCTCCTCATCACAAATATTCCTTATGAACGAACAATATATTCCAAATCACAAACTTATAAAACCAGTAAGGACAAAATGTGATCGAGATACATAACTGAAAGAATAAGCTGTGGTAACAAGACCAATCAATCAATCAATCAATCAATCAACCAATCAATCAATCGTAGTTTCTATGCATATCACCAGTCTTGCTAATGCGTCGTCGTCCATGGTTCTTGTTTTAGAAACATTCACATTTCTCATAATGTGCAACCAGTCCTTTCGTTTTTAATTAGTATAATGTATGTTGCCTTTGCTGCTCTGTCAAAGCACATTGTGGCCACAACTTGTTCTGTGTAAGTAAATAGGACTTGACTTGAACCTCCCCACGGGTGACTATCCTCATATACATTAGGATAAAACAATCAGACAGACACAGCAGAGTGGAGCAGCCATGCTGCTGCTGTCAAGCTGATGGAGGCAGATGGTCTTTGGTTTCACTAGTCTTCTTTGTCCTTCAAGACGTGGCTACAGATCCAGTTCATGCCGTCCTGAAAGGAAAAGGAGCACAGAGCACATGCTTTAACCATAGCATCCCTATTCTGGGGTGAAGATTCACTGAAAACAGCTGATTTAATGTGCTGTGAGCCTGTAGATCACCTTTTGCCTTTGGTTTTCCAGCCAGTGGTGGGAAGTATAACTACCGGTATAAAGTAGCCTACATTTACTCACGTACTGTACTACAATTGACAATTGTTAGGTATTTTTTACTTTACTGGAATACTTACACATTTTAGTTCTACTCCAGTACATTTCAAACTTTCTCAAAGGCAAATATTGTACATCTTGCTCCACTGTAATTATTTGAAAACTTTAGTTTACTATAGTTACTTTGTAGATTTTGATTATTATTAAAACAACTTCAGACCTATATACTAATAGCCGATCTACACAACGTGTTGAATATCGATGCATTGTGGGGGTGCCCGCTGGCCAAGTGGTCCAGGGCTTTGGCCTGACAGCGTGTCGCATGTTCGAGTCCCGTTCATGACGACCTTTGCTCCCTCTTTTCTGTCCATTTTCACTTGATACTATCAATAAAGGCAGAAAAGCCCAAAACGAACCTTAAAAAATATATATCAATGCGCTGTGACTTGTGAGCTTACTTATAATACTTGTACTTTTACTCAAGTACATTTTTAATACCAAACTTATACTTGTAACAGACTATTCCTACTTTTAATATACTTTTAATACTTTTAATTAGGCCTATTTAAAAAATCACACCCCTGTGAAGTAAGGGTCGTTCTTATCATCGTACATACATCATCTCATTCCGGCCAATCAGAATTTGCGTCCTCACCTTTGTCTTCAATGTTTGTGTTAAAGACAATGTTTGTGTTTACACAAACCCTCAAAGCTGGACATAGGAGGGGGCTAGGGCGGCGGGCCCCTCAAAAATGTGAGTAATATTTCCATTACTGGCTGAGGGGGACCAAGTACAGGGCCGACCGAGGTCCCCGGTCACTCAGCTTTTGAAAACAAAATGCTATGCGGCCTCTGAGGCTAGTCAGCTACTAACCACTAGAGGGCTCTTAGGGTGACAATGTTTATCAGTACAGTAGCAGGTCTGGTATGGTGATTCAAGTCACTTTATAGTCCTGTTGGCCTAGTCCTGTTCTAAAGAAACTGTCATCCATTTTGAATCAATTGCATGTGGTGACACTGACTGCCCTATAATAATTAACCCACCTTTGGTAACAATAGTGGTACTGGTAGCCGGGTTAGGTAGGGCAAACGACCCAAGGACTATCTAAAGAGGACGAGAAGCGAAGACCGTACGGTGGACGCCATGACGTTGCTCCATGGAAGGAAAGAAACCAGTCCAGGAAGTTGTAAATGCACAAATTTGGGCATGTACAACTTCCTGGTCTCAACTGCGCATGTTTGATGTGGCATAGTTGTGGGAGTGAATCTTGCATTTCCCTAACCTACCCAATAACAGTGCAGAGGGACATCGTTCCAAATGTGGTGAAGTCAGTGTTCTCCACTGTGTTGTGTGTTCTAGCGGGGAGGGGAGGAGGAGGTGGGCGGGGCCGAGGCGGGCACATAGGCCCTATAGGTTGGTGAACCAATAGGGAGCTGGCGTCCGCCCCTCTATGCCAAGAGAAGCTCAGGTACTTTCAGGTTGCAATAGTGGTGGAAGTCCGCTGGGTTGGTCAGTGGCAGCAGGGTCAAGAGGTCTGGATTTGACATAACACCTGATTAAGGTCTGAACGCAGCGCTATTTATTGACTCCCTTCACTACAATCCCTTCACTATTTATACTCACAGGGCAGCCTAGTAGAGGAGGCCGCCTACCTTCTAATTACTGTAACTGGCATCATACTGGCCTGGTGATCTCTGCTCCGCCTCCATCGCCCATAAGAGCACCTCTGTCGTTGTGTACTTCAATGTTTTGAAGTGGGAATGCTGGGACTTAAGCTTGAAAAAATCTAGCTCTACCTCCTCCGCCATACCTGGACTCCCTCCGCAGTGGTAGCAGAGCAGGCCTGGATCTGCCATATGCGGTCCCGGTAGGTGTGGAGGTTGAGTCCCTCGGCGATGTCACTGGCTGGGGACGCCGTGGCCAGGTCCTGCTTGTTGGCGTAGATCAGAACCGGGACCCCCTTCAGGTGTTCATCCTCAATCAGCTCTGCAAGCTCCTGGCAAGGAGAAAGCATAGAATGGATGTGAGTGAGTGAGTGAGTGACCGACAGACAAACAAACCAACAGAAATACAGAAAGACATAGACATATCGATACACACACACACACACAGACAGACACACAGACACACACACACACACACACACACACACACACACACACACACACACACACACACACACACACACAGACAGACAGACAGACAGACAGACAGACAGACAGACAGACAGACTTACAACTCCAGTTTCTTCAAACCTCTTCTTATCAGCACTGTCAATTACATAAATCTGAAAAAGGCACACAGGGCACAATAGCTAAATGCACAAGCAGATGATACTTATTTTAAGAGCAAATTATTTTTGCAGACTTTTGTCGGATTGAAAGATGTGACAAAAGAAAGTGTGTAGAAAACAAATACTGTTGTTGACACATCAGTATTTGACATACAGTAGCAAGACCAATGTGACGTAAAACACTCCACCCACCAGCAGATCTGTTTTCTCTAAGTATTTGTTCCAAAAGGCTCTGATGTTCCTCTGCCCTCCGATGTCCCAGACGTTCAGCTTCATGCCATGACATGTGATGCTCTTTATGTTGAAACCCTAACAGGAACAGCACGCACAAAGTCAGCCATAATAACACATTCTGGGTGGTTGTTCATAGGCTCTCTTTAGGGAATTTGATAAAGTGCCTTTAGAATGAATCAGAATCAGTTATATTTATCACATCACAGGTAAGCTCCATGGTTTCGAGGTTAATTGTTTTGTAGTATTCCGTGAGAAGGGAGAGGATAGAACGAGAACAGAGGGAAAGACCAATTAAACATACGGTACATATCAGTTAGTGTATGTGAAAGCAGTGTGGATAATATGTGGATGCCCAAAATAGATTAGCTGTTCACAGACGGACGGATGGACGGAGTGCAAAACATACTCTCTCCCCATGCCTTCGGCCTGGCGGAGACAATAAGCTCTTGTTGCAAAAGGGGTGAAGTGGCCCTTTAAGGTCCATATGGAGCACAGAACCAAAGAATTAGAAGCAAAACAGATTAGTTTGCTCTACAGAAACAAGTATTGTTCAATATGTAATAATGTCTGTCTTTGAGCACGGTAATGTGATGTACATGCATGATTCACTGGCTATCTCGCCCATCATTGTATTCTATATGAAAAAGTGGGTTGGCCATCTCTCGCAGTTCGTAGAGAGCAATATTGTATTTTATTTATTTATAAGGCACTTTGTGGTAAGCTTCCTTTGTACCTATCCTCGCTTTTAGATGCACAAGTCACTGCATGGACATTCAACTCGTTCAGTGACACATTAGATATTCCAATCCACGTATGAACAAGTAAACAAAATAAAGTTAATTAGTTAATTATACTCCACAAAAATGGAACATACTTCAGGACTTTCTGAAACTGGTTCGATTGATCTCAATGATGCTTCTTGAGGCCACACTAGTGACTGGACCTGTTTCAAGTAATACTACTATTTATTTGTGACATCGTACGGATATCGTAATGGATATTTTTTTCATCATTATATAATTGTGTTTTATATGCTGTGATGATCATGGCATCGTTGAAAAAGAGAGCTTGTTCTCAATTGTCTTCTCTGAATAAATAAATGAAAAAGAAATAACATAAACTATTTCTTTGGGCAGTGCCAGTACATACATATGAATGAGCAGCTGGTTAACATTTTTTGTAACACTCCCCTATAGAGGGCTTTGTTTATTGGGATTATGGGTATGGCGTGTGCTTTATTTGTTTCCCTTACTTGCTTTTATATTACGGTGCTTATAGCTTCTTGTTTTCATTTCTTATCTCGGTGTTATTAAATTATGTAAGTTTTTTTCCTGTCTGTCTCTTCCGTTCCCCTTAATCCCCCATCCTTCCCCTCTCCACTCCATTTAAACCCCCCTCCCCATAGGGTTAATCTCTGATCCTGAGGATTATGGTAATAGCCCTGTTCCTATTCTAAGCCTGTAGCAGTTTCTGCCTTTACCCACCTGTTGATGTCTTACTGAAGTGGGTCTAGGAGCCCCTAAAAGTCCACAATGTGGATCCAAGATGGACGGCCAACATGGAACAGTTATAATTCTGGACTAAATCATTAATAATAACAACAGAAATGCGCTTGCGTAATCGCCCCTCAACTTCTCTGCACGTCCAGAATAAACTCACGCCTCGCATTGAAAATGAATTACTAGGTCCGTCAATCGCTCCCGGTCTAAAAAGGCCTTAAGCCTGCATTCTTAACTACTTAATCCATTAAGACCTGAGGCAGATCTACAAATGTCCTAATTGGTTTCGCTGCCGACCCCCATCTGAAGATGTTTTGTTCCAGGGACCCCCGGAAGCAAAGATTTGAGTTAAAATGTTCGCTTTAAAATATGTATACTGGTAGTCAAATATTTGCACAAATGTTCAGATCTACATAAACTCGCAGTGTGGCACAAATAAGTGACGAGCTGTGAGCTTGTATATCTACTATTTTTGAATACCCAACCAATGTGCTATAATTAAACTCTCCATACTCTCTCTACAGCTCGTCTCTTGTTTTATTCTACACCAAATGTTTTAAGATCTGCTATTTTTTGTTCACCCAATTATAGGGATGCTAAGGCTCAAGAGGTTTAAATAGTTGAATCGTACTAGACGTGGTGACACGGGGATACAATAACAGTTCATTATTGTGTCACTGTGGTGTGGCTTTTGACCCTCGTGACTTAAAGCCTGTGAATGAGGTCAGGTGGGACGCCTTTGTAGTGTTGACAGTAACACCTGTGTAGATGTAGTGTGGCTGATTCTTACTCATGGTAAGTATGACAATATGGCATGGAAACACCATACTATGGCATATTACAGCAGCGATATGTATGATGTTGAGGTTAGCTGTGTAGCACCTGCATACAGTGCGTGGTCAGTTAATTAGGTTACCTGTGTGGGCGTAATGGTACTGACATCCTCGGAGGCCAGCTGCTTCAGCAGGGTGGTCTTTCCAGCGTTGTCCAATCCCAGCAGGACTATCCGTAGCTCTGCACCCTTCCCACCTAGCTTCTGGACCACTGAGAATAAACCCTGAAAATAAATCGTGAATCAACAACATGCTACTGTGGCCACTGCTTTTGGTACAACAGTAATTCTACTAATAATGATTAGTTTTCGCATTTTTTCCTTCATAGAAATCCCCCAAACTTCCCTTTCACAGCAGGTTTGGTCAGTAATTATAGAATCTGCCGCAACACGTAGGAGGATATTTTTGTTTTAATTCTTCTATGCATTAGCCAGACTGTTGAAGGTTTTTAAACTCGTAAAGAGTTACGTTACAAGTTACAGCAAAAAGTACTTTCTTTATGTAAAGTAACTTAATGTAAGGGCGTTAGTTCCAACACTGAGTACCAGTATCAGTACAGTACGAATACAGTACAGTACCAGTATACAGTACAGTACCATGTATTTTTGTAATCATATCATCTCTTTGACTGGTAAAAAAAAAGTTTGTATAGTGAAAGAGTAGAATACAAGTCGAGTGGAACATTGTGGCCTGTATGCATATAATTTGAACATGTATTTTGTCCCCTATTTATATTTATACAACAAATGTAAATACTGTAAATTAAAAAAATAAAAGGTGCTCAAAGTCACCACAGTATGAACTAGTATGAATTCAGAGGCAACCACTGTACACAAAGTCAGAACAGAAGGTGAATAAGAGGCATTTCCTAACATGATCCACCTTGTTTCACCAGATACTGTATATAGGTGAGGTACGGTAGTATACCTTTTTGACTTCGCCCATATTGAGTGTTGGCTGACGTTCAGGGAGCTGATGGGAAACGTGTGGACCAGGGGATCATTCTACGACTCCCAGGTTTCCTGTTAGACATAACACACAATGTCAGGTGTATACCTCATCCTTATTACATCAACATTGGCATAATGGAGGACCGGGCGGTCTGCGTCGATCGCCACCCCCATGACTCGGACATAACCATATACTGTAAGGTGTTCCCAATGGAAGCTGCGCCCAAATATGGAGTGTGTTGTCTAACTTCAATGTATCGTCATGGTATCAGGCGAACATATATGGGCACGAACGGGGGCATGCCCATATACCATATGGGCACATACTGATGACATCAGGGATCTCCATATATGGGCATATCGGTCGGATCGGCGGTGCGACGTACAGTAGGTGTGAGAGCCGAACACTAAGATCCGTTACATTTCAGGAAATGAAAAAGAAACGTGGAAATTGGATCTAATGTAGTTATTATTTAGTCACAAGCTCTTGTTAATAACAATTTCACTTATAAAGAAAGATATATGGCAAAATATCAGATCTACCAGCTCACAACACTGCGAACGTGCTGTGATGTGACATGTTGTGGACTTTTGTGGCAATTTTCACAAACTTTATGCAACACTGGTGTATGATAAAGTTGTGCATTAATTTACAAAAAAAACAAAATAAAAACCTGGTCCAGGGCGTTAGTAAGCCCTGCCAAAATAAAATATGATATATTATTTTCTGCCCAAAACGTATAGAGAAAATACAGGGGTCCTGAGAGGCTCCCCCCCTGAAGAACCAAGGGACTTGTGAACTTTTATCGCTGTATAATTGAAAGCGTCTTAACTGGCTGTATCACAGTGTGGTACGGCAACACGACTGCTCAGGATTGCCACAGGCTGCAGAGGACCGTTAAAACAGCAGCTAAAATCACCGGCACAGCATTACCTGTAGTCTCCATAAGATCTACACCACTCGCTGTACGGAAAAACCCCACAACATCATTAAAGACACCAGCCATCCCGCTATACCCTGTTCCAACTACTCCCTTCCAAAAAACGCTACCAGAGCATCAAATCTCCTACCACCCGTCTCATTAACAGTTTCTTCCCCCAGGCAGGCAGGCTGCTGAACAGCTGACCTTGAACTGTATTGCACTTTGTCACTTTACTCTGCACTTTCTTTTGTTTTTCTGTGTTCTTTCTTTTGCACTATGGCTGTTTGTTTGTCTTTGTCCTGTTTACGCTGGTGTATATAAGACTGAGAGTGCTCGAAGCTAAATCATTTCATTGTATTTATACTCTTTATTTACATATGACAAATAAACCTGTGGTACAGAATGAGTAGTAACACTAGTTACAATATAAAAGACAGAGAGAAGTCTAAATAATGAGCTAACATCTGACCTGGCCCTCTGAGCCTGGGCTGGTCAGGTGTGCATAATGTACTGTATAAAGTACGGTAAGCCATCAGTTGACGGAAATCATCACCATCCTCAGTTTTATACTATCAGTGTAATGTTGTCCATTTCTCCAGATACCGTGTATAGGCTACAATAACTACTACAGTTTAGGAACACTTAATGGAGCAATGTAGAATTTAAGATGATGAATAGGTTATCTTTCCTGATTGGATGGAATTGGTACAGGGTTCAAAACCTATAAAGCATTAGAACTCACCTGGTTCATGGGCGGGATCCCCAAAAATCCACAACAAGGCGGTTCTGAATGTAACGGGGGAAAAAAACTTGAAGGAGCAGCTAGCAGAAGGGAGGGGAGGGAGGAGGGACAGATTAGAGGGCTAGAAATACCAGGCCTTTGCACAAGCAGACATGTAACACACACACACACACACACATACATGCATCTGTAGCTATACTGCCACATGTATAGGCAAATGCTCAGGCGTACGTGTGAGTTTATGCACACACACACACACACACACACACACACACACACACACACACACACACAACAGGTGTTGGGTAGATTATCCACGTAATTCTCTTATGCATTTCAGAGTGTGCTTGAGTGTGTGTGTGTGTGTGTGTGTGTGTGTGTGTGTGTGCAGAGAACCCCCTGCTGGAGAAGCTAAGGAATTCATGGAGTGTTTCCTTTTCCCGTACTGTAGTGTTTGTACTTGTTGATGACATAATATTGTGTACATTTATGCCATGTTAGTGAATTGAATTCATTGGACCACACTAGAAACAAGTGCCCTGCAGGACCTTTTAGCCTTAAGGTCTTACTGTACCAAGTGCTGTTTACATTCATGGCTAATGAAGTATTCGATCAATATCCCTCTCCATCTAGTCAGGCTCTCCTTCAGTCTCTCTGGCAGGCAGAGAGCTGGAGGGAATCCAGGAATTATTGGTGAATAGAGATGTACATGGATAGATAGAGAAGAGCTTGAGAGAGATAGAAATCACTGTTGAACCTTCAAATACAACTTAAAGTTGATTATTTTTAGGACGGTGATGTCATTATGAAGGTACTTGTTAACTTGTGTTTCCCTCTATTGTACACTTTACGACAGTTCTATATAGTTTCCTTTACGGCAACGCACACGAGGATATATTACGCATGCGCAGTGGGCGCAGGGATTCAGATGTGAATTGTGGAGGGAACAGTTTAGACATGTCCAGCCGGTGTACGGTGAATAAAGTGATCAACAGTACTCATTAAAGTACACCAATCCACCAAAGTGGTGGAGGGTCTGATGGACGGAAGGTTAGACATAAGGAATTGGGACGGTTCCGGTTAGGGTTATGGCTGGGAGGAGGTTACAGTTAGGCATAGGGGAGGGTTAAGGTTGTGGTTAGGGGTGAGGTAAGGGTTAGTCAAGTTTTTGACCTGCTTTCCTGTTATGTTTTTTAAATGCTATATAAATAAACCCGACTGACTTGACTTGGCTTTGGACAAATGCAATTTAATCAAAACAAAGAACAACTGAACAAATGTTAGTTTTTTCTGATACAAAAGAATACATGTACTACTGAATCAACAGTAATACGGAGACAACAAGGTATAAATCAAACTAGCAGTCCTCCCAATTTCCCAAAACACTTCCTAGAAGAAAGGCATCCTTCGGGTTTGAGAAAATTAATGGTCACGTCCCCCTCGCGACAATGATTTACTATTCTGTCCAAAATGGGTCAGGCCTCGAACAGGGCTGAGTCGGCTAAGCGAACTTCGCAACGTTCAACACGCATCATTGGGGTCTCTCGTGGCTCAAGTTCGCTTGAGACGCGCCCCTCTGTCGCAGTCTAAAACTGTACTTTATCCCCTACTACGAGTAGGAGGGGAGCGAGACCATTTACTCAAACCCGAAGGAGATTCCGCACTACCGCCTGTCTGGCACAGCACTTGGACATGTGTCAAAAACCTCAAGTTTATACAAAATAGCATAAAACATTTTGATAATACAAAATGAGGGTTTAAAAAAAATGATTTTGAAATAAAAAAATAGAATTTGAAATAAAAATAGATTTGACAATATAATTGTGCGCTCGCACGCATGCACACACGCACACGCACACACACACACACACACACACACACACACACACACACACACACACACACACACACACACACACACACACACATACATTACAGTATGTGTAATTCCATGTGACATCATTTATTTTGAAATTAATGCTTCAATTGTCTGAAACTGACAATTATAGGGTCCTATTTTGGGGTAGGTTACCCTACCTACCTCCAACCCTTCTCCGGAAAATACCAAAAGATCATCGCCACTCACTTGACTGAGCTTCACACCAGTTCGCCATTGTCTCAAAATAGGGCCAATTATTTCAAATCATTTAACATTAGCCAAACAACAGTTGAATATAAAAAAGGATCCGTTATAGTTTGATTCTGCCCGTGGCCATCAGCAGTGCTGGTAAACGTTGGTGACATTCTTAGTTGTCATCATTAGTGGCTCTTCCTCTCTGGCTTCTAGAGGGAAAAAAATAAAGAAACATAAGAGTCAGATGGCTACTACAGGTCATACTCTCGAGACATAAAAGAGGCACAGGAAAACATTGATAAAGCCATATAGACAGTAGACTAATAACTTTGATAACAGGGAACAATAGGGATATTTTAGCTGGCAGTTGACTTGACCCTCTCCCTGATTGGCACGTGAGCAAGCGCTGCGTCAATAAAGCCACTTTTAGACGGAAACGGGCTCCAAAGAATTCGGCAAAGTAATGTGCATGCCAGGTGGCGGTGATGGACTGCAAAATAGACCAGGCACCATGCCAGGCACGCATGTACAAGCATCGATATATATATATATAAAAAAAATAAAGCCTAATTGGCTGCTGCAGTTCATTGGAGGTTCATTGGAGTCTCCATTGAAGGCAGGAAGTCAAGCAGAAGTGCTGAAGGCACGCTGTGTCGCTGCCCAAGTGACGACACTCATGCGACTCCTCTACGTCTCTCACTGCCACTCAAGTGACTACAGGCCAATCACAGTGCGTCTTTTACGGGACTTATCCATTCATTCCAGGGGAGATTTATTGGCATGAGGAAACCAATGTTTACAATTTGCCTCTGATTCGCAAGGAATCTCAGGAATATATTGCCTTCAACAGAGACACGCGCCCCAGAGCCAGAAGAGGCGTCTACCTTTTTATGTCTATGTGTACAAGAATGATGTCACAAGTTTTGCGGATTCACCGTTTTGCCCGTTGACATGGAGATGGGAGGAGACAGCGTTTTCAAAGATTTCAAAGATACATTTTGGAAGCTGTTTTCACAATTCTCGTCTAAAGGGACTCCAGCAAATGATACTTTATTTTCAGTTTTCTATGGACACCGTGTCCGTGTAAACGGGGCCTACATCTTTGAGGAATGGATCATTAAAGACCCCACCCAAAATTATGAAGGGATACAAGTTTTTTTTCCACATGTATAGTAGTATGTACCTACAGTAAACAGTGTATCTAAGTGCCAAATGCCAAGTTCACCTTGCTGGACAACTTCCTTCGCTTCATCCTCCTTCTTCAGTTCCTCACCTCCTGCTTCTCTGCACTCCTCATCCACCTCCCATCCCTCTCTGCTGGTGGCCACACCTTCATGCATGTACCAGTAGTTTGGCTAAAATAAAGGGAGGAAAAGAGTGTCAGAACAATCTATTGATAGCTTACAGCACCTGGTTTTCCCTGACGGTTACTAACCAGCTACTATTAACCAGATTACCCGAGGTGGGTTGGCAAAAGGGCCTTTCTGTGTGGAGAAAGGCCATGTTTCATGTTCTCCCTGTGTGCCCTAGGGTACAGTAGGTACCCTCAGATAAAACATGCAGTAATCCTGGTCTCTAAACTGCCTCCCCCTGGCCAGCCGGGGCGCCTGATGGAGGGGAAAGGAACTGGTTCCTTCCACACATTACGTCCAACCGGGGAAACTCCCCCTGTCAGGTGAAAAGAAGCAGCTAGGACTCCTCATGCTAAAAGAAGGAAGCATGAGGTCAGTCCTTGCTCTCCCCAGGTTGACAGAGTGAGTGTAGATTACACTAGACAATTGGCAATGGGTGGAAAAAAAGGGTTACAAAAATCCTGGGATAAAAAATGTAAGAAAAATAATAATAATGATTGATCGATACATTAATGCATTAATGATGAATTAAAGAACATGGGCCTATCCAAGTACTCACATTTTTTAGTAAAATCCACAAGGGAAATACGTTTACAAGTAAAAGTCCGGAATTCTAAATTGACTTGGGTAAAAGTACAAAGATGTTGGCATCAATTCAAAATATACTATAAAAGTACTACGTACGTTTTCAAAATGTATGGAAATATTTTGAAAATGCCCGAAGTATGCAGTGCTGAAGTGGTTAATGTATGTTTGTAATTATAATCAAAATCTGCAAAGCAACTAGTAACTAAAGTTTTCAAATAATTTTAGTGGAGAACAAGTACAATATTTGGATCTGAGATGTCGTGGAGTAGAAGTAAAAGTATTGACAATTGGAATTAATCCAGCAAAGCATAAAAAAAATAAAAATAAAACGTTACTTCACTGTTTTTGTCTGTCTGTCTGTCTGTCTGTCTGTCTGTCTGTCTGTCTGTCTGTCTGTCTGTCTGTCTGTCTGTCTGTCTTTCATCCATACACTCTGTCCAGTGAAACGAGCTGACCTGGTCACTGTGACTTGCCGGGACATCATTGGTCATCAGCAGGAGCCTCGTTATGAGTTGTCCAATAGCGCTGAAGGTCGGCCGCTCGGTGGGCTCCAGACTCCAACAGTGAGTCATTATTTGATAGCTGGGGATGGCGGGAATGATGACATCAGAGGAAGGGACAGGGTGGGGTGGGGTGGAAACAGTGTTGATTTTGGCAGCAAATATTGATTTAGTTTTAGTCATAGTCTCTTGAATAGCTTTCATTTAGTTTTAGTTACATTTTAGTCACCTGGAAAGTTTTAGTGTTAGTCTAGTTTTAGTCAAGTAAATATAAGATTTTAGTCGACTAAATCTACAGACTAAAATGTATTTTGGGGGCATGGATGCATGCTGTCGTAATGGCTGATTTTACACTTGCTGAAAATAGTTGATCTACAAGATCTTGTAGATCTGCTACTGTATATTCAGCATGCAACCAAGTTTATAATGACTTTTACTGGATCTCTTGTCCACTAGTCCCTTCCTAACATTTTAGTTTAGTTTTTATTTGTTGACGAAATTGTCAATATATTTAGTCTCAGTTTTAGTCATCATAGCTTAGTTTTCATTTAGTTTCAATTTAGTTTTCATCAGTGGAAAAAGGCAGTCGACGAACACTTTTCGTCTTAGTTTTAGTCTATAAAAACAACACTGGGTGGAAAAGACATAATTATGTAGATGAGGGGAGATGCTTCTTGGAATTCCTGCATTCCAGTTCCAGAACCAGTTTGTTCTCTATTTGTATTACTTACAGCTCTGGGGGGGCAAAGTCTGGCCGAGACATGTGGCGGCCATCTTTAATCATCTTGTAAAAGTTGGCATCCACAGCGATATTTGGATAGGGGCTTTTACCTACAGTATTATGGACAGAGAGTAGTCAGAAAGGAAAGGTCAGCGAGTGTATAGTATTTCATTCATTTACATTTAAAGATTAAGTGATAGTCAGCAAGTAAAGGGCATAGTTCAAACTACAACATATATTTAAACTAAATGAAAGCTGTGTCCTACCCAGTGAAAAGATCTCCCACAGCAGAATACCATAGGACCAAACATCACTCTGCACTGTGTACACACACTCAAAGATACTTTCTGGAGCCATCCATTTCACTGGCAGACGAGCCTATATTTAAAATAAATACAAATGTTTAGACCAAAGTTTTCTGAAAAACTTTCAGATTTTAATTTAAAAGAATAAGCACACAAATAACCTCATTAGGGGGTATGTGTGTGTGTGTGTGTGTGTGTGTGTGTGTGTGTGTGTGTGTGTGTGTGTGTGTGTGTGTGTGTGTGTGTGTGTGTGTTATATATATATGAGAGAGAGAGAGAGAGATTTATGTTAATGCTTGATTGGAACCAATGGTCATACAACAAGACCAATATATAGTTTCTGCTGGCAAAACACCCAAGTCGTGTATAGATTGTCTATTGAGTTGCGTATAGATAGAGGTGTGTATGGATGGACAGTGGTGGAAAAATGACTCAAGATTTTGACTTAAGTAAAAGCATCAATTCTGCAACGTAGAAACACTACGAGTTACAAGTAAAAGTGGCCAGTAATCAAATTTTACTTGCAAAAGAACAAAAGGATAGGCATCAATATATACTTCAAGTACCTAAAGTAAAAGTACTCATCATGCAGTATGTCCGGTTACTAGTAAAAGTAATCATTATGTCTAAAATGTAAACAAAAACAAGAGAGAATAAATAAATACATAATAATAATAAAATAGCCTAAGTTAGGGCTGAAGTGCTTTATGTTAATGTAAGTAACTAAAGTGTTCAAATAATTGTAGTGGAGTAACAGTACAATATATGTCTCTGCATGTAGTGGAGTAGAAGTACTCCAGTACAGTAAAAGTACCGGAAAACTGGACTTAAGTACAGTACTTTCCACCAGATGGATTTTCTTGTTTACACCCCAAGTTAAATTTATGGCCAGTACAGAATTCATTCCACGTTGATCTGACCCCCCATGCCAAAGCAAATACAAGGTCAAATATGCTGGTTGTCATGAACATGTTCAATAGTGTCTCTTTAAGCTTAACTTACATTCCCTTTAACAATGTAGTTGTCGTCATTCATGATGTCTCTTGCCAGTCCGAAGTCACAGATTTTAGCCACGCGGTGATCTGTCAGCAAAACGTTCCTCGCTGCAACATCTCTGTGAATACACTGGGCACAGTGGGAGATAACTGTTTAGAGTGAGTGCTAGTGCTGCACAATTCAAGTTCTAGTACATACATACAGTATACTGTACATAAATGGACCTGTCAACAGCTTGGTGAAAACGCCAAAAACAAACATGCTGGCGGCATGTTGCCTTGTTGATAAAATTGTACAATAAATCACCTGGAGGTCAGTATCAATATTAGAAGAACATGTGTGTGTGCATGGGTGTATGCGTGTGTACAGTACAAGAAACCTATAGGTCTACCATACTGTACTGTACGTGTTTGTACTGTATGTGTGTCTGTGTGTTCCGTGCACTGCGTGCATTTCTCTTACGTTTCTGGAGGCCAGGAACTCCATTCCCTGGGCCACTTGGTAGGAGAACAGTATCAGGTCGTCCATGTCCAGAGACCAGCTGTCTGACTGATTGTCTGCTGGAGAGCAACATGAAATAACAATCATCAACACTAACGTCTTCACACAATAATGTGCGTGCGTGTGTGCGTGCCGTGCGTGCATGCGTGCGTGCGCACCTTGGGCTTGTGTCATTGGGAGCATCTCCTGAAATACCTCTGAACCGCAAGAGATACCACTGTCCCTGCAATACACACAGAACATGCTTGAATCTCAAAGTAGAACTGTGAACAGGTCTTCACAGAGTCTAATATGAAAAGTGGTTGGTGGTAAAAAAATAATAATAATGATGACGGGGTGAGGACGAGCTGAAAAATAATTTATGATAGGTTGCTACCATAGGTTGCTACATGCTGACCACGTCAGCATGTAAACTTGTAGCACTGCGTGTATACTCACCCAGTAATTGATTCAATATCTGACTTTGAGTCAGATATTGTCCTCTAGTTTCATATCCATGTGAAAGTTCTGTCAGAAAACATATGTTATGTAAAATATCGCCACTTTTACATGAGGAAAAGCTAGACTGAACATATATAAACTTCCTTTGGGAACAGTCGATGTTTTGGGAAGCACAAACATTATGGCGCACACAATTCACAGGTGTGTTGCGATTGGTGTTGGGTAATTGATCACACAACCTATTTTGTGTGCCCCATACATTTGTGCTTCCTAAAGTTTTGATCTGTTCAGTCCTGCACTTATTCCGGGCACCTCGCCGGAGAGAATGTCGTCCGTGTGCAGCTCGTGGAAAAGTGGAGATATTTGACTAAATACACATTTTATGCCAGAACTTTCAAATTAATATGAAACTAGTCTCCAAAACGACTCCAAGTCTTAGGAATTAATTATTGGGTGGGTGCACAGGCAGTGCTATAAGTTCAAATGGCTGTGTATTTGGAATACATTAAATTATGTAAGATCATAGACATTCAAATCTAGGCCTATTAACTTGCAAGCTTAGAATATTCACCTAATATTTAGGTGTCTATATTTATTTTATTTTTATTTATTTTTTTGCATTGTGCCAGAGCTAACTGTGCCAGTCTACTATGAATGTGAACATACGTCCTGATTCTGGCGGCCATGTTCTTGTACAACTCCCGCTCCTCCTCCAACACGAACACGCTGGAGACGGCGTCCAGGAATACCTTGGCACGTCCCCTCAGGAAGTTGAGGAGGTCACCATGGCTACAGTACTCTGTTATCATCAGCATGGGACCTATTGGCATACATACATACAGGTAACCCGATGTTCAGTGGTGGGAAAACAACTCACATTTTTAAATAGTATCAATACTGCAATGTAGAAATACAACAAGTGAAAGTCCCGTATCCAAAATGCACGTGTGTAAAAGTGCAAAAGTATTGGCATCCAAATATACTTCGGATCAAAGGTACTCATTATGCAGAATGAGTTATTATTCTTTTCTCGCTGGCAGAGGGATGTGTCATATCCATTATGAGTCAAACCGCCGTCATCATTTGTTTATTTCTGGAACACTGTTCTTATTTGACGTGATATTAATTCAGTGCCCCGGGTAGGATGCATAAATTACGTCAAACTTCGGCACTGTATACCACCGTTTCCCAAACAGAGGGTCGGGACCCATGTTTGGGTCGTGGACCAATTTTCATGGGCCGCTTGAGTTTGAACTTGTAGATCTGCTATTTTGACTGTTTTCGGCAAACGTAATTTCTCTTTTGGGACTTCAGCTAAACAGTTTGGGAACCACTGCTGTATACGATCGGTCCAAAATGTCTTCCTACCTCCTAGGGTGCAGGCACCCAGCAGGTTGACAACGTAGTCATGGTAACCAAGATGGCTCAGAATCTTCAGTTCCGACATCAGGGCCTCCCGCTCTTCTGAATGGGCACTGGCTGCACGCGCACGCACACGCGCACACACACACACACACACACACACACACACACACACACACACACCACACACACACACACACACACACACACACACACACACACACACACACAAAAGAATATCAGGGGGATAAGGAGTCATAAATAGAATCTGGAGTCTAACAAGGAAGTTATATCCCATGCTGAGATGTACACTGAAATGCCCAAAAATACCAGCTAACTTCAAAGTAATAGGTATGGATGGATGTGAATAAGAGGTGTGGGACTGACGTTTGAGCATCTTGACAGCCACGCGGACGGTGTTGTCTTCTTTTCCCAGACCGTAAGCGGTGGCCTCCACCACCTTACCGAACGCTCCCGCACCCAGCACAGCACCTGGTACACGCACACGCACACGCACACGCACACACACACACACACACACACACACACACACACACACACACACACACACACACACACACACACACACACACACACACACACACACACTTTGTACTACAAAAGATGTTGGTCTGACATTTCAGAGTATACAACAATTGGCCAAAATGCATTTGAAAACTAAAATCAAGGAGACATACTGAAAAAAGTAGCACAAGAATAATCAATAGAAAATCTAAAATATTTCGCTATGATTCTACATTTTATTTATACAGTTGAAACACCAGAATATACAGTATATTTCCCCACCTACCCAAACGTAGCCTGTCTCGTGGGAACTCCCACTTCTGGTTGTAGGGCAGCTGGGTGGGGTCAATGAAGCTGTAGTTGTTACCCTGGCTACTCTCAATGATCTTCCAACGGACCTCATACCTGGGTTTCTGCAAGGAGAGAGAGAGAGAGAGAGAGATGTATATGTCTGTCTATGTAATCCTGTTATTTATACATATATATTTTTTTAAACAGTTTTACAGTAGACAAATCTTTTTTCCGTCCAATTTAGTCATTATGCCGATTGATTCCTCCCCACACACATTTCTGTGTCGTCACTGCTGTTGCATCGTACTGACTCAGCCCTGACCAGGGGTCCCCACCAGGAGGATGTGGGGTATTCGTCTTACTCCTCCCGCCCAACACTCCCTAGTCCATGCTGACGGGTGCCACCCCAGCCCGTAGGAATACATGCAGTGATACACATCTCCCTCCAGGCCCGGATTCCGTCCCACAATTGTGTTCGCATAGAGGCCCGACAAAGCCGGTTCCAATGGTTTTATATTGTGGCAGTACTTTCAATTATTGGCCCAACCTCAACCGACAGAGTGGGGTACAGTATACTAGCTGGCTTGTTGCAGATAAAAAGACATCAACTACAGACTAAAAGCAGACCAACATACCTTTGTGTACTTATAAACAGCAACCAACAGTAGAAGGAATAGAACAGCGGCCCAGCTGGACACTCCAATCACAGTTATGGAGACATTTCCATCAGCTTGTCTGGTGGCTGAAAAAAGATCTACCGGTATATACAACCACAACATCAACAATATCACAACCACATCTATATACAACCACAACAACACTGTTGATATTCTTTTACAAACATTTAAATAAAACTATAGCCCGACCAATGGCACATTTTTGGGATATTATCTTTATTTTTTTGAAAACTTTGATTTGATTTGATTAAAGTTTGTACTTGATAACATTTGACTTAAAAACAAACAAATGAGTAAAAATAAGAATAAATCGTATTATCCATGAAATGTTATGTAACCAATCAGGCCCTTTAAAAAATAACAGATCTACAAGCTCACAACACCTTGCATCGCAAAACATACTAGCATAATTTCCGATGCTGATATCGTCAAAACAATTACAATTACAATTATTATATCGTCCGATATATCGTCTGGGGTCTAAATAAAATGTGTACGTCTGTGCGTTTCTGTGATACATACGTATGTGATGGGTCCGACCAACAAAGACGTGACGTCGAGACGTATTCACATGGCTGAAGGCCACACACTCTACTGTGACGTCCTCGTTAGTCACCGGCAGAACAAGTTGGCTGTGTATCTCATCCTCTGTCTCATTGGTCAGATTAGTGGCTGGATGCTGATAGGTGGAGTTATCGCCACACCTGTTATTTTGAAAATAGGTGTTGGTGTTGAGTTAAGTTAAGTTAACTTCACAACCGATACTACATAATATATAGGCTACAGGCTACTGTGATTGGAGTCATTGGACATACGTTTTAGTGTCCCCGGGGCAGATGTACCAGACGATTGTGGGTAAGGGATATCCAGAGCTGCGGCACGTCACACTGCCATTCCTATGAGTGACTTCGGCACTGGGAGGCTCTGGAATAATGACATTTATACCACAGTTAGTTCTGACGCCATGTTGCGATTGGTTGATAGTCATTCCAATGCCAATGTGACAAGAGGAATTCTAATGACAATGCGATTGGCTGAGAGGAATTCTAATGCCAATGTGATTGGCTAAACGGTGCTATTGAGGTGTTAATGACCGCTGGCCATGGGAGTTTTTAAGTATCCATTCCACACTATTATCTAATAATTATTATTATAACGTGTGGATAAAGATGTTTCCTACTGTAGACTCTCAGGTGGAGGGTGTATGAGTTGTTGTAGGATGGGGTGGAGTAATGGACGGTGTAGGTTCCTCTGTCTTCAGGTCGCACTCTCCTTAGCAGCAACCTCGCCTCATACCTACAGTACAACAACAATAATTATTATTATAATAATTATTACAGTACAACAACACACCAACAGTTTTAAATCTCCAATACAATCCATAGTGAACAAAACATTTATATATGTATTTATTGTGCAAGTTGCGCAAGGACTGGTGGCGGCCCGCCTTAGGGTTGAGCAAGCCTTGAGTTATTACAGAAGAGAGGACACAGGAGTCCTGAGTTGGTGTTGGCTAGACCGCTCTCTCGCATTGCATCGCTGACACAGAAATCCTTTTTGAGCAGGGGAGTACTACACCACTTCTTCACCACATAATGTATTCACCTACTGATACTACTACCAACTTCTTGCCACCTAAACTAATATTGATAACTAATAATAACAGTGGATGTGACCTGTTGTTATGGCCGGAGTAGCTCTCCTTGTGTGTTGTGGTGTCGAGATGTGACGGTGTCGTCCATCTCTGGTAGAGGAGTGGAGGATAGGTCTCCATCACCAACGTCAGGTTCACATCCTGCCCTTCCTTCACCTCCACTCTGCTAGTGCCTCCTCCATAGACCTCCATTAAACCACTGCTAACGTTAGCCTGCCAAGCCCCATTCTCGTCGATGGTGCTGATGTTAGCACTCCACACAGGCTGCAGGTAGAGCCTCAGGTAGGGTCCATCTGATGAAGGAGAAGAGGAGGAAAAGAAGAGAGAAAGGATATCAGTAAGACTTTTTTCCAAGTACTTTTTAAAGATTGCCACAATTGTGCCACAATTTTTGTATTTTTCCATGTGTCTATGAGGTGACAGTACTTAATTAGACACCCTGGAGTCGTTTTTATGTGCAATGGTGTATTAACTTTGTATTTAGGGTTTATTCCTGGAGGCTGAACCCTTGACAGTCAAACAGGCCAATGAAATGGCATCACGTGACATCGTGGCACTCCATCTTTAAGTATAAAAAAACGTAATATTCCTGAATAATAACTTCACAGGAATGTATCCAGAGGCATACTGTGTGTGTGTGTGTGTGTGTGTGTGTGTGTGTGTGTGTGTGTGTGTGTGTGTGTGTGTGCGTGCGTGCGTGCGTGCGTGCGTGCGTGCGTGCGTGCGTGCGTGCGTGCGTGCGTGCGTGCGTGCGTGCGTGTGTATGACCTACATGAGTCATACAACTACCTAGGCCTAGGCCATAGATTTAATATTGCAGGGGAATGGTAAGAAAGGTTTCCTGGTCTGTAAACTCAGACCAGGAAAGAACAGGTCTGAGTTTACAGCTAGGCTGAACCTGATTGACGCTTCACCACTACCATTGCTGATGAAGTTGGAGGCTATTAGGCAGGTTGCCCTGACTAGAGTACAACACTTCTCCAACGTTCATCTAGCATGTAAAACACTTCTAAATGATAATGTAGTTCACTTTGTGAGGAAGTGGTTCGGGCTTAACACCCACACCACCACCAGAGACATTATTATTCATTATTGTAAAATGTGAATGCAAATAAAGATGTTAAGTTGTGTGGGTAACATGGATGTTTCTGAGTTTGTAGTTCTACGTAGTTGCTGAAGACCTATACAAAACTCATCTAAGAAGATCGAGTGCTGGGAGTGTTGAGGGATTACTGTAGCCACCCTTCTGTGTTTACAATTAAGCAGCATTCAATGAATCAGTTAGCCCATAAAGTTTTGGAAGCAACTACGTCTCTATCTTTCCTGTTGACATTTAGACTAGCAACTTGACAAACCAATGAGAGTACAAAGGAATTAACCACTTAAAGGGCTGGTCTACAAGCTCACAACATGTCCCCCGATCAACCTCTGTTTCATATTCCTATGCCCTCCCCTCCTGTCTCTCCCCATCTCCTCTCCGTGTCTCTCTCTCTTGATAAATACAACCCGGACCGTGGGGTGTGTGCTCTGTAGACCCTGTACACAAGGACTGGTGGTGGCCCACCTTAGGGTTGCACGCCTATTACAGAACAGTGGGCGATCTCGTGTTCAACTTAGCATGATGGACTGTGGAAGGGGTTCTGTGTACGGTGGGGGGAGGTCTTTAGGACTAGTACTGTTTTGAGGTTAATGTCAGGCACCATACTCTTTTTTTGCTGAAATGTTGCATTCTGTAGTAAGTTAACAAAGGTGTAAAATTAAAAATAAAACTCTCTCTCTCTCTCATTTCCCATCTGTCCTTACCCAGTACAGTCAGTGTAGTGGTGGCTGTGGCGGTCCCGGCCTCGTTAATGGCAGTACAGGTGTACACACCACTGTGTCTGTGCTCAACAGCCGCCACAGACACAATCTTGCTGATGTGCAGCACTGACTGCCCGGAGTAATTCTGACGCTTAGTCACGTTCAATGCCTGCACAGATACGACAACAATCAGATATTCTGTAGCCTACATTTTGTAAGATATACTTAAATGTACGTAACGTACATAATAATATATATCTATAGATATATACGTACTGTATCTACAACACAATTAGGATGCAGTGGTGGAAAAAGTTAAGTAAAGTAAAAGTAGCAATGCTGCAATGTACAAAATGTAGTTAAAGTACCAAAAGTACGAAAAGTACAAATTATGCAGAATGTCCTTGTATAAAAATCTGCTATTTTCAAAAGATTTTTCAAATGGCCGAAATGTATATTGCCATGAAGTGGTTAATCTATGCTTTGTAATGATCATAAAACAATAAATGTTTGTAATAAGGCGATCATTGACCTGCATGTGTGTGTGAGTCCATGTGACGTTGTAGAAGTGGCTGGGGTTGCTGGTGATGCAGGTGATGTCCATCTTCTCTCCTACAATACGGACCAGCTCCTCGTCAGAGACAGACACCGTGGGAGGGGACCGCAACCCTGGGGCGGAGATGTACTATACTTAGTGGGGGAAAAACTACTGAAAAAGGTTCACTTATAAGTGAAAGTATCAATACTGCAATATAGAAAAACTCTGTTGAAAGTAAAAGTCCGGGATTTACTTGAGTAAAAATACAAAAGTATCGGTATCAAAATGTACTTAGAAGTACCAAAAGTAGTTTTCAAACGTATATAAATATTTTGAAAATATCTACTGTAGATCGGCTATTTCCAAATGGCCGAAATGTATATAGGGCTGAAGTGGTTATTTTTGTTGTTGTTGTTTTGTAATAATAATAAAAGTCTACTCTAATCAGTAACCAGTAATAACCAAAGTTGTCAAATAAATAATTGTAGTGGAGTTAATGTATAATATTTGTCTCTGTGATGTAGTGGATTAGAAGTAAAATTATTGAAAACTGGAAACACGCCAGTAAAGTACAAATCCCTCAAAAGTGTACTTAAGTACAGTACTTGAGTACTATCTATCTATCTATCAGTAGCTGTACCTTAAGCCCAAACCACACCAAGGGTCAGGTTGGGACAAAACGGTTTTAAAGGTGTGGTCAGGTCTACCTTAAAAAAAAACATTTTGTCCCAAACCGACCCTTTGGTGTGGTTTGGGCTTTATGTTACTTTACACCACTGCAGACAGACTGATTGATTGATTGAAAGTTCTTACATGGTATCACCAGAATGCTCACAGGATTGGAGGTGTATTCTTTTCCATTCCTGGTGGCAGTACAGACATAGTCGCCCCTGTAGCTGGGCTTCATGTCCCTGATCAGGGCACCTCTTTGGCAGTCAACGGTCACATTCATGCCGCTCGGGAGACCACCGCTGGCTATGTCCCCCTCCATTCTGAAGCCCAATTCTGTGACATTCGGGTCGGTCAGCAGGCACTCAAACAGGAAGTCCTGTCCCTCCTTCATGATGGAAGGATCCCTGCGAGGAGTGACAAAGAGGTTGCCCCCCCCCTCTGCCAACCTGTTTTCAAGATCTGTAGGAAGGGAGAGGGGACAATGTCTGTTTTTATTTCACAAGGATATAAAATTGAATATGTTTTATGGTTTTATGGTTTGAGTAAATGGTCTCGCAACTGTCCCTACTTGTGGGACTCTGGGGGACGAGCATTTACTATTCTGTCAATATCGGGTTGCAACTCGAACGAGATTTAGCGCAATCGGTGGTGCCTCTCTTGGCTCAAGTTTGCTTGAGACTGCACCCCTCTGTCGTGGCCTAAAGCCCAAACCACACGAAAAGGTCGCCATCCAACTCCTTGCAACCAAACGGTTGCATGGCGAGTTGCATGGCGATCCATTGGTGTGGTTTGGGCCACTGAATTTAACCAGTTGAATCACTTGGGTCGACGTGCAACAGGACACATCACACCGCCGGGACGAACGTTAAACCGTCTCGTCCTTTGGTGTGGTTTGGGCTTAAATTAAACTTTTGTCCCCTACTACTACTACTGGAGGGGGGCTTGAGCATATACTCAGAATGTGAAGCAGATTCCACCATGCACGTGTCAAAGCCAGAAATGAGTTTTTTGGCACTCAGTCCCGCATAACTGCCGTCTTCCGGGTATAATGATGATGTCACGTGCATGCCCTCTATTGATGCAGCCAGCTGACAGTTAAGCATAAAGCTTAATGTGTATGTGTGTGTGTGTGTGTGTGTGTGTGTGTGTGTGTGTGTGTGTGTGTGTGTGTGTGTGTGTGTGTATATATATATATATATACACTCAGAGGACATCCAACACCTGCTGCACCCACTTAATGCTTTTCTTTGTTACACGTTCAAGTAATGAATTAATTCAATCTGCTGCAGCTGGCTGTACCCTACCTATGACATGTCTGTGAACAGCGAAAAGGCTCTACTGATATGATTGGTTTAAGTCTTTTCACACAGACTTCTACTGCTACTGTAGGCCTGTGCCCAGAAGGGAACTTTTTCTAGTTACTTGCGCAAGCAGAGCGCGCAAGTAATCGTTTCGCTTGGTCTCTTCGAAGTGAAGACAAGTTTTCTTCAACGGTAAATCTGTGCCTGGTTTGCTGGGACTAGTTACAACATTACGTCATCCTTGAGAGAGTACATGGTGTGTATATGACGTAATGTTGTAACTTGTAACTTGTAACTTGTAACATTACGTCATATACACACCATGTACTATCTCAAGGATGACGTAATGTTGTAACTAGTCCCAGCAAACCAGGCACAGATTTACCGTTGAAGAAAACTTGTCTTCACTTTTTGGAACCAAGTAACCACAGTATACTGCTAATCAAATTACAACTACATACTCTGTATGTAGTTGTAACTAGAACAACTACATACAGTCTGTGCCTGGTTTGCTGGGACTAGTTACAAGTTACAAGTTACAACATTACGTCATATACACACCATGTACTCTCTCAAGGATGACGTAATGTTGTAACTAGTCCCAGCAAACCAGGCACAGATTTACCGTTGAAGAAAACTTGTCTTCACTTTTTGGAACCAAGTAACCACAGTATACTGCTAATCAAATTACAACTACATACTCTGTATGTAGTTGTAACTAGAACAACTACATACAGTCTGTGCCTGGTTTGCTGGGACTAGTTACAAGTTACAAGTTACAACATTACGTCATATACACACCATGTACTCTCTCAAGGATGACGTAATGTTGTAACTGGTCCCAGCAAACCAGGCACAGATTTACCGTTGAAGAAAACTTGTCTTCACTTTTTGGAACCAAGTAACCACAGTATACTGCTAATCAAATTACAACTACATACTCTGTATGTAGTTGTAATGTGATTTGTAATTTGTATATCTGTGCCTGGTCTGCTGGGAACAGATGACCATATCTCTTACGTCATCACTGAGAGCTAGTCATACATATACACACACCATGTACTCTGGTCCCAGTTCTCAACGATGACGTAATGTTGTAACTGGTCCCAGCAAACCAGGCACAGACTTACGGTTGAAAAAAACTTGGCTTCACTTTTTGGAACCAAGTAACCACGGTATACTGCTAATCAAATTACAACTACATACTCTGTATGTAGTTGTAATGTGATTTGTAATTTGTAAATCTGTGCCTGGTCTGTAGTACTGTACTATAGTACAAAATGAAATACATTTAAAACAATTGACAATTTACAATAAGTAATAAAATAATTATACTGTATAATATATTTTAATTCAGTTTATATACCTTTTTTTTCATCACATATCAATGATTCATTTTTCTGTAAAAAAGTAGTTAGGTAGCAAATAGTTACACGTAATGATTATACATTTCAAACGTTCCTTCACAGAGATACTGAGATGTGATACTTTCCAGCGGTCGAAAGTACTTGCGCGCTCTGCTTGCGCACTAGTAGGCCATTTATGGCCTACTAGTGTGCAACAAGCAAGTATGCACTCGGCAGAGTGCAGTTCTAGTTAATTCTGGAAACCAGGCTAGTTAATTTCTGCATCTTAGGGCCCATTTAACCATATAATGCATTTGGATGGCAAAAATGGCAGATCTGCAAGTTCAGTGTCTTGAATGAGATGTGCTGTGAGTTTGCATATCTGCTATTTTCCAGCATAGGACCGTTGCACAGTGAAGTATAAACAAGGCTTTAGGATTTATAAGTCGTTTTTAGAATCCTCCTCCTCGAGCATATCCACGGATATCCCAAGCCTTGCCACTTGACAGTTTTCAAATCAACCTCATGGTGGCGCTACAACAGGCCAAGTTGCGTCTCTCTCACACACACACACACACACACACACACACACCACACCACACCACACCACGCCACGCACACACACACACACACACACACACACACACACACACACACTCTCTCACACAAAATTACTCCTAAATATTTTGCCAAACATGAGGCATGGATGAAAGATGGGCCTGTCTGGAACTCACCTATGCTTTAGCCTCGGTCCCACTCCCAGTGGTGTGCGTACGCCTGTACTGTACTGCGTGTGTGCGTCAATTTAACAAAGGTGCAGACGATCAGAAATCAGCAGAGAGCTACTAGCCAAATTGAAGTGGACTTTTTTTTCCTCCCTGGAAATAAAAACGTCTGGGTTTCCGAGGCTATACAGGGACAGCCCAGCAGAAAAACGCAATGTTAGGCGGCAGGCCTATGCCTACTGCATTTCAGTTCATCCACTTAGGTATGTAAATGCAACCTGACTTTGCCAGCTGGGGGCAGCGTCAGGTTAATGTAAATGTGAAGTGGGACATAATATTTGGTTGCCACTGCCAGTTCCAGTTAGAAACATAGGCCAGCCTACTCACTGTATGGGTGCCATGCCCATGATCATGATGGGTGGTAAGGTAACACGGAGGTTATTTTCATAGCACCTGTCGGAACTAAACAATGCGCTGGGTAGTCACCGCCGGCCAAGTGGACCAATTTATTGTCCTCCAACCAAAATAATGCGAACGAAAATAAAAGCCTTGGTACCGAGGTTATACCCTCCAACAAAACAAGAGGGCTGCTGTGTCTTGTTTTTACTCAAATACATGAAGTTACTATATGCTGCCATCTAGTGGTCAGAAACTCTATTGCAGCTTTAACCTTTTTCTGTTCTTCTGAATGTCTGACTGGTCTTGACTTGGAAGGACAAAGTGGAGAAGTTTCTGGTGGCCAACAGGTGTATATAAGTTCATAAACTGAACATGTTTAAAAAGTCCATATACTAACCAACTGCCGTATACTGCCAACTTCATGGCATCTTACCCTTGACATAGATGTGAACCCATGAGTCCAGGTGTCTCAAGCTCTGGTTCAGGTACCCACAGCTGTACGTTCCGGTGTGTCTGGAATCCAACCTGCTGACAGTCAGCGAGTCCGTCGATTGGCGATTGTGGCGCAGTTTAAATGCATTGCTGTTCCAACCCACTGGGATATCAGAGCCATTGCCATGACAGCCTAGGGTGAAGCTATCCCTGCCGGCAGTGAGAACAACCTCAGAGCCGCTTGGGAGAGAGATGGAGTTCAGAAGCATTGATGGAGGGCTCAGTTCTGGTGGGAGGGAGAGAAACAAGTTCTTATTATTATTAATTTTATAAAATATTATTTACTGTTTTAGGCTTTTCTGCCTTTATTGATAGTTTCAATTGAAGATAGACAGGAAAGAGGGAGGGAGAGACGGGGAGAGACATGCAGAAAAGGTTGTCATGAACGGGACTCGAACATGCAACAGTCCAGAGCCTATCTGGCATGCATGCCTGCCCTGGACCACTAGGCCAGTGGGCGCCCCAATTAATGTCTAGGCATTTAACTGATAGGATATTGATTGATTATTATAACAATCCTGTGAAATTATTTGAAACATTATTATTTTTGGGGGGCTGGTGCTGAGAGAGGAGAGTCTCTTCTCATCCCTTCACCAGGATCTTCTAAACTGTTGACCCTTGACCATTTTAGTGACCAGCCTGCCTGCAATCACAACTCTCTGGGTAGAAGGACAAAGAAAAGGTGACAGCAACTGAAAATACATGTGCACGATCACTTTCAATGTGTTCCTACAAGGCAAGGGCTTGGATCATGTTCCCACGCCACCTTAAGCCACTCACGCTACCTGCTTCCAGATCCTGTCTCTGTGGCTGAAAGTGAAACGTCCTCACAACCGTCCTGATTGGTCGGTTCAATAGAGCTCAAACTGTTTTCAAAACATGTTGCTGTGTGTTCGTATTCAGTTTCATGCAGGGGATGGGAGGTAACCCAAACTAAACTAAAGTACATGCTGCATGTGACCACTGTGACAACGTTCTAGTGGCCTCGAGGCCACCCCTGGAATGAGGTGCCCATTGAGGTACCAGCCCATGGTGCCTCAAAATACACATGCACCACTATTTTGTGCATTTGGATATGTGCTCCAAGAACGCTACTACCAGTAAGATGCCTGACTGAGGCCCTAATAAAGGGCGAGGTCGCGTGCACGCATCCGACAGAAAACTACTGTATGGGCGAGCATTGGCGCTTTGGCATGGGGGGTCAGATCAACATATCCGCCTGGGTGACAGCAGACTGCTTCCATTCCATAGTTAACTGCGACCTTTGGTCGCAATAAGAAAATCCCAAGTCAGACACACAAAGTACTGTTCCCTCAGCACCACCTGATCCAATCCAAGTGCGCTTGTGCCATGGTCTCTCGAGACTGAAGGCCGCTACTACTACTACCTGTTAATAGTTTTCCACCGCAACATTTGTGTTTAAGTGTGATTTACTTTTGTAGCAGATAAAGTCCTTATCCTCTACCCCTTGGTTACCTTTCAATAAAACCATATTTGATAGACTGAGAAGTAATACCATACATGTTGCTGATGATAGATAATGTTATATTATTGTAATCAGTTCTCATAAGCAATGGATTAATGATGAAACTGAACGGTGTCCAGAATCTGTTCCCACTGGAAGTAGAACAGTAAAGGGCGCGTTTTTCAGACTTTTAGCTGCACGTCCAGTGTGCAACCACCTTTAGAATGAGTTCATTTATAATGACATTGCTTTAGATTATAACATTTCTACTCAGATTAGTCAGGTGCTGGATATAAAAATATGCTGGGCTTTGCCGAATGAGAATAAGATATTCCACTAACAAATAAACGAACTAGAATACTAGATAGATAGATAGATAGATAGATAGATAGATAGATAGATAGATAGATAGATAGATAGATAGATAGATAGATAGATAGATAGATAGATAGATAGATAGATAGATAGATAGATCATGTGACTAGTGGAATGTGGCAGTTGGGAGTCATAGCAATTGACTCCGGGGTTTGGTAATCAGGACAGTTCTGTCTCTGTGGTATTTAGAGCTGTTAGGTTGGAGAAAAGGGAAATGAAAACTAGAGAGAGGGCCTCCATGGAAGTGTGTGTGTGTGTGTGTGTGTGTGTGTGTGTGTGTGTGTGTGTGTGTGTGTGTGTGTGTGTGTGTGTGTGCGCGTGCGTGCGTGCGTGCGTGCGTGCGTGCGTGCGTGTGTCTGTTCAGACAAAAAAAAAACAGTGTTCTGGTCCAGGAAACACATTTTCTCTGGGAGGAGACCACAAACACACACGCACGCACGCATGCACATTCACACACGCACATTCACGAAGAGGTCAAGTCAGTCATGACAGGTAGTGAGAATATACATTCTGTTGTAATTCTAAAGCTTTCACTTCATTACTTTCAGCCCAAATGGACTTACTGTGGAAAAGCCTCAGTGTCACAACCTATCTTCAACTATATCTTCTTATAATTGCTCAATAATTCTTAATATACACCGGCCACTTTATAACTTGCCCAACTGTTCGTTAACGCAAATTTCTAATCCTCCATGGTAGCAACTCAATGCATTTAGACATGCAAACACAGAAAAAGGAGAGAAAGACTCAAGACAATCTGCTGTAGTACAAACCGAGCTTCAGAAAGGGGAAGAAAGGTGATTTACTGGTAGCCTGGCAGGGCCTGCAGACTCATAGGATTCACTGACGCTTCAGTGAATCCTCGCTATGAGTCTGGCCCCGCCAGGCTAATTTACTGGTGTCTTTGAACGTGGCATGGTTGTTACTTGTTGGTGCCAAACTAGCTGGTCTGACTTCTGGGTAGCCCATTTCAGAAACTTCTGAACTACTGGGATTTTGACGCACAAACATCTATCTCTAGGTATTACAGACTGTATTACAGACAGTTGTGAAAAAGAAGACATTTCCTGTGAGCAGCAGTTCTGTGACACTATATGAGACAAGTGTTGGACCCAAGTGCAGAACCACACAGGCAGGCAAGCAGATGATGATTTATTATCAAACTCACAATAGAGCGTCGCAGTCCCGCCCAGACCCGGAAAATAATTCCCCGTTCATTTTCCTCATAGGCTTTTCAAAAAGTATTTATTTAAAGACGTTTACGTCGCGGACAAAGCCAACTCTTGTCGTGACAAATCATGACAATAAACACAATGTTTTGGGCCGAACAAATAATTAGAAAGAAGAAAAAAACGGCAGGTTACAACACTTTCTTTGTTGTTTTTCTTCTTTGTAAGTATTTGTTTGCTCCAAAATATTTGTTTGTTTGTTGTCATGATGTCTATGGGAACAATTAATTGGGAAATAATTCCTGGG
>NC_137874.1:13395767-13405767 GCF_963924005.1 Protomyctophum bolini | reverse complement strand
TAAATCGCTCTGGATTAAGAGCGTCTGCTAAATGCCTAAATTGTAATTATAAATTGACAGTCAAAAGGGCCAATGAAATAAACAGTAATATAGTGACTTCACACTATCAGCCCCTCCCCTAACCCCTCCCCCTTTATCATACAAAAAATATACCTCCTTAGTCCTTATACTGTATAACCATAAGACCTGGTGATCATGTTTTAGGGTGGAAACAAAATCACTGCACTCCATCTGCACTACTGCAGTAAAACTGTGGTCCATTTTTAGTGTCCAAGGAACTCTTCACAGGTACAGAGTATAGTACTACATTTGAAACTCAAAAATAATTACTTTATGTTTTAAAACTTGGTTAAGCTGGACCGAGTATTAGGCTAGTTAGGCAACAGGTGGCCGTGGGCCAAAGTTGTCCCACCAGTGATTACAACTGGCCTGTGAAAGGATATTTTAATTTGACAGTCCTGCCAAAGGTCCATAGCTAAATCAAAGTTTGGCGCTAAATAGACCCGTAAAAGGTGTACAAATGGAACCAAATGGATCCTAAGGGTCGACTTGGTTCCATCTGTACACACTAGGCTACTATAATGTCAAAATAGATAATCTAGCCAAACCTTAATAATGTTTTACCCATGCTGGGAGTGCATCACAAGTCACAATCATGCATGTGTTTCATAGCGTTTCTCTCCATATCTAAGAACAGACCTTGAGCTCCTACTCGATGAAAGAGATTTTTTATCTCTGTTCAAAGGGGAGTACAGTATGTCTGTGTCTCCAGGTGTTTTTTAGTTTTCTTAATTAAACATCCTCATTCAAAGATGTGGCCTTTACAAAATGATTTCCTATCTGCACCTGTGACATACGCATGCACACACACACACACACACACACACACACACACACACACACACACACACACACACACACACACACACACACACACACACACACACAATCTTATTTTGGTAATTTATAGCAAAACATTGCAATTAAAATAGTGACTATTGTATCAGTTTCAGATCTTAAATTAGCCTTGTTTGATTGTGTTCTGGTTAGGGATGTCCCCATCACGATTCTTTTGCTCCTGATCCAATTCCGATAATTTGATTCTGAGTATCTGCCGATACCGAATTTTATAGAACACTTATGCCATATCACAATGGTACAATATCCAAAATCACAGACAATAATATCTTGCTGACCCCTGTACTTGCTGACCCCAGCTGTCTTAACCTATATATCACAATGTATCACTTACTCTTATGTCACTTATGTTTTGTAATCTACATCATAAAGTAACTAGTAGTAAAAATGGGTAAAAATGGCAGTCAAAACAAACTCAAAGTTATACTTGAGTATAATACTTAGTAAATACTAGTAAAGAGTAAATTAAATAGTACAATTACTTTCCAACTCTGACTGAATTCCAAAGCAGACTGTCAATGTAGTTGTTCTAATAGTTTGGATGAATAATGAAGGACATAATAGAATTAAAAATACAAACATAAGTTAATTTAAAGAGTACAAAAAATCTTTATTTCATGGACATACTAGTAACCTGTCCACATTCCCTTTAAAGTAACTGATATACAGAATATGCCAATATGCTCGCACCAACCAGCAGCCTGTACTACTGAGACGACTCACATAAACAACAGCCTTACATCTTTGCTCAGTTTGCAATGTTTCCTCTGTCATCTTACACAGTGCTTTATCATGATAAAAAAAAACATTCATTTCAAATGTCAGTACTATACTGTATACTGTTATAGGGTTAAGGATACCCTAATTTACTTTTATATTATTTTGTTTCAACATAATTAGCCACATAATAGCCGTATTCATACAGAGTGTCACTCCTAAATAAAATCCAGAGGGAAGACTGGATCTGATTTAACTAAAAGTCTCAACAGAGACATTTCTTTGTTGTCCTTCGTATTGTCTTCTTATAAAGACATTACAAAAGGTACATGGTTAAAACATGGAATGAATTATTCATCCAGTACCTACTGTATATATCGCAGTCTTCTACAGAGGCAGTCACTGTACAAAATGTTACATTACTGCTCCTGTTTACCGTTGTTGCCACACATTAATGTAAACAGCTCCAAGTTAAAGTCACCCAGCATTGTCACTATGATGTTTTAACCACTTACTTATTTACTTGACCGAAGTCTCGTCAGGGTTCTACTGTAGGTCTAGGTCCCCTCGTTTTTCTATTACTTGTTTTACATATTTAGCTTCTGGATTTTTGTCTTACAGTATGTTCAGTCCCGGAATAGGGACACTATAGGTTTCAAATGTTTAACCACATGAACCCTAGGCTATAGCATCCCTATTCTGGGTATGTCATAACATGCAAGAGATTTGATGTAGAGGGAAAAGTGGAGGGGACCAAGTATAGACCCCTGGGGGCGGCCAACAAAGTATATAGAGCAGTGGTAGGCAACAGGCGGCCCGTGGGCCAGAACTGGCCTGCCAGCGATAACTCGTAATTAATTAGGCCTTTTTCCAGTTTAATGCTTTGAAGTCTAAAGACACACATACAGGGTAGACACACACAGTCATCCCACAATCCACATACAGAGAACAGAAAGTGCATCGCCATTTGCCACTCTGTGTGAATTAATTCAGTCACCGTGTCTTATCAAGATATCAATGTAGCTTATAAACATTGCCATCCCGCCATCAAATCTTACTCCATACCAGAAATTTAAAGAAAACTAGATGCCCCACCTGTATGCACACAGATGTGCTGGCCATCTCGATGAGTTAAATGACACAGATGATGGACAATACTACCCCATTGCAGCACTTAAGCTTTAAGCGACTGTTAATGTGGCAATAGATTGATTTGGTGATGTGGTCTGTTGACGGCAGTACTAATGCAGGACAGGACTGGGGTATTTTACTGTGTTATTATGAATACAGTACTAATGAAAAGACGACCAGTACTGTACATTGACTGCAAATGTAGAAAAAAGCATGCTACTTTAAACAGTTTAAAGTAACATCATGTACCTTCAAACTGGAAGAGTATCCAGCTCTGTACCATCAACAAAAGTAAAAAACGACTTTGTTTGATCTAAACTAAAGTCCACTGTGACTGAAAAACAAATGTGCATCAGCCACTTACCACTACCATTTTACTAAACCAAATATACAGTATGATCTTTATAATAGAAATCATGAATCATAGTTAATAAGACAAGCGGATTGTTAAACCTTCAACCTTCAAGGTGTAGGTATTCTAAAATAGGTATATTGTATACTGTATCTAACAGCAGAAATACTGAAGGAATATTCTCATAGAATTATGTTTGTACGCCATGTGTAGTTTGACTTGTCACTGTATACTACTCTGTTAATACTGTTTATGTCAGTTCAATAACCAATCTGATCACAGAACAATAAGGCTGATCTGATATGTCTGACTCTGTCACTATCACCTCCCTCCTTCAAAACACACACACACACACACACACACACACACACACACACACACACACACACACACACACACACACACACACACACACACACACACACACACACACACACACAGCAATCCTCCCCAATAGCAATAGGGCAGTGGATTACAAGCTAATACTGACTGAGTTTGGCTTCCAGGTTTTAGTTCCAGTTATGGGCCTCGTGAAGGTTTACCGTTCTGTTGAGCGTGTTCAAAACAACTGCATTGGTGAGGCTGTTGGTCTGACTGTGTACAGTATGTATAACTGTACTGTACTGTGTCTGCAAATTCATCCACCAGGGGATGCTGACAAACAAACACTCTATCAGACAACTCAATTGAAAGGAGATGACTCAACTATACACACACCTACACTACAGGAGGTTATATTGTTTACCAAGATAAAAGCACAGATTCTAAACAGCAAGTACCTACTTGTGAACATTTTCAGGGAACGTTTGGCTAAATAATATTATGAGAGACTTGGTTGGAAAATGAGACATCTATACCATTTGTGGGAAGAGAAGTTACACCCATCACACAATTGATAAGAGGAATTTAAAACCAGTTCTGAATTTACTGCCATGTTTGGCTGCCAAAAATGCATAAGATGTTTAGTCATCCTCTGGTTTTCCCTAGTATGCCTAGATGATTATGTTTTTGGAAAGTGAGATCGTCATTTCAAATTTGATTAAAAGTGACATAGTTCTTGTGGCAACAAACCGCAGAGGCCACAAAGCTCTCTCTCTCTCTCTCTCTCTCTCTCTGGTGCCTTGGAGACAAATAAAATGTAGATAGTACCCATATACAAAGATAGTACGAAATAATACTTTAACATTCATTCATGATGCGTAGAGCAGCTCATCATGAATGAGGCCACCAACCGTGAGTTAGTAGGAATAATACTGTGGGTAATAAAAACCCAATTAAAAACACAATCAAGGTAAACACAGTAGAATGTTGTGTTTGGCAGTGGAGGGCTGACTGGCAGGTCCCCAACAGACTGACCACTATTTTCTAGTTTCCCACTGGTTAACCACTGGTAGAGGCAATTAACCACTGGTAGAGGCAATTAACCACTGGTAGAGGCAATTAACCACTGGTAGAGGCAATTAACCACTGAGGCATTTCTTTAAAGGACACTGTAGCTCTGAGCAGGGATGAGGGGTCAATCGGCCTCTCCCTGTAGATGTAAGTCCATTTGGGACAAATCTCTGTGGACGCCATTCCCTCATTAGGAAAGACAAATAATTGTCGAGCGATCTAAATGAGCGACCCGCTGTGCACGGCCGAGACTGCCTCTACACTGTTAATGGATAGGCCTATAGGCCTATATTATCACCAGAATTCGGTAAGTAAATGGCTACTCTCGGAAATCTCCTTTAATGACCTATTTTATGGTTCATCGCTCTACATCAGATAAGCTCACAGTCGCGACGTGTTGTGAGCTTGTGAATTTTCCTGCGAAAGCTTTCCCCACAACACGGATGCTGGTTCAGTTAGGGCCTTTCCTCTTGATGGCTGCCAAGCTTGAACCAATCCTCATTGTTATGACATAACGCAACAACTCATATAATCTCATATGGTAGAGGGCACTTATGTGATAGGAATATATTACATATACATGTTTTTCTTTTACGCATTTAGCTCCATTTTACGCAGACTATTACATTCCTATTATTACAGGTTGCCTTATTATTATTATTTATATGCGTTTGTCTAGGATGAATAGGGAATGTTCAGCCCCGTTTTGTCCACAGCTACTGTAGTCCGGTTTGACCTTTGACCCTGGAGTAAACAAAACCTTCACAAGAAACTCTCCTCTTCCTCTGTGGTGCAGGGGGGGCAAGCTGTTTGGGGTGGATTGTCAGCTTCCTGGATTGGCTGTGATGTCACTTCCTGTGATTCTGGTGCGTCATGGGTGTCGTTCTCAGGGGGGACATCTGACAGTGGAGGGCTGAAGATAGAGATCAATATAAAGATAAAGAAAGAAATTTGTATTGTCTGTTAAAGCTTACATAACATGGAATCAGTGTTTCATCACACATGTGTGAAACCATTCTGGCAACAACAAGTGTCAATGGCTTCTAAGGTTAACTTGGGTTAACTTGTTTTAGTTATTACTCTCTGCCCCATGTTGAGACTAACCGACCGTACTAGACGCCTGTGCCGTGAAATGCCAGGTTAAGTTTGTTTTAACCAATCTCGTCGCTTATACAAGGTCACGTGAGGGGGTTGGCGGTTGCAATTGGATGTCTCCCAAAATGACATGGCTACGTCGCCAGTTGAAGACTAGGATGAAGATTCCTGGACTCTCAACGCCCCATAGTCCACAACGCTCCATTGAGGTTGTAAGTACAATTACAGTTAAATTGAAGTGTACTCTACTAATGTGAATGTTGGTTTGCGGGAGGAGAGCAATTGTCTACCCCTACGGGAACGATACGAGGCATCTGGCAAACACTCCAAAGCACTCTACTATTTTTACCATCATCAACATAAACACAAACACGCACGCATGCACTGTTGAAAGTTGATTTATTGTTGTGTTTGGCAGTGGAGGGTCTGTTTTGGTCAGTGATTGCTGCCAAGCCTGACACAATCCTCCTTTTTATGAGATCATGTAACGTCTCATAATAATCTCATGTGGAAGTGGACACATAATTATGTGATATTCATTAACCACTTGAACCCTAGCGTCCATATTCTGGGGGAAAACAATTTAATTTGATTAACTCATTTATCTCTGTTTCTAAGCAGACCAAAGTTATATGTGGCATACAGTATGTAGTTGTGTAATGACTAATGACACACAAGTCCTGTGTTTTCTCTCTAGAAAACAATGTTCACATGTCTGACACGCGTAACGGAAGAAATGTGTGAGTATTGCCCCACATGCGTGCAGGTTATTCAGTATTGCACCACACCAGACACAGGGAGGTATTGCGCCATGCTGCTAAGACAGACGAGCAGAGTTGGGTAAGATGAGTACGGTGATGTTTACTCACTTACTCTCCCTTCCTCATCCACAAAGGAAGTGCAGGGGGAGAGGAGGGTACTGACGTTAAAACAAGAAGAGATGGAGCAGATGGCTTCAGTAGAGAATGCTTAGCCAAGAAGGTTTAAGAATACCTATTTCCTCAAAAAGAACCTCCTTATACAGTAGTATGTTATGACCACTGTGTATTTATGCAGCACCACAGAGATATGAAATGCTTTCCCTTGGCAAAACAGATAAAATTATATAAATAACTGAGTTATAAAAGAAGCTCTGTCCAGTGTCCACATAAAAATGCAAAAATGGAACATCACATCGCAGCCTGCCAACACCTGACAGTATCGCAATGACATGTAGCATTTTCAAGATTTCACAAATATTTTCTCCATAAAATGCGTGCGTGCGTGTGTGTGTGTTGAGGGCGGGGTTGTTTGTACCTTGATAACTCTGGAGTGGCTGTGTCCTGCACCTGGCCACTGGTTTCTATGGTGATGTCAGTGATGGGGATGATGTACGTTGTGGAGGAGGGGCCTGCCTCCTCTGTCTCCGCCTCTGACTGGTGGACCCTAATCTGAGGAGTGTGGCTTCCTACAAAAAGGATTAGGTCAGATTAAAGAAAAACATAACATTTAGTTACAAAAGACATATTATATCACAATAAACAAACTGATGGCTCTTTTCGATACGTAGCTTGCAGAGTTAGTTCAGTCAGGTATATTCGAGAGGTTACAGGTTGGGCTTATGGCGCATAGGGAAGAAAAACATAAAATGTAGTTACGAAAGACATATTATATCACAATAAACAAACTGATGGCTCATTTCGACTAATGATACGTAGCTTGCAGAGTTAGTTCAGTCAGGTATACTGGAGAGGTTACAGGTTGTGCTTATGGCGCGTAGGGAAGCGTCTTGCAACGGTACTACACATGACTCATACGCTGACACCATACGCTGACGTGGAAATCAGCTGACCAATTGCCAGGTTATTTAAGCTCACTTCAGTCTCTGTCATTTGTCCCTGGACTATTGGTATGCGCCTGTTTGCTCCCACCGCCTCCCAAGCACCACCAGTGGGCTTTGCTATTAATTCTGTTATGCTATATCTATCTCCCTGCTCATGTTGTTTAATGATGGTTGTCTAATTGTGCCGAACAGGGAGAAAAATGTAGCAGAGCCAAACGCCAAGATAAAATATTATATGCACACTTGTATTCTCAATCTATTCGTGAGCTATCTGACTGAATTAGATTTTCAGGCTGCCACGTGGCCTTCAAATCCAGTCCTATATTTCACAGAGTTATGGCCCTTTGAAATGTTAGATACTGCTGTAACACAGCTGCAGTGCCCCATATGTGTACAATTTAGTTTTGTTTTGTGTGTGACTATTGTCATGGCAGATCCCTGGCAGAACATCCCTGACGATTGGAGCAACGCTATGCCTGAGGCTTCTGACGTGGCCCTTGGTGTGACTATTTGCATGCAGGCTGTTAGATTGGAGCAACACTGTGCCTGTGGTCCCTAGGAGCCCCTAACATGACCCCTGGTGGCGGCACGTGGCCCCTGGTGTGACTATTGTCATTGCAGACGCCTGAACAGTGTTTGTGTCAAGTTTTATTGGAGCAAGGTCCAAATTTGGTTCGTAGAACCTTATCTGAGACCAAGCGGTTATGGAAACAAATCCAGAAATGGCACGTTTCGGTTATACTGTAGTTATTTTAGTCGGAAAGAGCCAGAATTACCATCATCATCTGCTGCCCGGTCCTCTCCCTCCACCTCCACCTCCAGCTCCGTTCCTGCCTCCACCTCGTCTGCGCTCCCAGCTGGCCGTGGAGCCGGGCTGGGTTTGGACCGGGACACGGCGGGATGCTCGCCGCTCAGAAAGTCCTCCGTCACCTGGAGGTACCGCTAGCAATACAAAGGAACAAGACTTACAGTCCAACCTAGCCCCGTATGGAACCTCTCCCTCAGCTCTAGCTCCGAGATGAGGTCCCACCCTCTTACCCTTCGGCTGCGTTTCAGAACCGGCGCATATGTTCACCCAATACCCAATTCTTACCCTTTTCCGCACATCGTATCCAAAAAGTGAATGTCGGGGGAACTACTCTAAGGTGTTTCGTTTTTTTAAATGGAAAAGAACATTTAAGTGACGGGTTGAAACGAGCGTTCCTCATCTCGGAGCTACAGTATAGAGGAGGGATAGGTTCCACTTCCACGTAGTACTATGTCCAACCATAACCTCTGGAGATGTAACTTATAATATCTGTTACTACAGTATATAGATAAAACTGAATTAATCTTTTAAAGGTTCTGCCAACCATATCATCTTTTCTTGAGATACTATAATATACTAACTATTACATTTTTTCTTTACCTCGAAAATGTACAAAGAAATGTATTATTTGTTTATCTTTAAAGCTTTTGAGTTTGACTTAAAACACAAATTAAGTGAAGACCTATTTCTTACACAGTATCACATTTTCCAGTATGAAATTCTTAGTACCATAAAGCATCAGGTGCCATCTTTTAACTTGCTGTGCTAGCTTCAGATTCTTGAGGTACCTTCTTGTATCCGTCGCTCAGCATGTTGCCAATGGAAACGCTCAGAGAAGAGAAGGGAGGCCTGAGGTCGTCCTTCTCCTCCCAACAGCGACTCATCACCTCATGTCTGTAACATCACAAGGACGCCACTGTCAGCTAGCAATTCTACATGTAGAGCACATTACGCTCTACCTTGTCTCTCAAGACAGACTGTTGAAAAGAGGGCGCTGTTTTTCCTTTGTTTGCTGATGGCTTCTCAGATTGCACTCTACCTGGCACTCGAAGTGCAATTTAAAATGTAGGCATTTAGAATCCAGAAGCATCCAGAGCTATTTGAAAGTGTTAAATCAGAGTAACCCTAGTCAACAAACGACAGGATAAATAGTCATATAAGTAGAGTGCAAAGACGAGAACGTAGTGCTTCAAAGAAACTAGTTTACCAGAACCTAGCATCTATCTAAACAACATGTATTCTAAAAAGAGAGTTCCTAGATTTCAAACATTAAAGGCAAATGGCAAAAAGGTATTAAATACCATAAACAAGGCTTACATCTGTAAACATATAATTGCATTAATATAAGTAATTATAGTAATAACTATAATTAATAGTTAAAACCAGTTTCTTGTGTTGATCTTTGTTGTTGCACAATTCCACCTTCTACACTCCCATTCCACTTTCTGTCATCCAAGCTGCCAGGCACAGATGAAAAAACAGTAATTATTTACATTTGTTGTGTGGCGTGGGTTGGCTTGGGCATCCGATAGCCTCTCTTCAGGGCTGCGTAGAACTGGTCATTCATGGGGATGTCAGGGTATGGACTACCACCTGGGACAAAAAGTACATTGAAAGGTTAAAGGGGGATTTCACTTTAAAATACTTCTGGGGTTAATTTGATCTTCTCTAGCTTTTTTAATGCACCCCAGGGTTTTAGCTGATTCACTATTTAGATATTTCAATTAATTTGACCAGCCACGCCGCCTTCCCCATTCAACTTCAA
>NC_137874.1:13378267-13393267 GCF_963924005.1 Protomyctophum bolini | reverse complement strand
CACGCATACATTTATTTTTATATATAATAATAATTTTAAAAAAATCTATCAATTACACCCCATGAAGCCTTGAATTCATAGAGATTCATCCTGTCAATAGGACACTCAGTAGGAGCCTCCGGTGGGTCATCAAAGTATTGTTTTAGCAATCCGACAAAAACTGAATGAATTCAGTATATGATCGAAAATAGGTAGATTATTTTGGGTGAACAAACAAACAATTTAACACTTGATTTTACTGTGTACTTTAACACATACATACCCATACTTACATTTGAGCATCTTAACAGCCACCTTGGTGGTCGACTGTGAGTGCAGCAGGCCGTACGCTGTGGCTTCAACCACCCTGCCGAACGCCCCGGACCCAAGAGTATGACCTGCAGCAACAGTGACGTCACCATTCACTTCATATAATAGCCATTTATTGTTGAAATGAGAACAATAAGAAGACATGAGATGCAAGGTGTGCGTGCGTGCATGCATGCTGTTGTCTGGAGGACCACTGGTAGGGCCTTCTGTTTGCGTCCTTTACCCAGCACTAAGCTGTCTCTGGGGACCTCCCACGCCGAGTTGTATGGCAGCTGGGTGGGGTCAACGTAGGTGTACTCATGTCCGTCAGAACTGACCGACTCTATCACCTTCCAGCGCACCTCATAACGAGGCTTCTGAAGCCAGGAAGAATGGACAAGGAAAGAAAGGACATTGGAGAGGAGAGAGACAGGAAATATTTCAGTGTTGTGTCGTTTGAATTTATGATTTATGTAGATTTACTATAACCCAACTACTACAACTATAGCTATAATAACCCACCTTTTATACTACTGTCGCTAGTATGACCCAACTATAGTAGCTGTGATGGTGAAATTAGGTTTACTGAAGCTCCAAAAGCTACAGAATCACTACTTAATTCCAGCGACATCTGCTGGTGAAATGGATATAGTGCAGTCTAATGAGGCAGACTGAAGACCAGTTACTGAATCAGGGATTCTTTGAGATGTGATGCACCAGCTGCATTACACATAGAACTGACTGACTGACTGACTGACTGTTATCACTGTTTATTTCTAACTGACCTTTCTCCAGAGGACGATGAGAATGATGAGGAAGATGACAGCGATGACGACCAGCGCCAAAACTGCTGCCAACACAGCAACCTGAGAGAAGAGAGCTGGTGACAGAGAGAGAGAGAGAGAGAGAGAGAGACACACACACACACAGAGGGGGAGAGAGAAATGGAGGGATATAGAGATGGAGGGAGAGAGAGATGCATGGTGTGTTATCATCATCCTAACAGTCCAGAGTCAGTCTAGTGATCAGTAAGGCAGAAGTAATTGGGTCTTCTGGGCATAGACATATATAAAGGCTAGATGGCTCAAGGCGGAGTCTCCGATGTAGTTCACCGGCGGCCATCTTGCTGCAGTCCTACAGTACAGTATGGCAGCTCAAACTAAAATACTCATAACTCGCTCAAATTCTGACAGTTTGGTCTGGTTTGGTTTATTACAAACGTTATCAACGTGGCTATGATTCAGGATGCTAATCTGCTTAATGTAATTTTTGATATTAACGTCAAATTAAAGCATATATACGTATGCTGACGTCTTTGACGTTTCTAACAAACCAAACCGTTTGAAAATTGTTTGTTATGGTTATTTAAAAAGTACATGCCCCATAGACACCATGTTATGAGCTGGACTGGAGCAAGATGGCCGCCACGTAGCGATGTCGCTCTCCATTGGCCAGCAGCGCGGCCGAGCCATCTAGCCTTTCTTATATCTATGCTTCTGGGTCTTACAGTTGGACACCAGACGTATGTCCCAGGCCCGCCGCCCTCTCTCGTTGCGAGCCTCGCAGCGCACGGCGGTCACTGAGCCGATGGTCTGCAGGGTCAGCAGGCTGCGGACCTGTCAGCACACACACACAGGGTGGTACAGCATCGTCACACCACACCATACCATCATATCATAGTATTGTATTGTATCGTAACGGTAGCTGATCCCACCGCATTACAACATCCCATATCGTGTCATATCATGTCGCATGGCCTTGCATGGTGGTGTAATATGGTGCTGAGTCCACATTTACCTGGCTGACTCCTCTCTCTTCCACATCACTGACGTTTTGCTGCAGGCTGACTCCCTCCGAATCAGCTGACAGTCTCTGCCAAGCTACTGTCTTATTACCACACCTGGAGAGCACAGGAGAGGATCATTTAATGAATCTATGGCAATAATGTATACCATAAAGTGGAAATAAAGTACTAAATGCTATAATTAATTTGAACCCAAACATCTTGACTTTTATAACAGACAAGCGTACACCGTACACTACATTATTAAACAGATCATTTGTTTGCAAAAATGTGATTAGACACATATCCTGTGGATACATTAATTGATTCATTCAATAATGAATGAATGAATTCAGCCCTACCTGTGTGCACTGTGACAGCTGTACCAGTGATGAATGAATGAATTCAGCCCTACCTGTGTGCACTGTGACAGCTGTACCAGTGATGAATGAATGAATGAATTCAGCCCTACCTGTGTGCACTGTGACAGCTGTACCAGTGCACCGTGGGAGTGGGGACTCCTTCAGTGACACACAACACTGCCTGGCCCTGAGCCACGTGTTGGTCTGACAGGTCGGTGATCCTAGGGGGCGCTAAAACACACGCACACGCACACACGCACACGCACAGACACACACACACACACACACACACACACACACACACACACACACACTCACACACACACACACACACACACACACACACAGGATTATGGGATGTACGAGGCGGGTCATCTAAGCATGCATTAATTGCGGTAAAGTTTTTAATCTAATTTCACAAATTAGCTAACTCAGTTAACTCAGTTGTTTTGACAGCCCTAATATTTAGCAGTTGTGGAAAGTAACTTACTTAAGTACTTTACTTGAGTATTTCAAATATCAAATACTTTTACTTCAATCCACTACATCTCGGATCCCAATATTGTACTTTTACTCCACCACGTTAGTTACTAGTTAGTAGTTACTTTGTAGATTTTTATTATTATTACAAAACATACAGTACATTCAACCCTATATATATTTTGGCCATTTGAAAATAGACGATCTTCAAAATAATTGTATACATTTGAAAACTTGAAACGTGACATTCTGAAAAATTAGTACTTTTACTTTTGGTACTTTGAACTCTGACCTGTGACCTGGAGGTCGAACACCACTTCTCTGACCTCGTCGTCGTTGGCGACGGTGGCCGTGTACCTCCCCCTCTGCTCCATGCGCACGCGCACCAGCGTCAGAGTGCTCAGGTAACTGCAGAGGGAACAATCAGTACACCTGTTCAATCAATATGTTCAACCAATATGCTGTATGTCTGATTAATCAACGTTATTCAACGTCGGTTCCGGGGGTTGACCACCACGGTTAAACTGTAACTCTGAGAGAGTGTACAAATATAACGAAATGGACCCTTATTTATACCCTCTCAGAGTTGATTCAATGAGCACTTTGTTTTAGGTATTAAAAATGTATAAATTGTCACTTCATCATGTAAATCAGGGGTTTTCAACAGGTGGTCCGTGGACCACTGGTGGTCCGTGAAGGTATTGCATGTGGTCCCTGAGTCCCTGAGTCATTTACACGAACGTCAACAGAAAAGGGGAGTTAGAATCTCAAGAGGCGTAAGTGCACCGGATTGTCTGGTTGAGTCATTATTATTAGGAAATGATCAATGGACCATGGTTGAGAAACAGTGGGACATACACATAACACATGGGATGCACATGTGTTACAAAAGCACACAGTGGTCCTCCCAGGTTGATTCTAAGTCAGGGTGGTGGTCCCTCGTTCACAATCAGTTGAAAACCCCGTCTGGGGGTCCCGACCACTGCGTTAAGCCCACCTCCTCTCAGCGACGGGCGTGGTGGAGGGCACCGCCGTGTCTCCGCTGATGGTGACGTTGTCTTTGGTCCAGACGACGCTGGGGGCGGGGTAGGCATCAATCTCCAGGCTCAGCTCCACTGTCTCATGGAGCAGAGCGGAGACGTTGGCAGAGTCCGCCGGCAACACGTCAATATACCCACGCTCTGCAGAGGGAGAGGAGAGGAGAGGGGAGGAGAGGGGAGGAGAGGAGAGGAGAGGAGAGGAGAGGAGAGGAGAGGAGAGGAGAGGAGAGGAGAGGAGAGGAGAGGAGAGGAGAGGAGAGGAGAGGAGAGGAGAGGAGAGGAGAGGAGAGGAGAGGAGAGGTTAAGCAGTGCGTCAGTTGGTGAAGATTACATTCACATGAATGGAGAATTTATGTCACACAGTATGTGTCTGTCTGAGCAAATAGACATGTTACATCGTACGATGACATGTACGATGTTAAGAGCGCCCCTCACTTCACACAGGTGTGATTTTTGGATTTGGATATTTGTCTTATTATTTGTTCTGCTAAAAGTAAAACTGTTGATCATAAAAAAAATAACTGACAGACAGACAGACAGACAGACAGACAGACAGACAGACAGACAGACAGACAGACAGACAGACAGACAGACAGACAGACAGACAGACAGACTCACCCAGTACAGTTATAGTGACATTCTTCATCACAGTCTTCCCCTGCACCGTTTCTTGAACTGTACAAATATACACACCTATACAAACACACAGACTCAGCATGAATACACACCAGAAAATACTCTTTTTAAACGCACGCACGCACAGTGGATGCTAACTTGTTTCACAGTCAGATGGTTTAACCCCATTAACCCTCACAACACGTCCCGATTTGTTGCGTTGTGAACTTGTAGATTGGCCAATTTCACTATTGGTCCAACGACAGCGTATATGGCTTGGGTTCATAGTTGTAATATTACAGTGAACCCTTCGAAAGCTCCCTGATGACTGTCTCTTTCCATCTATAGATCTGTCCTTCCCTACATGGAGAGGATGCATTGAAATACCGGTAGGACTAGGCCACTAGGGTTTAATTTCACTGTCTTCAGAACTCACCAGAATCGTCCAGGGTTGCAGTGGAAATGTTGACGAAAGAACGGATCCGGTTGTTGGGCAGGAAATCCGTCAGCGGCTCATACTCCTGGATTAATGGGGATCGAAACAGTGACACAGACATCTATCTATACAACACCCAACGAATGATTCCATGATGTTCTCCACCTTGGCTTTCAGTTCTTTTAAAACAGCAACAACCTTGTGAAATGTAATCTGTAATCAGACAGACAGACAGACAGACAGACAGACAGACAGACAGACAGACAGACAGACAGACAGACAGACAGACAGACAGACAGACAGACAGACATGTACCTGCCGCCGGGGGAAGTCCCAGGTAAAAAAGACCATCTCTGCATCTTTAACGGTACAGTTAACGGTCAGAACCTCGCCTTGTCGCAGCACACTGCTGGCCACAGTCAGCACTGCGTCCAATGTCTTAGGAACTAATGGAGACACAGATTTGGATAGGACAATGTCTTAGGATCTAATGGAGACACAGATTTGGATAGGACAATGTCTTAGGAACTAATGGAGACACAGATTTGGATAGGTCAATGTCTTACTTAGGATCGTTTACCCAAGTAAATGTTGAATTCCGGACATATCATCTCATGTAACACAATCTCTCCTGTCATCTTAACTACTTAATACCCAGCATCCGTATTCAGGGAAAAACCATTGGAGAAAATAGCAGATCTACAAGCTCTCAACACAATGTGACGTGTTGTGACATTGTAGATCAGCTATTTTCAGCTAAAATATTGAATGTAGACAGACAACAGACAAACAGACAAAACACTAAAGCCCAGAGGGACTCCGGTCAACCATGTGAGGTTTAAGTAGTTAACTCCTCTCCTCTCATCCCAACTCCTCCCCCCTGATGTCAACTCCATCTCATCTCATCTCAAGTCATAACACTTGAAACAGAGGTCATGGCTGTACACAGCATGTCCATCATCAACCTCCTGCTCACCTACAATGCTGAAGACGTAGTACACCTGTGACTCTCTCTCCAGACCCCCCGTGGAGGCCACGCAGACGTAGGAGGAGTCTTTGAGCGGGCCCGTGAAGCCCCGGCCGGGGTGGAATGTGGTGCCGTTGACCGGCAGCCTGCCGGGGCGCTCGTACAGCGTCACGTTGAGCCGCGGGTCAGACACCACGCAGGGAATGGTGCCTTCCTCGGACTCCTTCGTCACCACCCCAGGACCCACCGACACAAACCACTCATCAGGACCTACAGAGAGAGAGAGAGAGAGAGAGAGAGAGAGAGAGAGAGAGAGAGAGAGAGAGAAAGAGAGAGAGAGAGAGAGAGAGAGAGAGAGAGAGAGAGATAAATGAGGATAAGTTAGAAGGGTATGGTATAAGAAAAAGAGAAAATTGAGGCAATGATTGAGACTTAAAAAAAAAGAACGGGGGCACACAGTTTATTTTTTTGTTGATACAATTAACTTATTCTTTTTTTTTCTGTTCTGACTATCGTCCTCTTCATTATCATCATATCATCTTAAGGCTTCAGGGTATGACCAGCTCTGGCCCATAGTAAAGGGGTTCTCCTTAACGCCATGTTACTTTTCAGCCATTGCCTGCACACGCACAAGCTGCGCAGCCTCTCGTCTGTGGTAAAAAATAAAATATACATTTCCATTGTAACTACCTATCTACAGTATCTGTTCTGTATATCTTCACCGCAGTTCCTTACCTTCTCCAGGTATGAAGACATCTAACTCCCTGGCCTGGTCGGAGGACGGCTCCTCACAGACGTAGCTTCCAGAGTGTCTCCAGGTGACGTTGTGAAGCTGCAGAACACTGCGGGTTCCCTGGTTGTCCAGCAGAACCCCATCCAGAGGCGGATCCTGGGGCAGCTTCCAGGACACCCTGGACCAGCCAGAACACAGCTAGAGGGAGGCAGGGAGACAGACCATCAACCAGCTGTCCCTATTTTTGGACATTGTAGAAGAACATTTTCAACCAATCTCTCTATTCTCTGTCCATCTTACAGTGTGTTATTTTAGTCAGTGCTGTAGTTGATGTAAACCTACCACAGTGAAGGAAGCGTTGGGACTGAGGATGACCTCAGAGGTGCTGGGGTTCAGCTCCAGCGCAGCACCCCCATCTGGACACAACTGGAACAGCACTAAAGATACCAAACAGACTTTATTTCAAGCTAGGCCTGTTGGTATGATGCCCCTTCTGATTATGCATGTTGTAACAATTAATTATAAGACTTCTGTCTGTCTGTCTGTCTGTCTGTCTGTCTGTCTGTCTGTCTTTCTGTCTGTGTCCCTTATAATATGCAAATATATGATAATATCCACTCATTCCAGCACTGCAAACACTACTGACTGACTACACATTTTACATACTCACATTTTAGGCTTGTTTTGGTTTACTGGTGATAAATTAATTATTTCCCTTATCATATCCAATGAGTCTGACTTTAAGCTCATAACATTTGATTTTTCAATCATGTCTATCAACATAGTATGATGATGTCATGAAGCAAAAAATTAAGCCAGGTCTAGACCATGGTTTATTACTTCCAAATGGACATTTGTTATGTCAGACCAAAGCTTTTTCCAGATTCGTGATAGATAAGTGGCTGGCTAATGTTCAGACAGCTGAGAAACACATGTGTCTCCTCCATGCCGTGGACTCACAATATTAATTTTATGCTTGCTACAGGTCATAAATTGCTGATCCCTTAGAAGCCCATTATAGGCGCCCCAGGTCTTATGAGCAAAGGCCTCTTACTTGAGCCATGGCTCAAGCCTTAAAGGGGTATTGTATATCCTTCTCAGTCTGTTTCTATGTCTATTGTGAAAAACTTTAAAATGTAATGAACAGAATATTGGGGGGAAAAAAGCCTTAAACGGGTATGTTGCATTTCTAGAAAGTCCTTTCAGAAAGTCCTTGGACTGGAGGAAATATTAAGCTAAATCAGTGGTTCTCAAAGTGGGGTCTGGGGATCCCCAGGGGTCCTTTAACTTGGGAGGGTTCCAGAGGGTACCCAGCAAAATGATATATAATCAAAATACGTATTAAATTTATGTGCATCATCGCTTCGGGAAAAAAGCCATCGTATTGCGACTTGTTTGTCTGGGAGTCCCTTACACAAAATCTTTTCAGCTGGAGGTTCAAATACATTAATTTGGGGCTCCGCTTCCTCCACTGGCTCCCGGTCGCTGCCCGCACAGAATACAAAACTCTGATGCTGGCATTCAAAGCAACCAAAGGTATGGCTCCCCCATATCTTGCAAGTATGATTGAACCCTACAAACCCTCCCGCTCACTCAGATCAGCCAACGCAGGGAAGCTGGAAGTACCCTCACTAAAAACGCTGGGACAACGCTCCACACGTCCCAAACTCTATCTAACGTCCCTTCTGGCTCCAAAACTGTGGAATGCACTTCCCATTGCAGTCAGAACTGCAGCATCACTCCCAATCTTCCGCCGTAGTCTGAAAACCCACCTTTTCAGACTCCATCATGGCCCATAGCACTTACCCTACCCCCTTAGATAGCATTTCTGTAGACTTAGATAGCATTTGATACAGACTTATAGCATGTTATGTAGACAGCACTATAATTGCAATGTATGTAGTCATAGCACGTCATAGTACATATGTATAGCATAGTATAGTATATGTGTATAGTGTATATGTATAGTTTCATTATATAGATATTCCACTGCTTTTATGTGATGTATTCCCATGCTTTTTTGTTCTTGCTTAATGTAAATCGCTCTGGATTAAGAGCGTCTGCTAAATGCCTAAATTGTAAATTGTAATTGTATGAAAAAGTCTAAATAAATCACAGAGACTGTTTGTTGTCATCCAAACCAGACATTGCCCAGTAATTCTCCAAAAGAACGTGACCTCATTTAAGAGCAAGCAGTGCTGTGGTATTCAGTCAACAGGTTGCAATTTAGACATCTGCATTGGATAACAAAGGAAATTAATTCCAACTGCCAAATGTTGAACATAGCCTAAACTAACATGAAACCGTTTTACGAGCACAATGTGGCAGTAAAATGTTATTCATGGGCAGATTGTCAATAAAATAATTTACAGTCATGCTGTCGTTCATAGATTGTAAGTAAGGAGTGGCAATTACTCATTCATTTAAGATTGTACTATAGGACTGCTGCTATGTGATAACAGATTTTACACACAGGGATAATAAACATAACGTCAAACAATCATTAAATAGCATTGTTATATATTTTTCTACCAGCTCAGTGGCCTTGTGGTTAGAGTGTCCATATTTTATTCTGGGGGATGTACCTGTTTTGTACATCATGGCTGGGGGATATATTTGTTTTGTACATCATGGCTGGGGGATATATTTGTTTTGTACATCATGGCTGGGGGATATATTTGTTTTGTACATCATGGCTGGGGGATATATTTGTTTTGTACATCATGGCTGGGGGATGTATTTGTTTTGTACATCATGGCTGGGGGATATATTTGTTTTGTACATCATGGCTGGGGGATGTATTTGTTTTGTACATCATGGCTGGGGGATGTATTTGTTTTGTACATCATGGCTGGGGGATGTACTTGTACATCATGCCACATTGCCACCTCTGTTTTTCCCCCCAAGGGTATTATGTAAAAGTTTGAGAACAATTTCAACGGAAGATGGCTCATGTGCTTTAAGCACACAACATAGAGACAAAATGATCCAAATTGTACAATCAACCATTATTTAAAAAAACATTTTTAGAATTGTAAATTTTATTGTATTAGGCTCTTATCAATATGGCATCGAAACCATAAATACAATATCAAAGTCCTTTGATAGATCCTATAAAAGTATAAAACTATAAAGGTTTATGACTGGTTTATATACACCCTCTGATTTCACGATGACCTCTCTGAAACTGTAACAGTAGCAGGTGAGGCTCTCTAACATTTACAGCATGTGATCCTTCAGATTCAATATTAGGCCTGGATTTAGTTTACAAAAGTTACATCCTGCTGAAATGCCTCTATATGCTGAATCTGTAACTGCTATTGAAATGCAAAGACATTAATCGGTCTCAAATTAAGAAATACTGACAAAGTACTGATAATTTTTTTCCCAGTGCAAAGAAAACTGATCCTAAAACATGCATATCATCTATTTGAATAGTTCTGTGATTTCTTTTAATGTTCATGTTGAGGCCATCTTGTGGATTTCACTTGAATTTGTAGAAAAGTAAACAAACCCTTTATTGATTTGAATAGCTTACCCAAGAGTAAAACAGGAGCCAGAGACAGTGTTCCTCTCTCCCCACAGCAGAACCCCATCATGAGTTTCACCTGCAGAACCAGAACACACGTAAGGTCATGACGTTAGAATGGTCCTATTTAAAAGTTATTCTTATGAATATAATTATAACATTTATTTGTCTCAATGAAACCACTATCATTGTCCATAATGACTGACAGACAGACAGACAGACAGACAGACAGACAGACAGACAGACAGACAGACAGACAGACAGACAGACAGACAGACAGACATTCTACAGGTATTTCTTCACAAGATGTTTGTAGTTTCTGCCAAAATATGGAATCAATTAAAGATCAAAGAGGGCAGGACAAAAATGAAGATAAGAGAGGACAACAGATATGAGGAAAGGAAAGGAACCAAAGTTAAGTAGGGTCCAAAAGGAAAGGACCCTACAAACCCTCCCGCGTGCCAACGCAGGGAAGCTGGAAGTACATTCACTAGTAAAAACGTTGGGACAACGCTCCACACATCCCAAACACTTCTTCCTACTGGCTCCAAAACTATGGAATACACTTCCCATTGAAATCAGAGCTGCAGACTCACTCCCAATCTTCCGCCGTAGTCTGAAAACTCTCCATCTTAGGCCATAGCACTTGCCCTAGACTCGACGACCTTACAGGCGCATGGAAAACTTATGTAAATTAGATAGCATTTTTGTAGACATAGCACTTTTTGATATATAGATATTCCACTGTTAGTATAGGTTCTTAGCTTACGCATGATTTTTTAAGACTATTTTTATGTATTTGATGCATTACCATGTTTTGTTCTTGCTTACTGTAAATCGCTCAATTGTGAATTGAAAGGAACGGAATGGAACGGAAAGTATAGTTTGCTCTCAGAATGTCTTCTGCTACATTCTTTACCTTTAGGTATTTTTTTGTGGGACTGCAATGGTAGAGAAAGAGAGATGGCATGCAGCAAAGATATTAAGTTGGATTCAAATGAACAGAACAACATCCCAAGTAGTTTAGTCTTTAGCACAGCAAGATGTTTTGGAAAGAAAGATGGATCCAGCATTCAAAACAAAGAGGACATGAGACAAAAAACAGATGAAAGGAGGTTTAAGGACACAGAATAGAGAGGAGAGGAGGAGAGAGAGGAGAAGGGGAGGGAGGAGATGAGAAGTGTTTTTCCATTGGTAACTGCAGTAATTTTTAGGCCATAAACCCTGATGCCTCAACCAGACCAGCCAAGGAAATACATTCCATGTGAGGGAAGTGTGTGTGTGTGTGTGTGTGTGTGTGTGTGTGTGTGTGTGTGTGTGTGTGTGTGTGTGTGTGTGTGTGTGTGTGTGTGTGCGTACGTGCGTGCGTGAGACTGTGTGACTGTGTGAGACTGGGTGACTGTGTGTGTGTGTGCGTGCGTGTGTGTTAAAAGTGTGAATCTCAAAATGATGGGGAATGTTGGGGTGGGAGGGACTTTCCAGCAGAAAAGGCCAATCGGCCAATCGCTATACATCTGGAGAGTCAGTCAGTCAGTCACCCAGCAAAGCATACAGAAATAAATAAACAAACATCGGTTTCCAGAAAACTCACTCTCCCCACTATGAAAGAGAGTATTTTCACTATGAATGAAAGAAAGCATTAAAGAGGGAATTTAAATGCTATATTACTGCTGGAGTCTGTAAGTTTCCATTAAGTTCTTGTTTGTCTACAGTAGAACGTTACTTCACTCCCCCTGACCTTTCACTAATAGTATTAGTATCCATGTACAGCATTTGAAAGAGAGAGAGACAGAGAGAGAAAGAGATGGCGGGGGCGGGGGACGGGGGGGTTGAGAGATTATCACTCCACCGGGCAATCGCCGGGCAAAAATGATTAGTTTTTTCCATACTGTACACAAAGAGAAAACAACATTTGATCAACATTTGAATTGCTATTGCTATTGCTTTTTGTTTATCCAACGACAACAAAAATATTCTTTTCGTTTTGGTATGAGAGGCTAAATCTCATCAAATGGTGGTCCGTGGCTCAAATGCTGAATGAATAATGGGCCTTGATATGAAAAGGGTTGAAAACCACTGGATTAGAGTAGTCGTAGTTCTTGGTGTGCAGGCTCTACCTCCTTCCATGATATATAGAGTAGGACACTGCTGGCAGACCCATATATTGGTCTTGCTCTAGTTGGTTTCTACAGTACATGGATAAACTCCAGGGTCTTCTCAGCCAGGGATTTTACCACATCCACAGCAACCATAGCCCGGCATTGCCAGACCAATCACGTGGGTTCACTCACACGTGGAGAAAAAGCGTGCCTGTGATCCCACATGATCGGTTTGGCAATGCCAGACTACAGGCAGTCATATAAGGCATAAATATAAATGACAAAACCAGCCTTTATCTGCCCTGGATGGGGGGTGTGAGAGGGAGGATGACTGATTTAAGCAGTCACACCTGGCCTGAGTCAAACTAGAACTGGACTCAGAGCTGGCTGTGGCTGCGCACCTGTTGTGCATGGACTTGATCAAGGCACAACAGGTTAAATCAGTCATCTCCACAAACATTCAGGAGAGCGCCTCTGTCCGGACAGTGGAGAGCCATCTGCTCTCCTGGGTAAACCAATATTGTGAAGTTGTGATGCTTTCAAATTGTTATGCCCTGGCTTAAGAGGAATAAAACAGCCTTCTTGAGAACAACTGCCTGTGTCGTGTCCTTCCTGGCCCTGGGTAGTGACTACACTGTCACAGGGGGTAATAATAAGAGGGCAGGCAGTGAGGGTGATAAGCTTTTGACAGCTGCCATATTTTTCCTGCAGGGAAAATGACAGCTGGCCATTCAGCCCAAACTAACCATATCAGCCCTACTGTAGGTATAATATGGCAGCTGAGCTGACCAAATAACGCAAGCTGTTACATCATCTGAACTGTCACTGAGAGTGACTTCACTGCTTAACGATCGATATCGATGTTGTCTAAAAAACTTTTATTTCTAAAATAGAAGATCTACAAGCTCAAAATGCATCACGATGCAATGCATGCAATAATACACATTATATCCAAAATAGGGATGACAGATTGAAAGTGGGAAACTCCCGTAAAACAAACCATGGATGAAACTCCAAAGATTCCAAATATAGTTGCTGAGGAGACACTTCATGTGTTCATCATGGGCACAGAGGAACCACAACATATTGCTGAGGAGACACTTCATGTGTTCAACATGGGCACAGAGGAACCACAACATATTGTATTCATGTGTTCATCATGGACACAGAGGAACCACAACATATTGTATTCATGTGTTCATCATGGGCACAGAGGAACAACAACATATTCATGTGTTCATCATGGACACAGAGGAACAACAACATATTCATGTGTTCATCATGGACACAGAGGAACCACAACATATTGTATTCATGTGTTCATCATGGGCACAGAGGAACAACAACATATTCATGTGTTCAACATGGGCACAGAGGAACCACAACATATTGCTGAGGAGACACTTCATGTGTTCATCATGGACACAGAGGAACCACAACATATTGCTGAGGAGACACTTCATGTGTTCAACATGGGCACAGAGGAACCACAACATATTGAACACTTCATGTGTTCATCATGGACACAGAGGAACCACAACATATTGAACACTTCATGTGTTCATCATGGACACAGAGGAACCACAACATATTGCTGAGGAGACACTTCATGTGTTCATCATGGGCACAGAGGAACCACAACATATTGCTGAGGAGACACTTCATGTGTTCAACATGGGCACAGAGGAACCACAACATATTGAACACTTCATGTGTTCATCATGGACACAGAGGAACCACAACATATTGAACACTTCATGTGTTCATCATGGACACAGAGGAACCACAACATATTGTATTCATGTGTTCATCATGGACACAGAGGAACCACAACATATTGTATTCATGTGTTCATCGTGGACACAGAGGAACCACAACATATTGTATTCATGTGTTCATCGTGGAGACAGAGGAACCACAACATATTCATGTGTTCATCATGGACACAGAGGAACCTCAACATATTGTATTCATGTGTTCATCATGGACACAGAGGAACCACAACATATTGTATTCATGTGTTCATCATGGACACAGAGGAACCACAACATATTCATGTGTTCATCATGGGCACAGAGGAACCACAACATATTGTATTCATGTGTTCATCATGGACACAGAGGAACCACAACATATTGTATTCATGTGTTCATCGTGGACACAGAGGAACCACAACATATTCATGTGTTCATCATGGACACAGAGGAACCACAACATATTGTATGTGTCCCCAATGGAACTCCCTCAAGGACCCCTAGGGGTCCCCGGACCCCACTGTGGGAAGCACTGTCTGAGGAGACCCTTCAGCTGTTCATCATGTGCACAAAGGAACCAAAACATATAGCGGGAAATGGTTTACAGAATGGCTGTATATAATAGGGTTATAATAACGACGCCAGCCGCGCTTTCAGCCAACTCCCTCCCCACAACGTTGGGAGATCCAGGGCCATGCCCTTGTTGACAGCTATGTTAATCTATTTATTCCAATACAAAAGTTGATCGAATGCCATTTTCTTATTGTCTTTGTTACGGCTATGGGTATTCGATTAAAGTGAATTATCAGCACACAATGCCTTCATTATATCCAGCCTCAACTATCTGGGTGATAATACAGTGTATATGACAATAAGCTGTTAGGCAGATGTACAGAAGGTGATTAAGGATTTTA
>NC_137874.1:13358267-13375767 GCF_963924005.1 Protomyctophum bolini | reverse complement strand
AGACAGAGAAGGAGAGAGCCTTGAGAAAGGGGGCTAGGATAAGAGAGAGAGAGAGAGAGAGAGAGAGGGAGGGATGGAGGGACGAGAGGAAAGCAGGGTCTCCTCATGTCTTTTTCATAAGCTCCTTCCCTTTGTGTGTGTGTGTGTGTGTGTGTGTGTGTGTGTGTGTGTGTGTGTGTGTGTGTGTGTGTGTGTGTGTGTGACTGTTTGTGCGTGTGTGAAAGGAGGCGGTTTCATTAGCATTCCAGTATTCGTCAGAATGCTGATTAAACAAAGAGGAGAGAGCGAGAGAGAGAGAGAGAGAGAGAGAGAGAGAGAGAGACTATAGCCATACTGGACAGTTTGAATAGCTGTAAATCAGTTGAATCAATAGATGACTAAACCTTCTGGCCACAACAGTGATACAAAGTGAGGCTTGGGGTCCTCCTTGCGTCCTGTGGGTGATCGTCGAATCCTATTCACACGTTCTCGTTCCCTAAGCCAAAATCAGGGACTGTCACTTTCTTGTATCACTATGTGGGCATGTTATTCCTATACCACAACATGGTATCCTTTATAGCGTGGGGAGAGCTAGTAAACACACAAATGTGCACCACACACACACACACACACATGTGCGCGCACGCACACGTGCACGCACACGCATGCACACACTCTGACATTCCTGGGGTGTATTCCAGAAATCTGGCTGAAGATATCTCTAATTTAAAGTAAACTGTCTGAGGTCTGACTTGATCAAGCCAGATGTGGTATTTCCTGATTTCCCGGTTCCTCAACAGCTGATTTCAATTCGGGGGATAAGGATCGATCAAGCTGGGATGAACCTTTAAAAGGCATCTTTGAACAGGAAGCATTGTTTTGAATCATTATGAAATCTGAGACAATCAGAACACGTGATTTGGAGACGATCATAAACGCAGAAAAGGTCTTCCACATCTGTGAAGTTCAAGTTGTCTCTCTGTCTGTCTTTGAGTCTATCCGGACAGATTAGGCCCACATATGGACATATTGACATACCTAACATGACAGTAGGCCTACTGACAGCGCAAATCTGTTGTCACTATAGGACTTGTGGAGTGTTATCCAGGGTGTTTAGGGGATGGAGATCTGTTATTTGTAGTTTATAGCTTGTAGATCTGCTATTTTCGAGATTATTCACTAATCTCTCGTTTGGGTCTTGACCTGAAAAGTTTGGGAACAACGGCACTGATTTAGGCAATGGTAACTGTTGTGTGAGATGCCAGACTAGAGAGAGAGGCAGAGTGAGAGAGAGGTAAGAGAGGGGGATGGAGGGGAGGGGGATATACTGTTCCACTGTTTTAGCCTATTTCACCATTGCAATAACCAGGCCAATGCAGGGTGACCAAACCTGAACAAGCCGATTGATTTCCGCTTAAAGAAGCAATAGGTCAGCTGCAGCAAAGGAACTAGTAAAACAAATTATTGTGTAGATTTTTCTCTGTATTTCTGTGCTCACATAGTAATGCAGGAAAACCATGAAAAACCATGAAAAACAATCACCATCCCTCAAGTCTAAACAGCATCGTTCTGCGTTGCTAGCCGACGACTGAACGTGGCAACAGCTCAGCTGTTCGAGGACCCTTTTGATCAGATGAACTGAAATGAAGTGTACATTTGCTTCAGGGGTGGCCACAGCCAATCATCTGCCTCCTCTACCACCTCTTCCATACCCCTTGTTCTCAACATACAGTCCAGGGGCCACCAGGGGTCAAACTCCAAATGGACTCTTACGGGTGTGTAACTCAGAGAGTGTACAAATGGACCCTGTGAGTCCCAGAGATAACAAACTGTTTCAAATAGGGGTCTGTGGCCTATTAATGCATATTACACGGCTTGGTTGAATGCTTGATTCTGATTGGTCAATCACTGCTTTAAGCGGCGTGTTATTCCTGGATAATGACCATGACCGCTGAGCTCAATAACAAACCGATGTCTATAATCAAAGGCTCAGAGCACCTGCTGCCGTTGCTTGATTTTGTGCCGTATCCAACATGGCAGCTATGTAAGAAACGCACAATTTCATTTACAGCTAACATTCTCTCAAGGACGTTTTCTAAAACGTTTGAAGCAAGAAATAGAGAATTGATTCTATTTGATCAACACTTCCTGTTGTTTTCCGAGGTGACCATGTTGCATTGGACGGACAGCCACACCTGGCATAAATTAATGGAATATGTGTATTGGGAGACACGTCCTTCATCAATGTTTGAAGCCATCGATTCACTTTTATTAGATTAGCTCTTGCAACAGCTGATACATAATAATAATTAGTACCCAAAGACACTTTACATGGAGGGCATGCCGCATGAGAAAACAACAAACAACAACAAATCCTGAAATTAAACTCGTTGAGAATCACTGGTTTATACGATGACCAAATGCCACTGTTACTGTTTGGATCACTACTGTGGATCACTAATCATGCTTTATATAGAATGAAACCCTGATATGCACATGATGGCGTAGATGTTAAATGTACTGAATACAATTAAAACATACTGTTCCTTCCGAGAAGACCGTTTTAATTTCACTGTTGTCTCATTTCCAGTAGCACGTGTTTATACATGCAGACAGTGAGAGTTTAAGTGGGGTGTGGGAGTTCAGTAAAAGTGTAATGGAACCAAATTTAATGAAACTGACAATGCATGCAGTATGTTTGCACAATGAGTGTGAGTACACCCATATGTATGCAGATCTGTGGTGCAGCCATGCATACTCAGCAGATTATGTGGAATATTGTGGAATGTTTATACTGTAACTAACTTTCTGTGTATATGTGTGCGTCTTTGTGTGCATGTGCGGGTGCATGCGTGCGTCCGGATGTGGAGCTAAACTAGGATTTCATCTTGATGCACATAGAGCTCTTTCAGATGAGGGAGAGAGGGGAGGGGAGAGAGGGGGGGGAGAGAGAGGGAGGTTGACATGTTTGTCGGTGGTTAGAAGAAAGCAGCAAGGAGAGAGACAGAAAAAGGAAGAAAGGTGAAAGTATGGACAGAGAGACTTTTAATAAAATAAAATTACTCTGATAATACAGCAGCTGTAAGTTGTAATTGTGTATGTCTGCCACACGGGGGCAAATTTAACTGCATAGCATAATGGCACTGCTGTGGAATTTATGACACTGTCCCATTGCACAACAATCCTGTTCCATGAGCTGTGAGAACACACACACACACACACACACACACACACACACACACACACACACACACACACACACACACACACACACACACACACACACACCTTATACCAACACTACTTGTTGCTTAACAGGTAGGGCCAGTGGAGCTATGCCTCAGTGATTTTATCAACACACTGTAAAAATAATCTAGGTCGGCAAATACTCCTTGAAAGGATGATCAAACAAAACCACTTTTTTAATTATGTTGTTTTTTGCGGCTTTTGCCTTTATTTTATATTTTTTTATAGAGGGACAGACAGTAGGCTGACAGGAAATGGGGGAGAGAGATGGGGGAGTGACATGCAGTAAAGGCTGTCGGGATCGGGAGTCAAACCTGCGGCACACTGCCAGACTTGGACTGCCGGCCAAGGTGCCTGGACCGCTGAGCCACGGCCCAGGCCAACAAAACCACCTTTACAATAAAAAGTGCTAACACATATGGGACTGCAGTACACTGTCTTTCTGCATTTGATGTACATGTCACATCTTTCACCTATGCTGAGTCACGCTTCAGCTCATGTTTATGAGGAAAGGCCAGTAGGCTACGTTTTGTTTCCGACCGGAGCATTTCTTACAGTGCAGGCACTGATGACATCATCATCAGGTAAGACACAGGTCCACGTGTTTACAGCTGGCTGACTGACAGAGTCAATTACAGACAACAAAGACACAGTAGAGAGACAAAACAAGCAAAGCAACAAGCAGGCAGACAGACAGAAGGCGGACATAAGGAAGAGTGGGGAGCTAGGATTGAAACCCTCCTGAAGTGCACTCGAAGGAAATCAGGCGTGACAGAGAAGCGGTGCATGTGGTGTTTGTGTCGAAAAGGAAAGTAAACTCGAAACATTGAGTGACAGCAGAAAAGAGAAAAAAAGTAAGTAATAGAATATTTTCGTTATTAAGTCTATTTGAACAAGAATAAATGTTCAATACATGCTGATACAGGTGCAGGCAGCAAAATGCAATCGTGGGAAGGTCAGCAATGCACTATAAGGCAACATACTGCAACAACAATGACAATAATAATAAAGATAAAGATACGTCGATACTAATGATAGCCCCCATGAGATATATGGGGGGGGAGAAGGGGCAGGGCTAGGGGGGGGGGGGTGGAATGTAGCCAAGTCATTTGAAAATTTTGAAAACGTTGTGACCTCTCAAATATACTTGTATCAATGTGCACAAGTATGTGCATTAAATGTATACTTACAGTACAATATATTTAAAAAGTTTCTTAAGTAAATGTAACTGATTAAATATAACTCATTGCTACCCACCTCTGTCATACAGATAGTTTGTATACATTGTTCAATATCAGTTTGAGTAAGTAGGCCTATTTCTACCGGACAGCCTCTGTGCTATTGATACTATGAATTAATTATTCATATTTGTTTTATAACGCAAATATTGTATAACGCAAATTTTGCATTACACACTTTGGTTGTGAATAGGGACAACTCAAATAGAAAAAGGTCTGTGATGTCATTAAATCCTTCTATCTATGGCGTTCTTCTTGACTTATAACAACTTGTGTGTACGAGTGAATAAGTGGTCAAATCTGTTTGTGGATTGTATAAATATTTAAAGGTATTAATATGAGCTTCTAAATTGTGACAACTAGGCTATACATTGGAGGATCCATTGGGACACCGTTTGTTTTGCCATTTCCTGAAGAGTAACAGTGATATTTGTGGTTTTAAACAGGTTTCTGGTTTAGCCATATAAACCACTAATAAATTATCTTCCCTTGGCCTCTCTCTCTCTCTCTCTCTCTCTCTCTCTCTCTCTCTTTCTCTCAGATGTCTTCAGATCTTCCTGTTCCTCAACCTAAGCCAAGAGCTCGATATAAAAGAGACAGAATGCACAGTCAGGCTTCAGTAGAAAGGTCCAAACACTACTCATTTACATTTACAGAACAACGACTTAATGGTGAAGTTTATGTCTGGTCTATAGCAATATATGTCAAGTACACACTATAAGTAGCCTGTAGTACCACTGAATACATAAACACAAGTGAAAATGCAACAAAATATAGCAAATTAATCAAATAGATGATTTTCAACCAAGTCTTACTTAAAAAAAAATCATGCTAATTTGTAAACAAGCACTGAAGCTTGTAATATAATATTGGGCACAATTATTGATTGAATTATTGAGTCACAGAAACCTCATTATGTCCCCTGTTTATTTCACAGTGATCTGACTGGTGATAATTTGCAGCCGGCCTCATCTAATGGTGAATATAGCAGCGCAGGTACAGTATATGAAATGCAAACACAACACAGGACGCACACAGGAGCAAGGATATAGGAATATTTCCATTTAATTTGGGCTTTTTTAAAGAAAAAGTTATTTTGTAGGCTACACCTACCGAGCCATAATGATCTTGAAGTGCAAAGAAAGGGAAAGGGTAGGTCTTCACCTACAAAAATGTATTAATAGGGATACAATGTCTGGGTCACTCAGACCTTCATCAGGCAGGCAGATGGATGCCCGATGAAGGTCTGAGTGACCCAACGTATCCCTATTAATACATTTTTGTAAGTGAGGAGTGTGGGACAGCCTTTTATGATATTTGTTGGAGATGAGATATGCTGCAGCATTACAGGGATTGCAGGGGTTACAGTTATATCTCTCCAGACTTGGATTGTGATGATGAAATATTGCAAGCATTATACACATAAAGACACCAGTTTCACCAACTGTTCCATAAATTATATCTCTTCAGTTAGTGTCAAGAGCAAGGCAGGCCTGTTGGCAGTAACAATCAGCTGGTCTAATGTTGGTACACATTTGCTACGGTTATATTTTTATATACGGGTGGTTGTTCCATCCAACACTTTAGTCCCAAACAGGGTATATAACGAAAACTACTGGTTAAATTGCCACATAATTGTACGTGTACCTTGATGTTCCTGGAGGATAAATACTTCAGATTTTGGTGACACCTCACCCTTAGGCCAAAAATCTTGCACACAATCTTCCACTTGCACACAAGATGAAAATCTAAACGGAAGATTGGAGCAGCACAGCCTCTATATAGCAGCTGAGGACATTTAGGAACCAAATGCACCCTTACGTCTGACTCTGAGTGTACAAATGGAACCAAATGGACACTTACAGTTCCATTTAACAGTCAAAGTTATGAGGGTCCGTGGCCTAATTAATGCATACCAAACTGGGAGTCCTTGAAATTAAGAGGTTTGAGAATCACTGCTGAAAGGCAACAGGGCGTTTAGACTTTCTAAGACTCAGTCTTGCTTGTCTATTGCCTTGGAGTCAAACAAACAAAAACCTTACACGGTGTTTAATGTATTACTTTCTCTATCATTCATGTCCATTCTAGAGACAGAAGAATATTTGTTGCACGTGTCACATTGTCTGGTGCTTTAAAGCTTGTACTCTTAACTATGAATTTCTTGTAGGTTACATAAGCTGCAGCTGTCAAAAATAAATAAATAAAACATGGACTGGACTGGAGACTAAAATGTTGCACTTGCAGTCAGTTCCTTGAAATGATAGATTCCATCATTCCAAATGCTTGTTGTCAAAAACAGTCCCAAAAAGTTGTCAAGCTGACAAGCATGATTGTTGACAGTACAGCCACTATTCCTGTTCTAGAGCTTAAAGATAATGCCATGTCATGCCAGCTAGTTGTCACGCTACAATACATCTACAATACAATACATACAGAACTCGTCACGCTACAGAGGAGCTGTAAAGTCACAAATGACGTGTCCACTACTCTAGCCTGCCAGCTGTACGTATTTTAAGTATATTCTGTTTTAGCCATACAGTAAGAGCAGTAGACCTGAAATAATTAGTTTACATTAATCATGAAGTAATTTATGACGTATCCCATCCAGATGAGTACATGGCAGAAGTGACATACCAAACCAACCCTGCATACAGTAGCTTTCACACAATTAAGAAACCAGCTCGGCTAGTTAAACAGCTGAGAGTAATGGAACAGTATGTGACAGAGATATCGGGAAACAGACACACATTGACTGTCAGTCTAATTTTAGAGATGTCATCACCTTACAATAAGTCCCAGCTAAGTAACCTAAAGCTCTGGAACAATGAGGGGTTCCAGCACGCGGCACCTCAAGCATGAAGAAAAAAAGTCACTGGAGAAAACCAGTTCAAAATTCTGACATCCCATTATTCTGACCATTAGGTTAGTCTGAGGATAGAGTTAGGGTTACCGGTAGTTAACGGGGCCGCAGTTGCACCAATAGTACGTTGGAATAATGACATCATGAGAACATAAAGATGTATTGACATGGAAACAATTTGCCTGCATGCTGTTAATAAAAGAAAAGCTTCAATTGTCTGAGTTTGCGGCCAGTGCCTTATCTCTTATAACCAAATGCTCTCTCAACTACTACTTTATATCTCTCAACATCAAATGCCCTTGAGCAAGGCATGTTGAAGTTGAGCCAGCTGGCCTGGTTGTTAGGTATTCGTACTTCCTCGAATGACGATTAGTGAAAATAGACGATCTTGTGAGCTCGTTACATCTGGTATTTTAACTATTTGACCATTTTTGACAACTCTCGCTTACGGCATGCCCAAAATATGAACACCAGGTTGAAAGTGGTTAACTTAATGTGTTGATAGCGATGCCTTGATGAATAAGAACTGTGCTGAACTGAATTAAATTTGCCATTAATGTTGCCTTAGTAAGCTTTCCTGGTTGAATATGAACAAAACATGTAGCGTCTTAAGGGTTAACTTCTGAACAATATTTTCATAAAACATTCAAACCGGTTTTGGCTAGACAAAGTTGAAAGACAGCTCGACGCAGGTGGTAATTTAGCCTCCTATTTTTCTATATTGACTGACGGAAAAACCAATCTCTCTCTCTCCTTCTCTCTCTATCTGTGTGTGTGTCTCTCTCTCTCGCTTCACAAACATGTCTCCAGTCTCCACCAATCTGACATTTCACTAAATCTCAGCTAGATCCTTGACAATGGGGAAAACTACAGTATTGTATATTGTCTTTTCTGTGTCGTGATTTACATGGTTTAATTTGGTTGTTTTTGACATAAGCCCTATCTTATACTTCTATAAGATTGTATAGAAGTATAATATTTATCAAGAATAGTTGATCGACATCACAGCACATTGCATTGTGACACATTGCGAGCTTGTAGATCTGCTACAGTAAACCCAGAATAGGGACGCCAGTCAGGTTGAAAGTGATGAAAAATACAAATGAATAAAGTCTACACACTATTTCTCAACCTTATCTCCATGTTTTCATCAGTAGGACTAATTATCTATACATGTCGATAGGGAGTACTATTAATATTAACATGAAGACAGGTTCATGAAGACAGGTTCAAGCTCAGGTTCAGGTTCAAGCTCTAAAGTGTGTTAACAACATTCAACTGTCAAAAATGTTGAATCCTTCCTTTTTGAACAGTTTAACAGTGTCTGTAACATTTGTAATCAGTTCTCCTTGAATGGAACACCACCCCTCAGCTTCTGAACTATGGCCTTTACTGCCTACTGTCATGTGTCTCATTAGCATAAGTCATCACGTGTCATGATAATAACTCACTGGCATGCAGATAACCAGTTTAAGAAAAACTGAGATTTAAGGAACGTAAAAAAACAAAAACAAATCAAATTTTGTTTTCAGCCATGAAAGTACAATTTCTGACCCAATAATTATGTTGGCTCTGCTAAATCTATTTTAGTCATGCCATCCATTAGGTGAAAATGTTTGAAAATATTCAACAATATTTACAAATTACAAAAACAGCACATCTACAAGATCACAAGGTGTCGCAATGCGTTGTGAGGCTGTTTCCGCAGTGTGACACCATCATCCAACGAAATATAAAATAGGGCTTGAGTGGTTACGTGCTTCCATTCAGTTCTGCTTGGATTGAACAGCATACCATGTGGTGTTTCTAAAGTACATTATAACTCCTGAACTTTTCCTCCATCCTTCTCTCGCAGGAAACTATAATCCTCCTCCTCCTTTCTTCAACGGGTCGGACCCAGCCAACCTCAGCCTGGCTAGCGTGACAAACATCATCTCTTTCAACATCCCCAGTCTGGCTGGGGTTGCTAATTCCATCGCCGGCATTCCTCCCAATCCTCCACCTGCTGCCGCTACACCAAGCCCAGCTCCGCCTAGCCTAGATAGCATGGCTAGCAGTGTAGCAACTCATATACCTAGCTTGGCAGGGGTTGTTAGCTCTGTCACCAACCCTGCCACTGCTGCTAGCGCACCACCTCTTGACCCTTTTACTTCCGGCTATGTACCTAGCTTAGACAACATAGTTAGCTCTTTGGCCGCCCATATTCCAAGCTTTGCAGGGATTGTTCCCTGCCCTACAGTGGCCATGCCACCCAATGCCGTTCATCATGGCCCTAGTACCAATGCTTGGCCATACTCTGGTGCAGCTAGCTTCAATGGCTCCATACCCACCCATATGCCAGGCTTAGCAGGAGCTGTTGCTTCTGACCCGAATGTTGCCATGTTTCATCATCCTAACCTGGGTCCTATGGCAGTCACAATGGCCTCAATCACTACTCCCACGAACCAGATGCATTGCCCTCCCTCTCACCCTACGCCTGTGGCCAACAGCCATACAGGTAAATCAAATCAATCAATCAATCAATCAATCAAACTGATATTACTGCAGGGGTTCACAAAGTACGGGCCAGGTACTCTCAGGGTTGCTTGAAGGGGTTCTTCAGGGATCTGTAAGGGGACCCTTACAGAACTATAACTCTGAGAGTGCACACATGGACCCAAATAGAACCAAATAGTTCAGGTTCAATTAGTACACTCTCGGAGTTATGAGGGTCTTTGAAATAAAACGGTTTGAGAACCACTGCATATTACTGGACCTATCATGTTTGTAATGGGATAGTGAACTTCACCCCCAAAATGAGTTTTCATTCTCTATTGATTAATCACCTCATGGAGCCTTGGATTCATGGACATCACTGTGCATTCACTGATCTCTTTGTGTGTGTGTGTGTGTGTGTGTGTGTGTGTGTGTGTGCGTGCGCATGCACGCGTGTGTGTGTCACACATGTTATCACATCGCTACCTTACCACTTCCTTCCTCGTGCTCTTTTTTAAGGCCATGCACCAAATTGGTGGCCCACCAATGCAACTCGATCCTTGCAACCTCCATTGGCAATAACGGTTGTCAGTATTGCAAATAGCTGCATGTTGCGAGTAGTTACATTGGCAAGGACCAACACTAACCGTAGATGCATATCAGTCATTGGAGTAAATATGTGGAACTCACTAGATAATGAACTTAAAATGTCCATCTCAATAAAAACATTCAAGAAACTATATGCAAAGGGCATTGATAGGTATATAGCAATAAATGAATAGTAATGTATATTATATAATATAGTATATTATTATTATTATTATTATTATTATTAATAATAATTATTATTATGTTGGTACTACCATCATTATAAATAAATAGTATAATTGCTATGAGTCATATACAAACTGTTTTTCTTCTGTTTTGTTTTGTTTTCTGGTTTGGTTTAGCTCTGTAATGTAATATTTGGAGCTCATTTTCTTTGTATATTCATAAACTGTGTACTTTTATTCTATTTTATAAAAACTTTTGTGATAAGGTGGGCAATATAAGCTTCGGCTTCAGCCCTAACCTTTTCGGCCAAATAGTCACCTTGTTGACTAAGTTGTAGGCTACTGAATGCCTATACTGTATTGTTTTTTTAACAAATAAATACCGAAATAAACTAACTAACTAACTAACTCGCAACATGCAGCTATTTGCAACTACTGGCAAACGTTATTGCCAATGGAGTACTGTAGCATTGGTGCACGGTCTTAAGAAAGAGCGTGAGGAAGGAAGTGGTAAGGTAGTGAGGTGATAACATACGTGACACACGCACACGCACACACTTACTTGCTTATGGTTGTCCATCGAATCCGATGATGACGTCCACTTATGTCCTTAACGGTGAGTTCTTTGATGGCTAAAAAGAGACTTAAAGAGTCTCCAATGAGGAGACTCGGTTATCAGAGTATTGGCTTTATGGGGTGTTTAATTGATAGATCTTCTTTTTTTTGGGGGGGTGAACTATCCCTTTGAGATGTAAAATAATTATAATAATATTAATGATGATGACAATAAACAGTTCCAGATGTTGAGGCCTTGTCCAGGATGGTGATGGCTTCATTGGACCAGACTGCTCTTCTGAACTTCCCATCCACAGAGGGCCCTATCAGTCCTGGACCAATGGATAAAGGTATTGTATTGAATAATTAATTATGCACTATTTTACTACTCCTAGTCCTAGAAGTGTTGCTTTTGGCAGTGGTTCTCAAACCTTTTCTGACCCCCAAATTAATATATATTTGGCCGCGAACCCCAGTAAGAAAATACTTAGTGACTGGCTGGGACCCTAATTCTTTCGCAAATATTCCAAATGTTTCAAAAAGACTAAAACAAAAGAAAGCAGATGTGGGAGACCAGTAGCTTTGTTGTTGCAAGGAAAGCGGTAAAATTAGACTTTCGTGGTTGTTTTCATCTCAGATTTAGTCCGACGGAGGGACACAGTAGGCCTATAACTCTATGGGGACACAAAAGCGACACAAAAGTAGGACCCGGAAGCATCTCTGGAGGGGGGCGCTCACGTCACGGCTAAAATACTGAATTGCCACTCTGATCCCTACTCTTTTTTCCCTCCTGCACTTAGTTTCCAGTCCCTCCCCCATGACCATAAACGGTCATGATCCCTACATCACTGTGCTGGCCAGTTGGGGATGTGAAGAGGAACGCGACACAGAGTCGTCCAATGAGGAAGAAGATTCAGGAGCTGATAATAAGCCGAAGGCAGGAGAACTTGAAAAAGGTCCTGTCCCTGGCTGCACTGTCACCACCGATGGTCCTGTCCCTGGCTGCACTGTCACCACCGATGGTCCTGTGCCTGGCTGCACTGTCACCACCGATGGTCCTGTCCCTGGCTGCACTGACACCACCGATGGTCCTGTCCCTGGTTTTACCAATGGGTAAATAAAACAGATAGGACAGCGATTCCATATCTGTGAGCAGTGGTGGAGGAAGTACTCACTCAATTTGTTACTTAAGTAAAAAGTATCAATACTGCAATGTAGGAAATACTCTGTTACAAGTACATTTCTGGAATACAAAATGTACTCTACCAAAAGTAGAAAGTAGTACTCAGAATGTGCAGAATGTCCCATTTCACAAGTTTTCAAATGTATTTAAAATCCTTTGAAAATTGTCTACAATAATCTACAAGCTCACAATGCGTCGCAAATCGCATCATGATGCATTTTTATACAAAAGTTTCAAACGTATGAAAATAATTTGAGAATAGCACATCTACAACTTTACACCACTGCCTATGGGCTTGGCTCTCATGAGCATATTGCATCATTTATTGATACAATAATAAAACCTAATGATTAGAACCGTTTGTATTGCAGACCTCCAACCAGCCAATCGGATCGCGGGCGCCTGATCCCCTGTCGGGCACCCCCGCCCCCTCCCAACACTGCCAAGCAATTACAAGAGCAGGGAAATGCCCGCAAGCAGAAGACCCCGAGGTGCGCACACACACACACACACACACACACACACACACACACACACACACACACACACACACACACACACACTCACACACACTCTTCCACTCAACACTACTTGTCCACACACAGATTTCTTGTGACTGACTGTGTGTCAGTATTCATTCAACACTTTCCCATCCTGTACTTGTCATATTTTGACATTTGTTCATGTACTTTTGGCATCCAGATGCAATGCAGAGTAGACCACGTAGACTCAGTGAGCTTGATGTATAGGGTTCATATATCAGGGTAAGTTTAGGAGGTAACCACATGAACCCTGCCGTCTATATTTTGGGCATGTCATTGTAGCTCAAATTGTCAAGAGAGACGAGGCCAGGCCTAGTGTGTTTATGCAGGTAAACATGTAGTTTTTTTAAGTAAACACAGGGCAAAGTTACATACTATACACTACAGTTTCCACTTGGACTGTGTTTAGCCAACATGGTTTGTATTCCTTTAGCGTCAACATACGCAAATACGCCAAACAGTTACGCACGCTGTCACACCTGGATGCCAAAGGTAAGTGACCAGACATCAAAACATGACTATTGGATGAGAAAGTGATGAGAATGTGATGCAGAATTCCTTTCTTAATACCTGTGTGTGTGTGTGTGTGTGTGTGTGTGTGTGTTTGTGTGTGTGTGTGTGTGTGTGTGTGTGTGTGTGTGTGTGTGTGCTCGCATGCATGTCTGGCCTTCAGGGCTGCGACCATTCGTGTGTCAAGAAAGAAGGGAGCTCTGACTCCCCAGCAGGTGAAAAACGATGTGGTCCAAACCGGCTGGCTGGATGTATGGAAAGGATTCAGGTATGATACACTATGTATACAGACAGACAGTAAGCTAAATAAGATAAGACATTACATAGTTATACATATTGTTGCTGTCGGGAAGAAACATCTCATCTCCATATTCGTTTTTTATTTTTATTTTATTTTTAATTTCGTGAATTAGTGCCGTATACTTGATCAGACTACAGTTTCACACAAAATAATCAAAAGAAGATTATATACAAGCTCAGAAGCGAAGCGTGGTGCGAAGCGTGGCGCAAAACGTTTTGAGCTTGTGGATCTGCTACTTTTGCCGTTTTTGAAATGAATTTGAATCCTGAAAAGTAACAGTTTTGGACATAATGAGGTTTCCCCGACAGAGACAGTATACTGTAGATACTTACAGTACAGCCGAGGTATAATTGTTTCCATTTTCTGTTGCACGGTCCTGTAGACACAGTGTGCTATGGGCAACGCTGGATGGACAACTCATGTCTCTGTGGAAGAAACGCACAGTGAGTACAATTCCCTGCATGGGTCGGTCTCTGACACTCTGTCCGTCTAAAAATAAGTTTAACCATTGTGGTACTTTACTATTTGGTGGTTTTACATTGGACCATAACTCTGTAATTGTCCACAGGTTCTGCTTTAGTGCAAACCCGAAGTGCCCACAAACTCATGAAATATTTTAGCACAACTTTTACTTTTGAGTGCATTATTCAAGATTTTGTATAGCGTTTGCCTGTTTGGCGATTGTCTCATGTAGTCCAATCTGAGGACCCATCGTCAAAAAATCAAGGAAAAACAGCGCCCTCGTGTCCTTGAATTTGAGTCAACAGCCTGTCTTGAGAGACCACTGTATTACCATTATCATAATTTCCAGTGACATAGAAGTCACATCTCATTTTTTTTGCCTTCCAGGATAAGTTCAGTGAGGTGGTGTTCCATGTCTCCAGCATCACCAACATAAAGAAGCAGGACAAGAGACGATTTTCCATCTACTTCAGGAAGAAACACTATGACTTCATGGCCCACAGTGATGGTAGGAGTCGGAGATTCTATTATATTGGGTTCTATTCTAGAGCTTCCAAGTTCCATGTTTATACTGAGACAAAAACAAGATTTAGTGAATACCATAGCTGCATTTCATGTCAGTCAGTCCGTCACGCCTCGTGATACGCTCCATATATGGCTGTCTCCATATACTGTATGAAGATCACAGGCCCTAACTGGGCCATAACTGGCTGGCCCGAGGCCCCGCCTGGCCTTACTAATGTAATTAGCACACATTTGACACTCTACCCAGCCCGAAAACGTCAATTACAGAAAAAACATGTACGTTTGTTACTTGTTATTTAGTTTATACAGTATATCGGCTACTGTTTTCCTTGACCACAAAACCTAGGGCCCTAGGCCAATTCTGTGATATAGATGTTCTTATAAGACATGATGCTATATTTGATGTTTACCTCATATCACTTTACTTTAGATGCCATTTCCCCTGACGTTTGTTGACTAGGATCAATATAATTTCGTCGGATCTTGCAATTAGCCTCACTGGAAAAGACAAAGCGCATCTGCTAAATGCCTAAATTGTTATAGTAAATTAAAGAATAGGACATCTATTCTAGCGGTGCACGAAGCCTGGGTATCTTCTCTCCTTGCAACTCGTGGCCAGGCTAGCCCCACCCCTCCAGAACTACATCGGCCAATCACTATCAAGGATCCTCGAAGCCGAGCATATGCTGCTATCTGGGATCATGACTTCTGGGTTTACCACAATAAGGAGGTAAATACAAACTGTCCTTTAAAATAATTTTCTCTATTTTGCATACATTCTTGAAGAGTTTGATGGGTATAGTAAGCTTTTTGCAACCTTCTTAATTATTGTAACTGTCTCCTTTATTCCAGAGTTTAGAAAAGAAAATCAACATGAATGCAACTTTTTGTTTAAGTTATTTTACATAAAAATTTAAATATTAAGAACAATCAAAGCATCAATGTCCATTTATTGGAAACACCCAAGTTGAGCTCTTCTATGATTAAAGCGCTAAACGGAAAGAAAAGGAATGCCCATAGCAGATGTACAGCACCCATCATAGGGATGGATGCAGTGGAATTAGGAGTCCTAATTGGCGAGACCAATATTGGAAAATGGTCACAGGAAAAATGGAGAGACTGAATGAAGGACTAGTTGCACTGGAGAGTGGATGGCTGGTGTAATTAGCCACCACGCTAAATATCATAACTGAAGTTGTGGACATTGAAGTGATGCACATCAGCGTTGGAGAGGAACAGGCAATGTCAGATCAGTTACAACTTTTAGGAAATCGAATCCCTTGGAATCCACATGAAAGAAATGCATTCTGAGTCTGAGAACTTAAGGAAGACAAGGCAGTGTGCAACTGTGCATATCCACGGAAGCCTATCCCATTTTTATTTTGGGTTTTTTTTATGGCGGGGCTACCCATTATTTATGTTTGGATAACTGATTGTGCCTTTGATGTATTCCAGGACTACCAGCTGGGTGTAGGTTCTTTCTACATTACACTGAAGGTGGCATCAGTGAAACAGACAGGAAAACACAGTTTCAACCTAATGACTCCATACAAAATATTCAAGTAGGTGTAAACCAGGTCTAAACTGATCTCTGTCTATCTATTTCGTATCGTTTTTTTCTCACCTCATCTCATTCTTCTCAGCCTTCTAGTCATCTTTCTTCTGTTTTCTTTTCTCCCCCTCCCTACTTAATCATCTTATTTTCTTGTGCCATTACTAATTTTCTTTAATATTTTCATTTATTGTCTTTTCTTCTGTCGCGACTGTGCCTTCCTTCCCTTCCCTGTATGTGTGTGCTTCGGTGTTTTTTCGGCTCTGGCCAATGCCCTCCTGTCTGATTCCCCCACGTGTGTGTTGCAGTCTGCTCCACCAGCTGTCCCCCATCACTTCGTTAGAGTCCCTCATGTATTCAACCTGTGGCTTTTGTATGTTCTACTCGCGTCACCAGGCTTTCCACCTCGGAGGAAAAATGTTCTAATAGAAGACATAAGATACTTGATCATAGTACTGTAGTCATCTTCTTAGCTGCAATGTATCTTTAATATAGGCTATTGTAGTCTGATGTTTACCAGCATTTTAGGACTCGACCTTGACAGACTAGTCCTTGTTCTATCTATTCTGTATGCTTTGGAGGTAGCTCTGTTCCATAGCCTTACTGCTCTTGCTGCCGTTGAAGGCATTAGAGCTATGGAACAGAGCTACTTTGGAGGCAGAACTCCAATATGGAATGCAAGCTATTTAAATCATATCATACAAACCAACCTTGATAGTCGTCATGGTAAATAAATTATAAGCATAGTGATAGCCTATTACATCAAAACTATTATGCAAAAGTAAAATAGCTAGGGCTGCCAGCTGGCATATAAAACAAAATTTGAACATGTTTTGTATAGTCAAAAGTTCAAATCAAAATCACTCATCTTTCACAAATCCTGCAAATTCATTTGTCTATATAGGCCTACGTCTTTACAAAATTGACCAGTAGGCTATGTTTAACTTCTCCTGATTAAATATTGCGGGAGATGCTCCTACTCCTCAAAGTGGAGAGCAGGTATGAGTAAAAGTGAATATGCCACACACTATTACAGTGACATTGATATCTCTGCAGAGGCCAGCACTTTATGGTAGCTGCCTGGGCAGTGCTACCATAAAATAATGGGCTACCAGCCTACCAGGTAGACATTTCCCCTGCTGAGAGAGTATTCAGCCTGCACACTGCCTGCTAGCGACAGAAAATAGTAGATTATTCATCTAACCTCTTTTTCTTCAACTATTAGTAGGCTATATCGTTGCCGTTTGTTGGTTAGAATCTCCACATTTTAACATTTTGTGTTTATTGATATTACTTGAT
>NC_137874.1:13310767-13353267 GCF_963924005.1 Protomyctophum bolini | reverse complement strand
CTGCTGACTCACAGGAGGTGCTGCTGAGTCACTTTTTCCACATTGTGAAGGTACAGAACCTTTGCTTACTGTATTAGCCTTCCTCTCTCATCATGCATTCAACTAATGTGAGTGCTCCTACAGTGATGTACAGTATCTGATACAGTGTACAGTGATAACAGTGTACACTGTATCAAATCTAATCTACCATTCAAAATATTTGTTATTATTAAGTAGATTTTGATTCTGTGCACACTTAAATTCACTGCGTCGCTATTCTAAGCTCAGTTAAAGCCATTGTAAACAGGAGAATCAGCTACATAACCCATAAGCTCTGTCAATCCATCCATCAATGCATCCCTGTTCTACAGGTGATACTCCCAGTGGGCATGTCAGAAGCCGAGCTGGGGACGGTGCTCGCTTTGAGCAAGGTGAGCATCATGGGAGTGGGCGGAGCCCTGGAGCATCCTGAAGCGTGGGCCATCCTCCATTTGGGCGGAGCTATAATCTACCCTGCCCCCATGTGTTCTCAAGACCCAATGAGGTTGACAATAGACACACAAACACGTCACAGTGAGTACAAAGTGTGCACGCACAAGCACATGCGCACGCACGCATGCACACACACACACACACACACACACACACACACACACACACACACACACACACACACGCACAGATTTCTGTTGGATCCACATTTCCAATATTGTATATGTGCTGCTGCGCTGCATAAGCCACCTGCAACCACCCCAATTCTCCTATACACTCGAAATGAAACCAACTGTACGCTTAAAGGTGCATTTGGTTCCATTTGTACAATCTTCAGAGTTAAATGAACAGAGAGATTGTATTGTCCAGGCACAACATTGTGGATGTAATGTGTGGTTATCACCCAGATCATAGTATTTTACCTTTACAACAGAGTTTGTAGGCTATGTCCTATCGACCTATCCTGTCTGGTTTTGTAAATGAAAGGGGAAGAATTTGTTTTCCAGTTAGGCTGACAGTCAAACTTTCACAGTAGGAACTTAATTGACAGAAAAAGTGAAAGTGAAAATGTGTAATAAAGATCCTTACATCAAAGGAGCCTGGGTCAGTTGTTTTGAACCAAACAACTAAACAACCACGATTCTCAGAAGCTTAAAAACATGCAATTTTGTAAAGAATTGTGAGGGTGACCATTGAATTAAATGGTTGCTTGGCCAGTGTGTGTGTGAACTGCAGCTCTGAATTTCCCTTGTGGTATAAATAAAGTTCTGTCTAATTGCTCTTCATGGAACTTTCATCTCTCCTGCAGAAATGGATGCAACTGAACACACCATAGCTCTTGTGACTGGAGAAAGGTCTGCACTAATAATAATTATAATAATAATAATAGTAATCTACCAATAATAATAATTATAATAATTATTATTATAAATGATCCATTCCATGTTATGTTAATCGTCCTTCCCATTTCAGGGCCGTGTCCCTATGTTTTGAGGAAGACCACAGCTGCCAGACCTGGTTCAGTCATCTCCAGTTCGTAGCCAGTCAGAACTTGGCCGCTCCCCCCAAGTCCCCCCCTCTGCTGCTAAAACAGAAATCTCTCTACCAGCTGATACCCACTGGCATCACCTGGGGCAAGGTGCCACCTGCAATTGAACGCTGCATCTCGCATATAACCCAGCATGGTGAGTGTCTGTCTCTGTCTGTCTGTCTGTCTGTCTGTCTGTCTGTCTGTCTGTCTGTCTGTCTGTCTGTCTGTCTAATAACACATATCATCTAGTCACATGTGCATAAAGGATCACATCCAAACGAATCCATGTCCTGTAACATCATTTGACTGCACCACATCTATTTCACCAGCAGATGTCATATATGTGCACTATATTAAATTAAGTGTCAAGTAGTGAACCCATTTTGATTGTTTCAGAAAGCCATTGCAAGGTAGGAATGACAGATACAGGTTACAAAAACCTTGTTTTCTCCCTGGAGTCTGTCCTCCATACTTATGTGTTGTTGTTATTATTACTCAAGTCAAATGCAACGTATTGTACTTGACAAATAAGTGTTTTGAATATTTTGTCTTTTGGATTGCGATCCTTGTCTCAGGCCTTAAGGTGGAGGGCGTGTACCGCCGCTGTGGCCTCGTCACCAAAGTCTCCCAATTGGTAGAAGCCCTGATGACCTCGCCAAGCTCTGCCCCTCTGGAGAAAGACGAACAAGGCATCGTGGACGCTGCCTCTGCCCTCAAGCAATGTGTCCGCAGGCAGGATTCACTCATACCACTGGATCAAAGGAAACTGTGGGTGGAGGCTGCAGGTGAATGCCCTTAACCACTTAGCCCTATACTTAACCCTAAAAGTAATCTAATAGATCTCAATGCCTCACATTAAGATGTGTTATGAGCTGATCTGCAATTTTCCTTATGTTGGGCATATCATTATATGAACAAATAAATAAATCACATCCAAAAATGTCTCTTGGGTACAAAACCATGTTTTTATTAATTCATTTAATTCTATGATTCTATTCTATATGTCCCTCTTTGTTATAACTCAGCCCTGACAGATGAGCAGGCCAGACTGGTGGCCTACAGGCGGTTACTACGACAACTGCCCGGTGACAACAGAGCTACGCTGAACGCACTCTGTGAACACTTCTACATGTGAGATACACACACATTCAGAGAGAAACACGCACATCCTCTGTGATTTGGTGCTGAGCCAATCAGCCAAACTGTAAAAACAGAAAATGTAGAACAAAGCGAGGGGTCGCAAGACTCGCAACTCACTTTTGAATGCTGAATGCTGAAGAAAAAGAAAACAAATGGCGTCAAAACAGCACAGTTATACGACATTTCGACCGTGAGATCTTTATCAAGTAGCCTATATGACACACACACACACACACACACACACACACACACACAGTCACACAGTCACACACACTAAATCCCATTCTAACCTATGTAAATAGCCTATCTTCAAGCTCACAATGCATCGCAGTGTGACAAGTTGTGAGCTTGTATACATGTGCCATTTTGTGACACTGGACACCAGAACACCACTAAAATGGGTTATATGAAATGAAACATATATATATGTTATATAAAGTTTCCCCCCCTCCTCTCCTGTCTTCTCTCAGGGTTCAGATCTTCAGTTCTGAGAACCGTATGACATCTCATAACCTGGCCGCGGTTCTGGTTCCCACCCTGTTCGAGGAACTGGCCATGAACCCAGAGATGGTCCGCCTCACCAAAGAACTCATCATCCATCACACCTTGCTGTTCCTGGTATGTGTGTGTGTGTGTGTGTGTGTACCAACAGGCATCCTGTCTAGGTTTAGCTTCACTTATACTGTGATATTTTTGATACTCGCAAGTTCTGTAAATAAGATGCACTGTATGAAGGTTTCATGGAGACATGGCACTGTGACTACAGTATGTGCATGACACATGCTGGCCATCATTCTGATGGTTTCATGGAGACATGGCACTGTGACTACAGTATGTGCATGACACATGCTGGCCATCATTCTGATGGTTTCATGGAGACATGGCACTGTGACACTGACTACAGTATGTGCATGACACATGCTGGCCATCATTCTGGCTTCATGGCTTGTCATGTTGTCCAAATCCAGCCTGACTCTGCAGTCACGCTGGATTTTAGGCTCACCCGTTTCCTCTGGCTTGTTTTGACACAACAACCTAATTATTTTATTTGTACTACAGACACCCATTTTTGTTTAGGTACTTGAGCCAGTATATCAGAGGTGCCCACACTTTTTTGACTTGGGAGCTACTTTCAAAATGACCGGCTCAACAAGATCTACCCATCAAAAAAATTATTATCCATCGCTGAAAATAGTTAAAAAACCTAACTGAGGGGGCATTGGAATAGGCACTGGAATGACATGGTTAAATGAAGGATGCACATATAACTGGAGGAGAGCTATAATATTGACACCATATGATCTCTCCACAGATCCCTGAGAATGACAAAGCAGAGGAGTGTGAAGAACAGATAACAGTCTTCTAAAATGCCCAGATACAACACAGGACAGGAGAGAGGAAATTAACCGAAGAAAGAGAAGAAAAAGGATGGAGGAGGAATGTCACTTTCCATGCAATGTTTGGGCAGCACATATACCTGTATATACTGTAGGCCTACCGCATATTCAATATCAGTGGAGATTAACTTTGGAGTAACAGTTTACATTTTGAGCTCTTAGCTGGCGTTCTTCAGCCAATGCTATTATAATGGAAAACACTCTAGTCTATTTACCATGATCACTAACACAACCAAATGTAAGCGGCAGAGCACAATGGTTTCGAATTTTATTTTTAGACTGCTGTCTATACTTAGGTAGCTGGTCTTAAACAGCAGTTTATACAAGGTATAGGAAGTTTCCTTTTGTAATGGTGGTTACCTCTCATGTTAAAGATATATCTATTCTAATACTCATAATGTATTCTTGTTTGTGGTGAGACATAAGGCCAGGTGTTTTTTTTGTTTTGTTTTTCTGTGCTGAAACTATAGAATGTATCCTCACATTATTGTACATACTCTAGCTGTAGTAGCTGGTATACTCTTGTAATAGCCTACTAAAATTGCTTAATGGTTTTAAAACAATCTACAATCTGTAAGTTGTAAGTTGCATCGATGTCCAAACTACAATAAACATAGTGCCACATCTGTCCAATCCCAATGCACCGTCTGCTTATTGCCATTGTACACCAGGCACCAATCAGCAGGGGGCATAGTTTTTTCCAAAGGGGGCACTTAATTTTTCAAACCCCCCATAGTCAAATACTTACCTATTATTAACAAAGTTATGCATTGAAAAGGGCTACAAGTAGGCTACAATTATTCAGCAGCACCAACAACAGACAAACAAACATAAGTTGAAGTTAGTTGAACATTATAATGTCTTCTGCATTGTGACGGCCCCTGTATGTATTGTACTATATTAGGGTGTAGTATATGGTGGTATCTTGTATTAGGTGGACACGATTACCCCACTAGCATTTTTCACTCCATTTTTCACTCCCCCATCAGAATCTGTCTCCCCACCGTCCGGTGCTCACATTGAAGAGAGACAGGCATAGATGTATAGATCATTAGATCTGTAGCCGGGGGACCAGTCGTGGTGGATATGTTTACTTCTTTTTCGTTTCACCCGGACGAGATAGAGGGATGGTGTCTGGTGTCCGTCCCTTTCTCTCGTCCGGGTTGAGAGCCAAATAATAAACAAAGTCCAGAGAGTGGACGTTAAATGCAGATTATGACTGTGTTACTTATATTAGTTCGCCGTGTAAAAAATGTGTACCTTGTGTCTGTGTCTGAGAGACTATCGTTTCACAACAGTATGTGTACTGTAAAGAGGCGAGGCTTGTGAAAACCGGAGGAATTTACACACACACATGCAGTTCAAAGACTGTTTTACTTGTTGTGGAAGGTACGGTACTTTTCTTTTTTACAGTTTGAATACCTTTAACACTTAAAAGGTACAGAATCAGATGTATAGTTTTACAATACGCTAAACAAGGATAACATACACACCCCCCCCCCCTGTGGACCCACTTGTAAACAAGTGTAGGCTAATGCTTTATGGTGTCGTCCACTCACAGTTACGTTTGTGTATTGACTTGAGTTGTGCTTGAAATGTACTGTAATTCTGCAAACTGTTAATAAATCTTTTCATCATCATCATAACCTTTATTCCAACCGTCTCGGAGTACATTGAGGGAGTGGCCCTCATTTTCACAAATATTCAAATAATTGAAACCGATATTAAACCAAAAATGTAATTATTAAATTAATATGTTCAGGTTATGATCCTGAACAAAAATGTTGGAAAGCATTGCCCTGAATTGACCCACAATTGGAAGTAATCTGAGTTTTAAGGATTTCTGATTGATTCCAAGCAGAGGGAGCACTGACAGAGAATGCTGCCATATACCTATTTAACCCCATGTTTGTGCCGAATCTGGTTTGAACGACATCAATCAATGGTTGATTTATTGATTGGTTGGTTGATTGATTGAAAATTGTAGTATGCAGAACAGTATGCAGAAAAATATGTACAGACAACAGGTACGAATCCCTGGCGTCTCTCTCTCTGTCTCTCTCTCACACACACACACACACACACACACACACACACACACACACTGAACCAAGACTTTGAGTGTTGACCTGGATTGAATGAATTAGTGAACATTTCCTCCCCTTTTTCTCAACCATAATTTTCACAAATCATTGGTAATTATTACTTGCACTGGCTTTAATCGGCTCGGTGACATAACTAAGGTACATTTCAAGGTTGGTATAAGGTCAATAACTGGTAGCAGTTGTAAATGACATTAGTTAGTAGCAGTACTTGCGTGCTGTGATTGCGCACAAGTAGGCCATGTGTACAAGGCGCAAGTTGGCACCTCGACAGAGTGCATTTCTAGTTATTCTTTTTAATGGCAGAATTAATTCTACTTCCCTTTTAAGGAGAAGTGATCCTTTTCCAAATAAAATTCAAGACTGTGCAAAACAAATTGAAGTAAAGTGCTTTGACCAGTGATGAACCCGATAAGATACTCAAATAAGAACAAATAAGATCCCTTCTAAATTAACATCTCTGGGATTTTAATTGTTTAATTCCAGACTGTGTGGAGTCCAGACTGCAGGTACAGATGAACTCTCCAGACCCAGTCAGACCTGTTTCAATGGACCAGGAGGAACCTGAAGACCAGCCAGACCTCAGTAAGTTTCACTGTGTCTCTCAAGGTGTTTATCGTCACATACAACAATTGCTTAGCACTATTGGCAGTGAAGTTATGTGCTTTTTTTGTTAATGTTTATTTAAATACGCACAAGATCGTTATCGGCCGATCATGAGAAAAACTTCAGGTTATAAGATACACACTTGTGCTTAAATCATTAGATCATAGTGTCCCTTTGTTTTTAAGTGGTGCAACCACTTCATTAAGTAGCTGTGTGTGTGTGTGTGTGTGTGTGTGTGTGTGTGTGTGTGTGTGTGTGGCTGGCTGCCTGGCTGGGTCTGAGCACGGAAATAGCATTTGGTTGGTTTTCAAAACCAAGTGTCACTGTTGTGCAGCCTATCACACACATACATATTAACTGTATACAGTTAATATGTAAAATATCAGAGTACAGTTACTACTACAGTACAGGGACCTCCTGGGGGACCCCCACATGGTAACTGTCATTTCTCAACCATTTTGGACGTGGGGCGGCTCGCCGGAACCGGGCCAGCACCCTGGGCGCGTTCCTGGGGGTCTGGATGTTCCGGGGACCCCCCGGGGACCACCACACACACCACAAGACAGACAGAATAGAAGCCACCTACATTCAATACAAAATACAAAAAAATACAAACAAAATAGGCACAAGAAAGTAAAAGAAAGGACCAAGGACGAAAACAAACAGTTACCGGTATGTGCTTAAACAGTGGAATAGAATAAAATAAACAGTAACAGTAGTACTACAAAACATAATAATAATAGTAGAATGTTTTATTTAGAATTTGGTCAGTTATGCATAATAATCAACATGTTTTAATGATTCAATTTAAATTTGTTCTATCTCCATAATTAATTCGTTGAGTAATATATGGATATGGATAGCTTTGGAAAATGGAAAAATAGAACCCAGTGTTGATTTATGTTATTTTTCTGCTCCTAGACATCCTGCACATGGTTGTATGTAAAGAGGAGGTTTCTCCTGAAAAGGAGAGGAGCCCCAGTCTGCTCCAGGAGGAAGCAGAGCCTCCATACATTAAAGAGGAGCAGCAGGAGGAGCTACTTCAAAGACCAGAGAAGCCTGATGGGTCAATGTCGACATTACTAGCAGTGAAAAGTGAAATTGATGAAGAAGACTCACGCTGGTCTGAAGTTGAAGTTGAACTTGAATCTGACACTGAAGTAACTGAACTTACTGAAGACAGTGATGATTGGGAGGAGACCTGTGAAGGTCAGTCAGTGTTAAACTCAGGGACAGGACTTACATGTGTGTGGAACTATGGGAGTTGGCACGACTAATTTGGGGAATGAAAAATAATAAGAGGGAAGCCGTAGTGCTCCTAAACAACTGACTGTTTTATGATTGAAGCTTTTCAAGGTGTATCTGTATATTATTTTAACCTGTCCCTCCACTTCTCTCCTCTCTCCTGCTCTCTCTCTCTCTCTCTCCCCCAGGAGAGATATCCCAGTCTTCACAGACTCAATTATTCTCCTGTTCTGAGTGTCCATGCGCCTTCACATCTCAGGTCTTCTTCCATAAACACATCAGGACGAGACACAATGACCTCTACTGCCAAATGTTGAGTAATGGACAGATCGCCTCAGCAGCCTGTCAGCAAATCATCAGCTCTGTATCCAGCCAGAAACAAGGAGACACAGACCAACCAACATCTTCCAGTCATCACTTGAAAAAGACTTCTATCTTTACAGAGACTTCAATTGGACTAAGAGAAGTAAAGACATCTCATCAGATTTTTCCAGGAAAGAAAACCAACATCTGTAAACATTGTGACAAGAGTTTTAGAAAATCAGGGGACCTGAAGACACATCAGCGTATCCACACTGGAGATAGACCTTACCAGTGTAAACAGTGTGACAAGAGTTACATTTTGTCAAGTCGCCTGAAGACACACGAGCTTATCCACACTGGAGAAAAACCTTTCCACTGTAAATACTGTGACAAGAGTTACATTTTGTCAAGTCATCTGAAGACACACGAGCGTATCCACACTGGCGAAAAACCTTTTAATTGTAAACATTGTGACAAGAGTTTTAGTGAGTCAGGTCTGCTGAAGAGGCACCAGTATGTCCACACTGGGGAAAAACCTTTCCACTGCAAATATTGTGACAAGAGTTTCAGTCAGTCAGGTCCACTGAACAAACACCAGGCTATCCACACTGGGGAAAAACCATTCCACTGTAAATATTGTGACAAGAGTTTCATTCAGTCATCTGACCTGAAGAAACACCATCGTGTCCACACTGGAGAAAAACCTTTTCACTGTGCATTTTGTGACAAGAGTTTCAGTCAGTCAGCTGACCAGCAAAGACACCAGCGTATCCACACTGGGGAACTAGATTTCCACTGTGAACATTGTGACAAGAGTTTCAGTAAGTCATCTGACCTGAAAAGACACCGACGTGTCCACACTGGAGAAAAACCTTTCCTCTGTGAACATTGTGACAAGAGTTTCTGTCAGTCATCTGACCTGAAAAGACACCAACGTGTCCACACTGGGGCAAAACCTTTCCACTGTGAACATTGTGATAAGAGTTTTAGTCAGTCATCTCACCTGAAGTCACACCAGCATGTCCACACTAGAGAACAAATACTTCCACTATAAAAGAAAACCGCCATTGCTAAAATGAGTCATTTCCTGTTTTCAGTGATTACGCTAGTGGGCACTCTTTGCCAACCTATGAATGATGCTATGACTTCCAGAGAAGATTAAGACGAATGCACCCGTAAATCACGTGAAACAAAATCCAGACCGTCCACTCAAACGCTAAAGGCATCTATCTCTGATTTATTTTCCCAGATTGCGTTTTTGGGGAAAACACCACCAGTACAATTATATAGTGGCTAAGATATTTATATTTATTTTTTACCTTTTTTAACTAGTTTGGTGTTATTCATTTATAATAGAAATAAATAGAATATGACGTCACCATTGAAAGTTCAGCTGCAAAGCTCCCAGGATGTCGCTGTCTATCCATTGAACTCCACTCCACTTGACGCTGTATAAATGACCATGTATTAACAAACCCACAATGCAATACTTTGTTTTCAAGAGTGTTGTGCATAAACATCAGTAGCATTACAAAGTTGCAAGAAAACCTACCAAATCCATTTCTCCCCCCTATTTCCTGTTCCAAGTGTGTCTTATGAAAACTTTAAAATATTTCCAGCAAAGGGATAATAATGACCTTTATTTTGGTCAGTAGATCTTGTTGAACTGGTCGTTTTGAAAGTAGCTCTCAAGTCAAAAAAGTGTGGGCACCCCTGCTGTATTCTATTAATGTGACTTATTAAATATCAGTTAACTGAGGGGAACATACTTCGTATGCATTTTTTATTAATTATGTCAGTAATTAGTACACTTAATGGAATGGCTATGATTACTGTTAGTCTTATTACAATTACTATCATATACCATCACCTTTGTTGTATTCTCTAAACTGGACCCTCGTCTGGTTCTGACAGACAGGTAGTGTGTGCAGACTGGGTGGTGTGTGATAATCCGGTCCTTTGGTACAGCGACTGCGGCGACGGGCCCGGGAGAACAACAACGCGACACGAGACAGTATCACGCTAAAGGTTCACAAAGTTTATTACACAACAGGAAACGTATAGTGCTGGATCATAATGACGTGACAATAAGATATGAGACAAAGTATCGTGACTAATGCAGCAAGGTTGACCTTGCTGGCGCTGAGATGTCTCGTAGCCTATCTATAAAGTATGCTACAGTACAGGCAGACTGAGGCAGTACACAATACATATCAAGTACACTTACATGACATCTCAAGTTCAAGTACACAGACTTAGATGTACATGGGCAACTCATGATATAACAACCTGTATGATACGATTGTGATGTGATAGCAAATTAAAGGCTATGCAAAGCACTACACACGCAATATGTTATTATTATGCTATGCTATAAATGTAATTTATAGTAATTATCAGGAAGGTGAAACATAAGATATGATCTCATAAAATTACTACATTTTGGATGTGTGGAAGAATTTACTCTGGAGCCACTTTAATGATGTTTGGGAGAAAAACACTTTCCTTTTTTCCTGTTTTTATGTGGGTAATATGTGTATTTAGATATTTTAATATTTCAAAGTGTCTGGTCTGACTCCCTTCCTTTTCTGGTCTACATTGGGTATTGGAATTCAGCTTTAGACAGCCCTCCACAACTTTCACAAGGTGGTGTGAGTGCACTAAAGCATTATGGTCATCCAGCAATCCAGTCAATCCCTAGTCAAACAGACTACATTATTTTTCTGGCCAGAGTGCATATTTAAAATTGTGCTACTGTTATATTATGTTATTCTATTTATAGTGACTCATAGGAATAGACTACATGACAACCAGGAATAGTCTGGTGACCACCGGAGAGACGGGTGGCAGCCGGAAAGTAGATGGCACCCGGGAGCAGTATGGGTTGGCGCCCCAGCCTGTGTCTTCCGTGAGGAAGAAGCCCAACAAACCCACGGTGAGGCCTTTAGGAGGGCCATTCAAGCGGAGCCTGCGGCACCACCAGGGGCAAGGTGGAGCCTGCGGAATCGTTGCGGCTCGATAATCCACCATTCCTGAATAAAGTGCCTGGTGCTGGGAGTCTGGTGCAACCTTAGAGTATATATACTCTAAGGGTGCAACGCACAGGACCTGACCTGGTGAGAGCAGGAGTGCACCTGGTGAGACGTATAGGAGGGGCCCGGACAGGAGTCAACCCACAGAGCCTAGTCCTTCCACACGCCAGAATGGTACCTCCTAGTCCCGGCAGAGTAGTTCAGGAGGAACGGATTGTGTGTCCCTGGTTTTTCCCTAATGGGACTGATCGAGGGTAGCTACTGGGACGTAAGTCGGGACTTGATCACCCTGGCTGGGTCACCTGAGTGAGGGGTATGATGTTGGGAGACCCGAAACCCTGATACATCACTGAGGATACAGATTACAGATGTAAAAGATTATTTTTCTACAAGCTCTCAACATCTGCAGCTACAGGAAGAGTTGAAGAAGAACATAGAGTATAGATGAAAGGAACACCTTGTCAAGTCATAAGGCCCATATGGTACAGGTTAGAATATCCATTATCCGTCTTCAGACAGTACATTTGTTAATAGTTAATATACAAAAATCTGTTTTGACAACACAGGCTCGGCGCTGTCCCATCCCGGGTGCCTATATAGCCTGACACTGAACTTTTTATTTCGTTTCACTTCCAGAACATATATTTCTTAATGGACGTGGGCGTGGCTAACGATTCAGGGCTCTGGGGCTGGAACATACTTAAGGGCTGGAGCCAGAGCGAGGGCAGACCCGGCAGACTAGTACACACACACACACACACACACACACACAGTGTGGAGTAACAGCCGCCGTCTCATTCGTTTGTGATCGTGAGGTGGAGACAGACAGTACAAGTTCCCAGGTAGACCTGTAGATCTATATTTAATAATTAGTTTCCATCATCATTCATCATCATCCATGGCTTCGGGGACTCGCTGTGCGGTGCACGGCTGCACCAACACACGGACACGCCTGGACGAGTGGTTGGGGACAGAGTGCGTGGTCCACCGGCCGGCCACCAAGCGCCAGTGTCCCTGTCCTCCGTTGTTCACGTTCCACACAACACACGCCGAGGAGGAGGATTTGGAGTCACTGATGGAGGCTTTGAATTTGAAGAAGAGAAGAAAGCCGACGCAGAATAACGTGGTCTGTTCTCATCACTTCGTTGACGACAAAGAAGAAGAGACAAAAACAAAGTGTTGGCTGTTTGTCGACGAACTGGTGAGAACAACACAGAAGCCTTTCCCTGAGTTGTGTTTGGGACAACATGAGCAACCACCTAAGAGAGCCAAACTGGAGACGGTCTGGAACAATGACCCTGCACCTCCCCAACAAGGTATGTTATTTGGATGGGTCCTGCTATTTAACGTTGACTTGGCTGTTTTGTTTTTGGCATTTACACATTGAATTATATTAATTATTATTTGATTTCCAAATTAAACATTTGGTATTAAACAATGATCATTTATTTGATCTGGGCTGGTAGAAATTGCAGGCTTCCGGTCTGGCTGGCTATTGTGAAAATAATTTAGTTTCATCCATGGAAAACGAATAATAGATGGATAGCTTTATTGTCGATTCGTCATTCAACAATACTTAAAATCCATAATTGAAAATAAATGTGGTTCCACTACTCATTTTATAATGAGACACAATCCATAATAATAGTGTGCACAAAAAACCTGTGATGTGACAATACATTTGTCTCTGAATATGAATATATTCATATTTAATGCCTTGCTTTCCCTCCTCCTGTTAGATACTACTGAAGCGTGTTGCAGTGAATCAACTCTACCAGGCTCTAGTGTCCCAGCGCATCAGGACACACAGGTGACCATGGTAGACTGTGTCGATGCGACTGTGGCCAGCAGCATGCTCCTTGACGACGGCGCCTCTCTTCTGCTCGCAGGAACACGTCTGGAGCATTTCCATGTCATTGTGTCGGTGTTGATGCCGTTCACCAAGCCGTCGTTTACCCTTCCCGTCGCTGATCAAATCTTGATGACCTTGATGAAGCTGAAACTGAACCTTGTCTTAGGAGAGATCGCTCAGCACTTTGATGTGTCCAAGAGCATGGCCAGCAAGGTGATCGCTCACTGGATAGATGTCATGGGTGAACAATTTAAATCTTTGATCTCCTGGCTCCCCAAAGAAACCATCCAAATGACCATGCCGTTGTCATTTAGAAAGACCTGCCCTCAGACGACCTGCGTCATTGATTGTGCTGAAAGTCTTATTCGGAGGGACAAAAAACTGGACTCCAGGGATGCCACATTCAGCAACTGCAAAGGCACCAACAACACGGCTAAATATCTTGTCGCTGTGGCTCCCAGTGGACTGATCATGTTCATATCGGGCGATTATGATGGGAGAGCGAGTGACAAGGACATCGCCAAGTCCAGCGGGTTCCTGGAGTATCTGAGGCCTGGAGATGAGGTGCTGGCTGACCAGGGGTTCGCTATACGAGATCTGCTGGATCAGAGGAGGGTCAGGTTGATCCCTGCATTCCCACACAAGGGTGGTCATCATTTGGCTGATAAAAACACCAGACGAGTTGTGAATCTGCACGTTCATGTCGAACAGGCAATCGGCAGGCTGAAGTATTTCAATATCTTATCCGAAACTCTCCCCAAATCCATGGCAAAGAGGTTGGCCAAGATCTTAACCATCTGTGCCGCCCTTACTAATCTGAGAGAAACATGAATCTGGTCCCTAGAGTTTATTCAGATTAATGCTTTGAAAAACAGTGTTTTTTTTTCTTTCTTTGTATTATTGTAAATTATTAGTATTTTTGAACCAGTGGTCAAGGCATTATTTATAGTAAACTATTAGTATTCCCCCTTTTTTCATTCTGCAAAAACAGCAAATCTACATGCTCAACAGCGTGTCATGCTGTGATGTGAGCTTGCAAACCGGCTATTTTTTCTGAAGACAGACCCCCGGGGGACCCTGGTCGGGTTCAAGTGGTTAAAGAAGACAATGACAGCTCATCCATTATGTGCAATGGGTTGACGCCCCAATGGGAGAAAGAATGAGAAAATGTTTATTCTACCAAAGCTGTGACTGGCCATTGTAAGGCGTTACACCGAAAGTAGTCTCAAACAGCCAGACCTTTCACAGCTCCGCCCACAGGCAGAGAGTAGGCGCCTGGGCGAAGCTGTGAAGAGGCAGGCTATGCGAAACTACACCAAAAGTGGTGTCTTCTTCAAACCACCTACTGAATGTCACAATCAGGGTCAAGAGGTGGTCTCATCCACTTAAATGTTAATGGCCCCCAGGCCCCCTTCCCAGCCATTTTAATGGTAGCACATTCAGCTTGATAACCCCCCCCCCCACACACACACACACACACACACACACACACACCCCACCACCCCGGAGCTCTATTCTGATTTATAGTGATCAGTAACACTATCAACACTATGGTCTTTCCAGCTTTCTATTAAATTGAAAATCGCTACATTTTCAGGTTGGGATGCCAATTTGATATTTTCAAAGACTAACCATAGGGCCCTATTTTCGTCAGTTCCTTACCCCTTATCCATTATCTTCTTTGCCTGTGTTTTCTTTTACTATTTTGAAAAAATATATTAAAATCGTTCAACTTTGTTGAGCTTTTAGATCGGCTATTTGAACTATTCAAAAATGTTTTTCAAAATAGTTAAAAAGTCAAAAGAGGTTCAGGGATAAGGGTTTAGCACTGATGAAAATAGGGCCCATAGTGTTTTGTAGTTTTGTAATAGGTAAATTACATTAGAAGATGCAATATGACAATGTCATGTTAACTAGCTGAAGTTAGTCCAAGTGCAGATGGCTGAGCTAGCTAGACTGCTTTTTCTTTTCTGTAATGATAATTATACTCTTAGCAACTCTTACCATTTTAATCGTGGTTGTACCTACTCTTACTGTGTTTCCTGTATTTCATGCTTAGTGTTGTTGCTGTTATGACACCTGTATGACTCAATAAAGGTATACTGCATATAGCCTAGCTGTGTATTCATTGAGACAATGGCGATATCCCCAATAATGTGTTTAAAGGCCTATTCATACTCCAGCTTTAGGTGATAAGGTGGCCAGACCAGGCTCCAGACTTCCCAAAATAAATTGGGCAGGCTACTACTTGGCCTCACTCCCCGAAACCACCTCACCCCTGCCCATTTTGACAGGCTGGACGACAGAGTACAGCATCTCGCAATGGGTCTGGTCCACAAGATTCGTTACGGCATGACTATACCCATGTATCTTAGTTGTGAGCGGCGGTGGCTCAGGGGTAGAGTGGCTGGATGGTAACCGCAAGGTTGCCAGTTTGAACCCGGGCTCCCCCAGAGTTAGTGTCGAAGTGTCCTTGAGCAAGACTCTGAACCCCTAATAATTGCTCCTGGTGTGCTGGTTGGTGTCTTGCATGGTTTCCGCCGCCATCTGTGTATGAATGTGCATGTGAATGTAATGCACAATCTATAAATGCACCATTTACCATGTATCTGTCTAAATACTTCCTAAATGTCAACAAAGACAAAGTCCACACCCACAAAACCAGAGGGAGTTCAACAAACCATGTGCAACCCAGATTCGACAAAAACAAGGGACTCAATTAATTTTGCTCGTATGCCACCAAAATGTGGAACACCCTACCAACAGTCATAAGACATGTGATGATGTGTATCCCTTGACTCCTTCAAAAACGCTCTCAAAGGGTTACTCCAAAGTGGAGTAACTAAAAGTATTTTTCTTCCAGTGAAAAAAATAATAAAAGATTCTGCTCAGAGTGCGTCCACCATGGAAAGTAGACTTTCTTCATAACAAAACTGTCTTTGTATTGGTAGCGAGTAGCGAAACTGATCCTTTTATTTTAGTAGAGCCAAGAGACAATGGCTTAATTGAGACTATGGACCAAAGACGTGATGAAAGCTGTGATGGATGTAGGGCTGACTTTCTAATCTAAGCGATTAAGCTATGGATTACTTTTCCGATTAATCAAAGGATCGTTTTTTTTTGTTTTTAACAAACTGAAATTACGTCAGACCTATATACATTGCTGCACAACGGTACAGTGTTGTGCAAGACTTGACTGAGTTGATCTACAAGCTCAAAAACACACATGTGAGCTTGTAGATCTGCTATTTTCAATATTTGGCCTATAACAAATTATAAAATTTATGATAACTATATTTGTTTAAATAATCTTAAATTGAATTGTTGAATAAACTGTTCAGTGTTGCACTTCTCTTCTCTACAGGTCTGAAAGGTCACATAGTAGTTACGTATTTCAAAGGAAAAGAGTGATGTTTCTCCTTTTTTGCCAATGAGTTCTCAGATTCGTTTTCGTAGACCTCGTTGCTTATTTCTTTCACACAATCTGGCAACACTGCTTCCGGAACACGTAAATGGAATTATGAATTCGGATTTCGGAACGCATATGGAACAGTGAACACACAGCGCTACACAACACAACAACAATTAAGCATGGTTACTAAACAGACTCAGAGACGCAAGTTTGATGTTAAGTTCAAAGAGGACGTTTTATGCTATGCAGCGGAGCATTCGGGAGAGAAAGCAGCGAAGCACTTTGATATCGATTCTAGACAAGTCAGATATTGGAAAAAACAAAAGGACGAGCTGATGGCAGAGCCTGACAATAAAAGATTACGTCTACCTGGAGGAGGGAGAAAGAGAGCTAGCGACGAGATGGAGACACAACTTTCAGATTGGATACGTTCAATGCAGCGCGACGAACACGACCGAGTGTCGAGGAAAACGATACAAAACAAAGCGAAGGAAATCTACTTAACAGTGAGTGATGGAGGCAAGGCGTTTGCGGCCAGTAAGGGTTGGCTGCAGAAGTTTCTGCGGCGCAATGGCCCGTCACTGAGACGACGCACCACCGTGGCACAGAAACGGAACAACCCAGGTAACTAAGTCAAAACAACAACAGCAAAAACCTTTTCATATCAAGAAAGATCCATTATTCGTTCAGCATTTGAGCCACACGGAACATCATTAGCCTCTCAGACCCAAGACTTGGAATATTGTGTTCCATGCTGTATTGATGTTACCCTAGGAGAGATAACAGTGAAATAAGTGGTACATCATTAGCCTATTATTATTATTATTATTATTATTTGTAACAACGTGTTTAAAGATATTTAAATCTAAACGAGCATTAATGGGGCTACTGTGAGAGTTCAGAATCATACAATTATGATCTAGAATTCAGTTCAGAATTGTGTGTGTGTGTGTGTGTTACAACCCGGTCGAGAGAGAGAGTCGGACTTGACTGTGTCCGTCCCTCTCTCTCATCCGGGTTGAAACACATCCACCACCACTAAAGATCCGACCGGTTTTTTTTTTTACAGTCTATCTATGGTGTGAACCTTTACACTAGTCTATGGTGTGAACCCTATGTATGGTGTGAACAGGAGCGGGAAGAATTTACACACAAATTCAAAGACTGTTTGTTTTGTGGGCTTACTGGGCTAATGCTAAGTATTAGTCAAGACTCAAGATAGTCTAGAATCCTTGCTCACTTTAGAGGTGTTGGAGTGTTTTGTACCAGAATAAATTGTTGGCGAATGTATGTTTTTTAGTTTTAGTTTTGTTTACACAATAAGAATGTAATTTGGAGTGTTGACCTGAAAGAAAAGGGTATTTTCAATATTATGGTAGTGAACCTGAATGTGTTAAAGACAGACAGTTTTTAAGTTGCTCGGTTCAGTATTTTGATATTCATGATTATCAGACATGCCCCCTTATACAAACCCATTGCAACTTCAAACTGTATTTTAATCATGATAGATTAATCATAAACACCCATCCTTGGTTCAGTGGTGATTGATATTGATTGGAATTTTTATTAACAGTTTGTCGAATAAGCACAGTTCAAGGAAAGCCGAGGAGAACGTTTGACTTGAAGTTCAAGCTAGCCGTTGTGAAATACGCAGAGCAGAACTCTGGAGAAGCAGCTGCCAGACACTTCAACGTGGACCCAAAGCAGGTCCGTGAATGGAAACAAAAGAAAGGTGAACTGGGCTCGCTGTCGGCCATACATGGCAAACGTGTTCGCTTGTCAGGTGGAGGGAGGAAGAAATTGACTGAAGAGCTTGGTAAGATATCTTTACAGTACCTTTTGCCATTTGCACAAAAGAACATGCTGGACAGGAATTGTAACCTTACCAAATAATGGCCTGGTAGAGGTTGGTGCAAAAAATAAAATAAAAGCCTGCTTTCAGACGCCTGGGGTCCAAATCGATTATGTGAAATAAAAGCCTGGGATACTATTTGGAATTATACAGTACAAATATACAGTACTATGCAAAAACATCAGAACCGCTTAGAAAAAATAAAAAAATAAAAAATAAAATAACTAATTGCCAAAACACGACCCGTCTCCTCACGTATTAGGAGGGCTGTATGCGTCACCAGAACCAAGGATGGGTGTTTTTGATGAATCTATGGTTAAAATGGAGTTTAACGTTCCAATGGGTTTGTATAGGAATATCAAATATCTTCTGAATCGAGCAACCTATAGACTGTCCGGGGTGTTCACAAAAGCCTAAAGGCCTATTCATACTCCAGTTTTATGGGATAAGGTTAGTAAAACAGAGATGTGTTTGGTTGACCAGCAGGGTGAGTAGTGAGTCGCTTATCACCACAGTGCAAGGTCATGTTGTAGTTTTCAGCGGTCACCATATCACCTAAGAGTATGAATAGGCCTTCAGAAGAGGATAAAATATTAGTATTTAATTTGTACAAAACATGATGGTTATTTTTAAGAAATATATTAAAGAGAAAGGGGACCTTAAATGTTATGAAGTGCTCTATGAAAAAGTAAAGTGATTACGCAAATAATTATTTACTCCTTCCTTATTGTGAAGATAACTGCAAGAGAAAGTCTCTCTTGTAACTAATCCTGAACTTTAGGATTTTGTCTTTTCATTGCAGATTCTGTGGAGTCCAGACTGCAGATGAACTCTACCCAGACCACAGACCCAGCCAGACTTATTTCAGTGAAAGAGGAGGACCCTGAAGACCAGCCAGACCTCAGTCAGTTTCACTGTCTTTATTACCATTCTCTAGCTTCGAGTTGTTTATTGCCAATACAGTTGCTACGTAGCTGCACTATAATTGTCTCCACCAGGCCGAAGGCATGGGGAGAGAGTATGTTTTGCACTCCGTGTGTGTGTGTCCATCCATCTGTCCGTCCGTGTGTGTCCGTCCGTCTGTGTACAGCTAATCTCCGTCACCGTTAGCCCGGTCGATGCCAAATTTTGCACACACACTCCCTGGATGCCAACGATGAACCTGTGCCATCTGTTTCCAGAATGGCCTGTTATAGCACCACCAGAAGACTGTATTAAAAGAAAATATATATATTACTCCAGATTCTGTCCAAAAATCCTGCAAATCGTTACACACTATCTCTATAGTCATGTGTTCAAGCCGGATCTGTCCGATATTTCATATTCCATCCTAATTGGCATCCTAACATTGGCTTTCAAAGTTTGCAGGATTGGCCCGTTTTGAACAAAATAAATCAAATTAATTTTGCAAAACACATTTTTGGAACAAAATGCCTCAAATTATGAACGCATCCAATTACCATCCAAGGTGTAAGAAGAAATGGCACCCTTTTCACATTGGCCTATTATAGCACCACCAGAAGGCCACAACCTGACCTGCCCTGGTGGAGACCACTTTATCTAGTTGGCAGTGAAATGATTGTGCTCCATCAGTGTGGAATAAGATATACTGTAGATACAAATTGAATATATATATATATATATATATATATGGCCTTTTCCTCTGTCTGTTCTATAGCCAGCAAATCCCAAAAGTCAGCTGAACAACAGGATGTCTTTGTAAGTTGGTTCAGATCTGCTTGTGTGCAGACTGCACTCGCTGTTGACTTGAGTGCAACATCGAGTGTTGCGCAACAGCAGGACGTCATCGAAAATGTTCCCCCCCTGTTTAGCCGACGAGACCGAAAATCTTAAAACGTTAACTCTTGATCTAAATCATAACGTCTAATTCTAAGCAAAGATCATATATTAGATGGCCCACCGCTGTCCCGTTGCGTCGCGGTAGATGTAATCATACCTCCTGTTGTTGTCGATCGCCTCTAGAGTGTTTTGGCTACATCTAGCTGCTACAGCCACATCCGGGATAACATCCGGTCCGTCGGTAAAAGTTCTCCGCTACTATAAATCGCACAGGTGGTCGTGATCGGGTCGATCGAGTCGAACCTGCGAGCCTTGGGCCTCCAGTTATAATTCTTGATGCCACTATGTCCCCAGTTATTTAAGTCCTTATTCATATTCATTTCAGACCAGTGTGTGGAGTCCAGACTACAGGTGACAATGAACTCCCCAGACTCATCCATGGCCATTTCTATTAAACAGGAGGAACCTGAAGAGCACCAACACCTCAGTAAGTTTCATGTTTTCTCCACACACACACACACACACACACACACACACACACACACACACACACACACACACACACACACACACACACAGAGAGAAAGAGACGGCATGAGGGGAGGGAGAACCCAGCCCTTTGTCTTTAAACGTCTTTCTTGAATAGACCACTCTGTGGAATCATATTGATTGTCATACACAGATACACACACACACAGCGGAGTAGAGAAAGCTTCTAAGCACCGTCTTTGTAAGTTCGTTCAGACCTGCTTCTGCGCAGACTGCACTCGCTGTTGACTTGAGTGCAACAGTCAGACAAAACTAGTCTCCCATCGATGTTTATCCAATTTGTCCCACACCTTTCATTAACATGCAATGTGTTCTTTCATTTCCTGAAGACCTTTGTAAAGTCTGGAGATCATTCTATAGCATGATTCTGAGTTTAGTTAAGCACCTGTATACTTTTAATAGCCCTGATTTGACCTTATGTGTTTACATTTCAGAAAATGTGTTGTATTTGATGGCTACACCATGCTTATCTTTTGAATCTTAACCACCCCTTTCTTTCCCATTTCTTAAGGCGCATGTTTACAGCCATATCAGGTGTCCGGCCATGTGTTTCCTGCTGAAAGAGGTAATATATCCATGTTAATCATAACCGTCAACACCAATCCAAATTCCAAACCATACAGTTGTACACAATATATGTTTGAAACTTACTTCATAGAAAGAAGTGTGCAGCTTCCGCATCCCAGCTACGACATCTACTTTGATGACAGTAGTAAGATAATTATGCATATAAACTATTTACAAATTAACAATTACAAATCAAGCCATAAAGCTGTGCACAATAAAATTTTGAACCTTTCTTATTAGACGAAACTCATCTTTCGCAAGGCTCCAGGCAGGACCACTTTGCTGTTGAAAGGGGTAAGATTAAGATATGCATATTAACATGTACGAAGCCAAGACAGAAACAACTCAAACCCAATGTAATATATGATAATACAAAATCCATTTCAGCGCAATGTAATAAATGGTTGAACCTTTGTTGAATAGGACCCAGTCAGCAGCAGACAGCCTCTGCGTCTGGGCAGCTGGGTGCAGGGACAGGCCACGAGCCACCGGATGCCTTTGAGCAGAGTGTTCTGCATAGCCTGCAGGAGCTGAGGGAGGAGGGCCGCCTGGAAATGGACACGCATTACTTTATGCATTTTGTGGGCCATCGCATGGACAAATTAAATGCCAGGAAGAAGGCCAAACTTCAAATGGCCATTCACCAGGCACTTCTAGACGCTGAACGCAGCGACAGCGACTAAAAGTATTTTGTTTTATTCTTTTATCGGAGTTGGTATTTGGCATTGAGGAGGAAGGAGAAGGCATTATTACGCAGCGTAAAGATGTCCCGTGGACTAATGAAGAGATAGAAGCCCTTATCGCAATATGGCCAGACGATCACATTTATCAAATGCTGAAAAAACACTGCAGTGTACAGGATATTTAGCGAGAGAATGGAGGCAATTGGGCTCAGTCGCACATTTGCACAATGTCACAGTAAAGAGTTTGCAGGACTCGCAGTACAGACTTGCACCGGGATCTTTGACGGCTCCGCTGATCTGGAGTCAGATAAAAGTCGTATGTTTGTTTGCGTAGACAGTAGGCTACTGCTATTTTAACCTACCAGGTTTATTTATTTATGTATGTACTGTATGTAGGCTAGCCGCTAGGCTACTTCATAAAACAAGTTGATAAAGTTGTAGCGATCTGCTATTGCACACACACACACACACACACACACAATCATCTACTAGTCCCCGACACACCATTTGCGTCCACGTTACTCTCATTTTACGTCCTAACTATTACTCGAGGTATACGTTTAACGCCAAAGATTTCACTGTGTAGTTTATGAATTGAACACATTGACAAAGTTCCTTACTGCGATTACAAAGCAGTGTGAAAGCAATTTAAAATGCAAGAATGATGCAACTTCACTCCCAATTTCACAGAATCTACTGAATTACAGGTGTGAATGTGATGCGATTTCACTATATTATAGTCACACTTTGAAATGAATGAATAACTAAAGTAGGTTGCAGTATACACTGCAGTTACAATTTACAATTTAGCCATTTAGCAGACGCTCTTAATCCAGAGCGATTTACATTAAGAAAGAACAAAAAAGCATGGCAATACATCACATATAAAAAGTCGTTATCATGAAACATACGTTCTAAGAACGTAACTGGAATATCTATATAATGAAACTATATACTATACTATGCTATACATATGTACTATGAAGTGCTATGACTACATACAATGCAATTCTAGTCTACATAACAACATGCTATTATGGAATTCCAAATTAGTCCACTGTAAATTATTTTGCATTAATGATTATGAAATATTTATCAAATGTGTTGGTCACATGAAAGTGAGCATTGTCTAATTCACTATGGGAGATCATTTTGTGACACCAAGTGTTACAATATCATAATTACCAAGTTACTTCACGCCCATTGAGATGCTTGTTAAATGACGGGATTTCTCCATATAAATAATTGATGGTTTCAGTAGCAAAAATGTTTTCTAAATCTAGAATCATCACTGAAGAAAGTGATGATTGGGAGGAGACCAGTTGAGGTCAGTCAGTGTTAAACTCAGGGACAGGAACTACATGTGTGGTGAAGGGTACACCGGGAAATGGCAGAACGACGAATTGGGTAATAAAAAGTACTCGCCAGTTCTAACCTTCTAAGCTCTCTCTCTCTCTCCCCTGCCCCCCCCCCCCAGGAGAGATATCCCAGTCTTTATGGCCTCTACTGCCAAATGCTGAGTAATGGACAGACAACATCATCAGCCTGTCGGCAAATCTCAAGCTCTACAACCTGGGACAGGAGAAAAACCTTTCCACTGTAAACCTTGTGACGAGAGATATGCCAGCGTGTCCACACTGGAGAGAAACCTTTCCACTGTAAACACTGGCAAGGGTTTCAGTCAGTCAGGTAACCTGAAGATACGCCAGCGTGTCCACACTGGAGAAAAACCTTTCCACTGTAAAGTGTGTAAAAAGAGTTTCATTCAGTCCGGTCACATGAAAATACATCAGCGTACTATCCACACTGAAGAAAAATCTATCCACTGTAAATCAATAACTCCGCTCACTTGAAAAGACGTGTGTGTCGAATTTGAAGTCGGTGAGGCAAATGGTTCTCTAGTAACTAGAGTCTAGTTACCTGCATTACAACCGTACACACACACAGACAGAGACGTGGATGCCATTATAGTCCAGGGTCAGACAATAAGGACTGCCCGCTTGTCTGGGGCATGTTAGAAAACCACCTGCCTATTCTGAATCTCATAGGCTGAATAGTGCTCTAGATCAGGGGTTTTCAACCCTTTTCAAGGTCCATTGTTTATTCGGCAGTTGAGCCACAGACCACAATTTGATGACATTTAGCCTTTCAGACCCAAATAAAACGTAGAATATCTTATTATCGTTGAATACGATTTAGTCCGCAATTCCATGCTGTTTTGATGTGGTACCATGGTACCACAGATAACAGGTGTTGATCAAAATAAAAAAATCTTCGACATTCTCTCTAAATGTGTCGACTAATACAGATGTTTAACAATGAGTTAACAATAGAGTTGACAGAACATAATTCATTGATTTGGCACAGAGACCTGTTTGCAAGCACATGGTTGTGGTTGGGCTGAAGGTTTCACATCTGTCATGTGTAGTCTAGTCTAGTGAGGTTTATTTAACCACATTGGTTGGCTCATAAGGAAGAAGCCCACCAAAGGTCAGTACATCAAAAAGTGCCAAAATTATACATTATCTGTGGTGTTCATTTGATGAAATTAAGTATACGCACAGACTCCAAGTTTATTTTGACATGATGTACATCAGTCAAATACGCATCATTAGAGCAGTATAAACATACTGAAGTTGTGCATGTTAAGGGGATGCTGTACCCTCACTAGCGGTTACAATAAATGTGTGATGTATGTTATGTTGTTTGAGAGTATTGAGGCACGGAGCACATCTTTAATGCTGGCTCCTGTCCATTTAAATAAATCCTCCATCGTGGCTACAAGTGTGCAGCCTTTTCTTTACAGCACGGAGCTGTGAATGTGAAGTTTATACCCCCTTGTTATTGTTTTGGTAAAATTGCGATAGTTTTAACCCATCAAGACCTGAGGACTATTCTAAAAACTTTAAATTAAGCAGACGTACAAGCTGACAGCACGGCACGAAATTGTGTGCTGTGAACTTGTATATCTGCTATATTTGAAAAGCTAATGCAAAAGAAAACGCTACAATCCATACGTTTTATCTCTCCTGGTTGAGTTTCATCAATGATTCAATGATGTTCAAATGAAAATAAAGTTAAACATTGCAAGCACATAGTGTTAAATCCAGTGCTCCATCTGCTTATTGACTGTCACCCAGGTGACAGGTGTCCTATACCTGACGGTTCCTCTAGGTCTAGGATGACTACCTCCAACTGCTGCAGATGTGCTAGATGTGATTTAATTTAACACACCAACATTGAGTTGCAATTATGTTGTAGGCCTATCAAACTACAGCCGTGATAAACACACAAATCTGTATGATGCAGATGATCATTATCCTTAGTTGGCTTAAGTTCTGTTATCTCCCTGACCATTTCTCTTTAACTCCAGGGTTGGCAATTATTTTCCCAAGGGGCCAAATGAGAAACAACATATTGTGGAGGGCCGGGCCAAAAGTCTGAACTCAATTCTACATAATATACATTTTATTTCTATATAAAAAGCAGTAAATTGAGTATATGTTTTTTTAAGAGGGTATTTAAATTGCTTCCTGTGTCATTTGTCTGCATACAATTCTTCCGCATTACAGTTGCAACCAGTTGGGTGAAATCAGACAATCTGGGATGATTGTATTAATTTCATCTACTGGACTGAACCATTCTGCTGTGGCACTATGTTACATAATTTAACAATCAGAGAAAGAATGATGGTGCGCTGCGTTTGAGAGTTGATCCCATAATGTAAACATTCAGATTCTGAGCTGGTTTCATGTACAGTACTCTGATCATGTCTCAGGCATGCAGTATGTCCTCCATGGGCACTGATGTTCGTGTTGTCGTGGGTTTAATGGAAGCACATATAACTGTGGAGAGAGAGGACAGCATGTTAGCAGGTACTGCTGACAACCAGATGTCCTAACAGGGATAGAAGAATGAGGATCTTTTGCTGTTCATAATAAATTGTTTTACGTAGGTCAACTTTTATGGTTAAGTAGTGATTAGGGTTAAGGTAGCCTGGGCAGCATTCCATTTCATGGTCATGATCCGGTGGGGAGCGGATGGTAACTTTCGTCATGTTGTAGTCAATGATTTGTAGTCACCTGGCAGGAAACCACAAGGCGGAATCAGTACTAAATGGGTACTTTCTTATTTCGCCTTGTGGTTTCCTGCCAGGTGACTCCTGACATAAATTACCATGACTGGCACCAGGAAGAGAAACCATATCACCCCTGTATGGCCTGTCTAAACCACTACATCGGTAGGCGGTTTAGAATCAACTTCAAGATTCATCTCTTCCTTTACCCCTAACCATTAGGACCCTCAGGTCAGCAGACAGGGCGAAACTGAATCTCAGGGGTGCCTTTGTTGTTGTCGCAACCGTACCCATAATGGTTACTTCTGCCCCCTCTGTTGAGTCTTAAATCCATATTCACAAGCCCTGTTGAACTTGAATTATGCAGGGCTGCCAGCATTGGACTATGAGGGAAACAAAGAAACATTTTTATATAGTAAATGTGTCCTATGTTCTGGTGAATTCGGGGTGTTTGATACCAAATCACATTACAATGTGAGTTGTTTTTAAATGTATCTATATAAATAATCAAATTTGATTTGATGTAGGCTATGTACTGTAATACATGTTGACAATAGAAATCAGCACAAGTCAAGTATGTACACATACAGTATATAAGTGCAAGAATGTTTGTGTACCATAATGACACTCCTCTCTGTCTAACTCCAGGTTCCTCTCCTTCTCTTTCTGATCGCCACGGTTACCCCTCATGTCCACATAAACATTCTCTTCCTGTGGACCTGAAAACAATGAATGTGAGATTATAGTCTATTCTGTGAAAGACATGAGATTTAAATTCTAAATTAAATTAGATCACAATTTACTGATACATATCTCAGAACCAAGTCTCATGTAGCCAGACAATCAGAGATCCCTGCCTATAGGCGAAGTTCTCTGATCGTGGGGGTAGTTTGTTGGCCTTTATAGCCGCAAATTACCCTAGGTCACTCAGGACAATTAAGGACTATAGGACTAGGACCAACTGCACCAAAAACCTCTTTGAGAAGCCTGCATGGGGGTAATGTAGTCAGAGGGAAAATTTGACATCATTGTTCATAACAATCTGGCAGTGAATAGCCAGATTGTGATTTGATTCCTTTATCTTAATCTTTTATTTATTTATTTATTATTCCTACCTTCTGTCTTCATCCCTTCCTGTCTCTTCTTCCTCAGAATGAAGATGGTTGAAGCCATGGATATAGATATGATGCCTACCACTGCGGTTAATGCTGAAACATGAGCTGTATAGAATGAAATAAGTTGAAAGTGGTTGCAGACTTCAATTTGCATTACATTACATTGTAGGACAATGCAGTCCTGTGACATCACATAAGACTCACTCATCCTAATACAGTATGCAGCAAACATTCATTGGGAAAGCGGGAGAATTAATAATTATGTCTCTACTGCTGTTCCAGACTTCCAGTTGTGTCCAGAATGGGATGTCATCCTCAAACTGAACTCCAGAATCCAACCTCAACGTCTCCTCCTTTCTTACCTACTAGGCTGATGCCATGGCGACACATTGAGGTTAGTCAACACACTCCATATTTGGGCATAGCATAGCTGTGTTGGGAACTCCTTATGGTTATACTTATGGGGCTGACTTATTATGGTTGCAGGCGGACGCCTTAATTATGTCTGAAGATGAAGAACTTAAACGTTTTTTAAATAAGTGCAATACAAATAAAGTTTATTGTTGCGACGTGTGTAATACACACGTACAGACAGACAGACAGAGATGGTGCATTTATAGATAGATACTAGAGCGGTGCCTGTTGGACACTGGCCTACATGGAACGATGCAAGTTGGAAATGCATGCCCCACTCAGATATTATCTGTATCTCTTATATGCCCATATATGTCAGATCAGGCCAGCTCCATATATGGAACCTGAGCAGGGGCCATGTCCATACCCGGGCAGAGGCTTGTTGGCAGAGGTTCTGCACAACCGTGGGCCTGACCGACTCAACACCGCCCCCCTGTGGTGGTGTCGAACGTGTGTGTCGAATTTGAAGTTGGTGGGGCGAACGGTTCTCACGTAGGCTATACGTACAGACATGCATTTATAGATAGATAAAGGTTAATATGCATACCTCGACACTTCATCTGAAAGGGATCACTTTGCTGTTTGCTGATATTATTGCTGGCCACACAGACGACACTCCCATTCATGATTCTGTCAAGCAACAAGTTGTGACCATGAGAGATACCTGGATTGAGGGACACACTCTTATTGGTTAGCCAAAAAAATTAGGGGTCAAGCCCGAAAGGGGCGAAGACCCCTTATGTCTTTCGTACGGGTTGCGCCCGGTTTCAGTTTTGGCAGTTCTGTGCTGTCATTTTCCACGAAATTCTGCAATATGGTAGATTTCAGTAGAGGGTCGGGAGAATTGGAAGAACTGAAGCTCACTATATATAGCCATAGCAATATACAAGTATAATACTTAACATTTTAAAGTGTGTAAGTAACATTAATGCACTCCAGTAAAATGTACAGGCATTTGAAAGTAGGCCTACACCGAATATATCACTCAAATATTGGACTCCACTGAAAGACGCTATAGGCTGCAATAATTACTGTAATTACAGTTAGTTAGGCTATACAGTACCTCTGGTTGTAGTCCACTGGAAAATGACTTGGTCTCCTTTGTCCACAGAACAGCTCAGAGAGATCAGGCCGGCCACCGTACAGGAACCACTCACCAACGGCCTCGAAACCGGCTCTGAGAACACAACAGATGCACGTATGTTATGTAGGCCTATGAATGGATGGATGGATTTGTGCACATTGGGACACACAGGAGTTATTACCATGGAGTAAGGGTTCATCGCCATGTTGGCTTGTGGTGGACATGTTTGTCAAAATCAAAAATGGCCTCGGACATACAAAATGAGTATTAACAGAAACGCCCTGAATGAGGACCATAACAGGTCTGTAACTCTGAGAGTTATGGGGGTCCTTGCAAATAAAACGTTTGAGAACCACTAGTAGCGTACTAGTGGACTCATAATGTGACATAGTGTCGTCCCGGAGACTTAACATTCAGTATTTGGGTATTATGATCAAAATAAGAACATTATAATGGTGTGTAAAACAGAAAATGTAAAGTCTTTGCCGGACATATTGATGATCCTAGCAAAACAATTTCATAGCTGGTGCTATGACTATGATTCAATTACTAATTATTGGACAATATCTGGCCATGTCACATGGCCAGATATTGTCCAATAATTAGTAATTGAATCATAGTCATAGCACCAGCTATGAAATTGTTCATGTGGGGTAGTACCAATGGCAATGCCATTTGATGACAACTCACAATCTTCACAATAAACAATAATTTCTTTCTCACCCAGTACAATGACCTGGAACTGTGTTTTGTTTAGAATTAAACGTCCATCATCACCGTCATAAACCTCCACGGCATAGAGTCCACTGTCTGTGTTCTTTACTTGATTGATACGCAATGCTCCGTTTTCCAAAAGCTCACACCTGCCCTTAAACAAGTCTGTTACTTTTTTGTTCCTGGTGACCAGCAGTGAGACACCTGCTGTCTCAGACAGTGGGCTGAACTTCCACCTGAAAGTGAAATCGCCTCTTTTCTTCTGGTTTGTCCAGGATGTCAGTCTCGCCATGTTGTTGTAAGGAAGGAGGAGGATGACATCGCCGCTTTGCTTGACTATTCTGGTGACATTCTTCTCAGCCGACAACACTGATGTCAAACACAAGTGTCAACATTTAAATGCTTAAAGTAGGCTACTGTAGTCTACAATTATTATTCAATTTAAAGATGTATATCTTGTGGGATTTATTCCAGCTTATACAGAGTAAAGATTTGTTGTCCAATCTTCCATGGTGGAGCACTCTGCACAGAGCTATACTCACCAAGATGGCTCACCAGGACCACGACCACGATGCTGATGGGGAGGAGGCTGTAAGACCTGAGTCCTCTACCAGTCTTATCTCCATACATGTCTGCTCACCAGGAGATGTGAGTGCATGGAGAAACCAAATCTATGTAGTCAGTGTAATGATAGACCGGTCAGAACTTGTTAACTCAAGTGCAGGTAGGCGTTTGACAGTAGTTTTGTTCCCTGTTGAATGAATACGGAAGTGGATTGTTTCAGAGGTCAGAAATATTGTGTGTGTGTGTGTGTGTGTGTGTGTGTGTGTGTGTGTGTGTGTGTGTGTGTGTGTGTGTGTGTGTGTGTGTGTGTGTGTGTGTGTGTGTGTGTGTGTGTGTGTGTGTGTGTGTGTGTGTGTGTGTGTGTGTGTGTGTGTACTGTGTGTGTGTGTGTGTGTGTGTGTGTGTGTGTGCGCGCGTGCGTGCACCCACACACTTCTTTCTGTTCTCCAGCTGCATTCAGAACCATGCATGCAGGGGAGGTTCCGAAAACCAAAACCACACCAGTTGCAAATAGTCACAAGCTCACAACTCTGTAAAATACATACACAACTTAAAACTGTTTTAACTGCACCATTACCAATGCAACTCCTTGCAACTGCCATTGGGGATAATGGGTGCATGACAAATCATTGTTTGGCCTTTACAACCACTCTAATGTTCTACATCCAAACGGCAATAAAATATTTACTCTTATGCATCATGTGGGATAGGACAAAAAATACATGAAAATATCAAACAGTATTGGGTGGGTGATGGAGAAGCAGTAATACACTTGGGACCACTTGTTTTCTCAATAGTGGCTAGCCAGAGACTATGTCTATTTGGGGTCTGTCTTTCCTTGGCATGGAAACTGACCGTTTTTCTGCTCATTTGTTTGTGTTCAATTAACCTCTATCTTTTATACTTAGACGTATGACTGTATGGCACAGAAATAGCCAATCAGCGAGCTAGCTTGTAGAAAATATTTGGAAAAAGTACATTGCACACCAGGTTGAAAGTGTCTAATTGAATGAGTTCAGTCTTTGTTTTATAGTAACTGTTGCTGTGATGTTACTTCCAAGTAAGTGAGACGTGGATGAAGACAGCCAACACCACCAACAAGTTGGATGTCTTTCACCGAAGATGCCTCAGATCCATCCTGAGGATCTCATGGAGAGACCACATCACCAATGAGGAGGTGATGAGAAGATCAGGGGTAGCACCACTGTCTGTCATCATCGATGAAAGGAGAAGGAGAATGGCTGGACACGTACTCCGACTGCCAAGAGAGAGACCGGCAAGTGTGGCAATGGACTGGATGCCAGAAGGTGGAAAGAGGAAGAGAGGGAGGCCAAAGAAGACATGGAGACAGACAGCCAAGGAAGACCTAAGCGAGATGGGTGTCAGCTGGCACGGAGCAAGAAGGGTCGCCAGTGACCGGAATAAATGGAGAGGACTCGTCGCCCAATGTTCCAATAGGAACGGGAGGAACTAAGTCTAAGTCTAAGTTGCTGTGGAGGTTGAAACCAGTGCAGACAGACCATGGAGTAGAGGGTGGTAGTAGTAATTTGGTCCACCAGATGGCACTGCTACTTTGTAAATATCCTGTGTATAACTTTCCAACCTCTGCCTCTCCTGCCCTGTCCTGTCCTCTCTGAAACCTCAGGCTATCTTGTCAAGGTTGGTATAATGACAACAGCTTCTGTAGACTGTTCGTACCAACTTGCTCCAAGGATGGGTACTGGAAAGCAGCCAACATTCCAATGTGTCTGATCTAATTCTTCTTTATCCAGAGATTTGCTTGTGTGTGTGTGTGTGTGTGTGTGTGTGTGTGTGTGTGTGTGTGTGTGTGCATGTAAACTCCGCCAGATACCATCTTATGATCTTACACTAACTACATGTCATGGTTTCTCCCTCACCTGAGCAGGTTAATTGGAGGTGAAACCTGAAGGGCCTTGAGCATGGTATTCCTTCAGCTTACAGATAACTAATGTGGCTGTTCTTAAGCCCTATATTTTATACACATTGTCGAACAATGTTGTAGATCTGTTATTTTCACAATTTTGTTTTATTACTTTTCTATGTTCGACTATAAAGTCATGCTCAAAATAGCTAGGTACCACATTGAAAGTGGTTAATATTGTAGGTGAGTATTCTGGTAATATTGAGTAAAATATTAATATTAGTTCATTCAATGATTAATTTGTTCATCCATCCATCCAATCACTTGTCCGTTCATTCATTCATTCACCCACCAATTAATTCATGTATTCACACATTCATTCATTCATTCACTCACACATTTATTCATTCAACCACCCATTCATTCATTCACACACACATTAATTCACTCACTCACTCACCCAATCATTCACTCATTCATTCTACTGGTCAGACATCTCGTGTCAGATTCTGCTGCTTCACTGCTTTCCAGTGAACTGGAACCTGAACTGTCTCTGTTTCAATGGTTTCCTGAAAAGACTTCAGACCTCAACCATCTGTGTGTGTGTGTGTGTGTGTGTGTGTGTGTGTGTGTGTGTGTGTGTGTGTGTGTGTGTGTGTGTGTGTGTGTGTGTGTGTGTGTGCGTGTGTGTGTGTGTGTGTGTGTGTGTGTGTGTGTGTGTGTGTGTGTGGGCAGGCTGTACACCTGGGATCTTTAAATCTGGCACGGAGTCAGCAATAGGAGGACCCACTGCATGCGCATACACACGCACGCATGCACGCACAGTCGCTCACACACACACACACACACACACACACATCACACACAGACACACACGCACACACTTCCTCCAGGCAAATGCAGACATCTACTGCACAAAACGATACTTAAACACTTTTAAAAGAAAATGATATTTAGCCACTGATGCAGGGTAACGTTTAAAGTTAACTAAACACTGAAGTCAGTGGGATAACTACATGAGTTGGCACTGCAGATACTGCACGCAGCTGACAGCTCAAGCCTCCAAACTTCTAATAGCAGCCCACTTTGGTGCGGGTGCAGCAGCCAAAATGAACATGCAAAGTAGGCTACCATGAAGTACTGTAGTATGTTTCAACAGCAACCAGACCAGGAACTGGAATTTTTGAGTTTTTCAGCTGTTTCACTTTTGAGGAAAGAGAGGGGAGGATGAAATAGGCTACTATATTTGCGACCAAAGGTCGCAGTTAACTATGAAATTGCACATTTTCCGTGTGTGTGTGTGTGTGTGTGTGTGTGTGTGTGTGTGTGTGTGTTTGTCACGCCTCCATATATGGTCATTGGTCATATCTCGTGACATCATACCTCCATATATGGTCACACCTCATGACATCATGCCTTCATATATGGTCATGCCTTCATTGCCTTGTGACATCACACCTCCATTTATAGGTCACCCCCCGTGACACATCACGCCACCATATGTGGCCATCTCCATATATGAAGATCACAACACTGACCTCATCTAACCCTGGATAACCATATGGAGAAGACTGGATCATCACCTATATCTGCATGTATGGAGCCAGCCAGCAACTCTATATCTGTCCTCAAACCCTTAGATCTCCATATATGGAGTTGACCTGTTTTGACGTTCCATTATGTAGATGTCTCCCCACCTGTCCTTCCTGTTCTGACATTCCATATGTTGATCTGACCTCATCAAACCCTGTACACTCAAGACATGCTCCATATATGGCCAGTACATAATTCATTCAATTTTTTTAGCATGTGCATATCTTCATTTGTCACATTTGTCAGTACCAGACACAGGTTGCTACAGTGTAAATTTGTTCATTGCACTCATTGAACCAAAGTTAGGCTTACAAATTGTAAAAATTGTAGTACTGATCCATATTTGGCATCTCTCATTTGCCCTTGTCTACACATCAAATTTTGCAGCATTGATATTGTTATTTTTTATATTTATGTGTACTGCGTAATTGTCAGGTATTTGTCACAATTATGGCCTCTGCCATGTAAGCTCTCCTGCTTAATGTTTCCCTGTTTTGCCCGGATGTGACTCTGCCCTTGGCCAGGGTGTGGTGTCCTCCTCCTTGAGCTCTACTCCTCTCCTCATTGGTTGAGAGACAGGGTCCACCTGGGATTCCCAGCTGTGACCGTTTGTGTTAATTGAGGCCTCGGGTATTTATTGGCACTTTGACTTTGCTTGTTTGTTATATCTGCCTTTTGCACTGAGAGTTTGTTTGTTAGTGCAGAGAACTTTGGCTACCATGTAATGCCCTGTGTGGTGTGCCTCTGTTAATTATGCATTTTATTTGTAAAGTAAGTCATACAGTGACTCTTAAGGGTGCATTTATAATGGTGCATTTATATAGCGCCTTTATCCAAGGTGCTTTTTGTGCATTACATTCACCCATTCACACACACATCCATACACTTTACATAGATTGTGCATTACACTCACCCATCCACACACCTTTACATAGATTGTGCATTACATTCACCCATTCACACACACATTCATACAACTTTACATAGATTGAGCATTACATTCACCTATTCACACACACACATTCATACACCGATGACGGTGGAAACCATGCAAGGCACCAACCAGCACATCGGGAGCGATTTGGGGTTCATTGTCTTGTTCAAGGACACTCTGACACTAACTCTGGGGGAGCCCGAGGTTCGAACTGCGGAACTGGCAACCTTGCGGTTCCCATCCGGCCACTGAGCCACTACTGCCCCCTCTCTTCTTTGGTTCCTGAGTATTTCTGCAATTCGGTCCTACATGTGAGTCTTTTGACTTTTTGTTGACAGTATTGTAGTTTGTGTTGTGCCTCCTCCCCCTTTCTGCTTTAAATTCATAAACAAAGTTTACCACTAAAATAAAAATAAATGTACATGGCTGCACTTCCCCTGCATGACATAGATCAATTTCAACAGAGGTTACACATTAATATGAAATGTAATCATGAAACAGCCCTTGAAGCAGAACTATACATGCAGCGCTGTATGGGGAATGTGACGTTTACCCTGACACTTCTTTATGTTCAGGGGGGGCATGATGACAGTTTATAAGAACTGATTATAGTCATCATTACCGGTACATTCAGCATGTAATGTATTTATGCAATGAACCAATGCCTAGATGTTTTGAGTGGTACCACTATTCAACACAGAACCATTAGGCCTATAAGGCATTTTGATCATCATAAAAACAAGAGGCATTGCATGAGTTATGATATCATATAGCAATAATAAGCTGCAAAAATGCAGATGCCTTCAAAAAGTCAAATAATGACCGATATATCGGCCCGACTGACATATCAGTCAGGCTCTAATCATGACCTCATTATGGATGTGCTGTGCAATGCATAAGCAGGTCATTTTGTAAACAACGGCTCCCCAGATGTCTTCACGACGTCGGGGGAGTGATGCCAAGAACAGACAGTGATCGATTAGATAGATTGTGTGGTTAGTGGACACAGACACACAGATGTAGATGATCACATCTACAGCTTACATCTGTGTGCGGTTCACTCACACACACACACGCAAGTATGCACACACACGCACACACACCTCAGCTTTCTGTGATTAGGGCATAATTCTGTTGAGTTGCAGGGAGTTTCACAGTATAGACTAGTTTGCACTTGTCTGCAGCTGACACAGTAGCTACACACACACACACACACACACACACACACACACACACACACACACACACACACACACACACACACACACACACACACACTGCCTGAATGCACATTTTACCCCCTTTAACACTTTGCACCTTGTGCCTGTGGTGGGAATCCTATTAAATGTTAAAATAGCCTACTACATATACAGACAGACTGACAGACTGACAGAAGTTTTGGTAAACATAAATGTCATCAGTGACATCATTTAAACTAGTACTGAGATGTTTTTGTATTGTGGTTTTGTCTTTTTCTTTTGCTGCAAGAGAAAGGTTAGCTTGGAGCAGACTGGACCTCTGGCGTTGTTGAAAACAACATTACAACAAAACAAGAGCCAGTAGCCTAAAGGAAAAGGGATGGTTTTTATATGATTAATCCCAAAGATCTCGCAATGATGAAAACATGCAACTCTGAGAGAAACCAAAGAAACTAAGTTTAAGTTTTTCAAGGCAGATTACATATAGTTTCGTGTGTCGAAGAAGTGCGTAAGTGGAGTTGGGACTGCAGGCAGGAGAGGAGATGCACTGTCAATGAGGCTGTTGGAGATGCGCACGTAGGGTGGTCTCATGCCTGTGAAGGAGTTCAAGTATAATCTGTGTATCTTGTGTAAGTAGGTCAGGATCTTGTTTACGAGTGAGGAGAGGACGGAGAGGGAGATCAGCCGGATCAACAGGAGCGGTATTGCCGTCTCTGTACTGCATTGTTGTGATGAAAATCACTCGATATATACCGAGCAATCTTTGTTCCTACTCTCACCTTATAGCCTAAGAGTTAAGGCCTATTCATAGTCTGGATTTTAGGTGGTGAGGTGACCACCGCTCCGGTGGTGAGGTGACCACCGGAGCTGAAATAACGTTGAGCAGTGGTGAGTAAAAACAGAGAGAAGGGCTGGAGCGGTGGCGGTGGTTTGCTCTTCACCGCGGCTCGTGATGTCATGTTGTAGTTCGGTGGTCACCCCACCACCGTAAATCCAGACTATGTATGAGCCTTTAGTCTCTCGTAGATGTATTTATCGATTCTGACATCTGAGTCTTTTCCCCCAGGACCTAGCTTTGCTCTTAAATGTATAAATGCAAAATCTAAGGTGCTTACATTGCTGCCCCACTTCTCAGGTTGAGTGGTTGACCTGCGATCTGCGTTTAAAATCCATAGATGCGTTGTTTTCAAATAAAAAAAGTGTTTTGATCCACTCTGTCTCGGAAATTCGGATCTGTCATCCATCTTGGATCTGTCCTCCATTGTAACTACGCAACAGCGCCCCTGGCGGTCAGGGTTGCGCAGCCAGTTGCACTCATTGGGGGAGACGAGGAGAGATCCAAGATGGATGACAGATTCCGAGACATGTGGATTAAACAACGCATCCATGGGTTTTAAAACACAGATCGCATGTCAACCTGAGAAGTGTGGCAGTGTAAGTGTAAGAACGTTAGATTTTGCATTTGTACATGTTAAGAGCAATTCTAGGTCCAACGACGACCCATAGGTAATGAAGACTCTCGTAGATTGAAAATGTCAGAATCGATAAATACATCTACGAGAGTCTAAATCTTAGGCTGCTCTCACCTATGGTCATGAAGTGTGGGATATGACCGAAAGTGTAAGATCACGGATTCATGTGGATCTCAGACGGGTGGCTGGCGCCTCCCTTAGGGATAGGGTAAGATGTTCTATAGTCCGGGCGGGAATAGGGCAAATGCTCCTTCACTTTGAAAAGCTTAGGTGGTTCAGGCATCAAGAACGGAGGCCTCCGGGGCATCTCCCTAGGGAGGTCCCCTCTGCACGTCCAACGAAGGAGGCCCCCCGGGAGACCAAGGACCAGATGGGGGGAATTATATCTCCACAGTGGCATTGCAGGATGAAGTAGCTAATGTTGCCTGGGAGAAAGGAGAGAGTGAGAAACACATAAAACGGCACACTAGTCTACGACACACTAAAGTAAAAGCATCTGGACAATAGACAGAGGGAGAGAGAGAGAGAGAGAGAGAGAGAGAGAAGTAGCAAGGAGAAATGTGGATGAATTAAAGGAGGGAGGTCACATGAGAGGAAGAGTGTGGGTGGATGGAGGAGAAAAAGTCAGACAGACAAGCAATTAGTAATAATATGTCTGTGTGCTTGTGTGTGCGCACGTGTCCCCTTTGTCTGTGTTGACTCTGACTCATAAATGGTGCGATTTATGAGGATGCTTGATTGTTCTGATTGTTAACCCCAGTCACATGTGTCCTGATGGTCAGTTGTGTTCACCTGTGTGGTATTTAAACCGTCAGTTCCTTGTGTTCCATGTGTGAGTTTGTTGATGTTGTTGCAATATGGGTGTTCTCTTTGACTCAATAGTTTCCCTATGTGTATTCCTTTTAGTATAAGAATTGATTGTGTAACTTTCTTGTGTTCCTAGTGTTTGTCATTCAATTATTGTACACTTGACCTGCTCTGCATACTCACAGCGTGGCAGTGAACATTACTGACCTGGCAAAGAACAACGCCAAATAACTTGCCAAATACGGCTCGGTTTTGTCTAACCTTGTTATATTAGACAGACAGACAGAGATAGATAGATACCGGTAGATAGATAGATAGATAGATAGATAGATAGATAGATGAATACGGGGCAGAATGTTAATCTCAAACAGGTGAGACATAAACTACAAAATGTGTATTATTTCTTCAGGATCGGCATAAACTATGCAACTTGGATGTGTGAAGTGCTGATCTGAGTCACTAAGGAGGTGTGTGTGTGTGTGTGTGTGTGTGTGTTGTAAATCTTTCGTTGAACATTCTCTTCTTTCTAAATAATCTTTTTATACCCTCCCTACACACACACACACACACGCGCGCACACACACACCTTCCTTTAATTCATTCAGTTATTTTCCTGTACGTCTAACAACACATAATGTTCTGTGTGTGCTCGCGCGAGCATGTGTGTGTGTGTGTGTGTGTGTGTGTGTGTGTGGACTTGAATAGATCATAGATAACTCACCATCTCTTGTTGGCAGGGACACTGAGACGTAAAACACATGTGTGTTTGCCTGATGTCAAATCAGTGGACTTCCAGTCCCAAGCTGGCTTCTCTTTTTCCCGTAAGTTATTATTATTAAGGGATAAGTCAGTTAAAAAATCACACCCATGTGAACTGAGTGGTGCAACTACCCCCCACCCCCCACCTCTCTCTCTCTCTCTCTCTCTCTCTCTCTCTCTCTCTCTCTCTCTCAGAGAGACACACGGACATTGCTGTTCCTTGGAGTGGTTGCACCTGCACTCAAAAACTAAACATTATTCCAATAGGCCTACAAGTTGTGTTTTATTTGCTTTGGCAAAAGATTCAATGTATAAACTCATTTTAATTAATTAATTATATTATTATAATTGCGACTGTATGTCGCAGTTACTATGAAAACCTGAATTTCCCGTCAGTCGTGTCGTGTCACGTCATGCCTCCATATATGGTCACGTCTCAATATGTGCTTCTCAACTGTGCCGTATTAAGAAGCTCTGTTGTTTCAGGCCTGAAAACGTCAATCAATTAAAAAAGGGGGAAAAAAAACATAACCACGTCAAACCCTGGATAGCCATACATGGTTTGACATACTAGATCTGCATGGAGCCGGCCAGCAACTCTACATCTGACCTCACTGACACCAGATTAATAGTTTTAATTAATAGAACTCCTGCTTCTCAACTGTGCCGTATTAAGAAGCTCTGTTAATATAGTAATAGGTGTATTGAATACTATTGATGTTCTCGAGTATCCAATGTTAATTGTCTACATTAGTGGACAGTGAGACGCTGGCCTTCATAAACGTAACACTGATTTCAGACACAACAGAAAGAAACCATTGCTATTACCATCTATACTGTAGGCTAGACGTGGATGCCTACTGTATGCCATTATAATGAGGAATTTGTTGATAAAGCTGTGGTTGGGTTTTTTTGCCTCAAAAGTGAGAGGCTACTTGTGCAAGTAATTGTCAGGCTACAAGTAATTATCAATGGAAGCCAGTGACATGGAGCGACAAAGTAACGCCCGACATTTGTTGCAGCATGATGGGCGCTAAATCATAGTTGAGCATAGCTCGAGCTTTTCAGAGCTCCAATGGCGCAGTGAAGCATCAAGCAATCAAGCTTTTATTTCACCATTTCCACCCCCCTTTCTCTCTCCCCACAATTCCGTAAATGGAAGAAAAGCTCATTCTTGCCGCTAACCCCATGTGCCCTGTGCTTTTGAACCCTACCCTTTACTTTTACACAGTGTGTCTTGAAGCAACACTTCAACGGTGACTCGGCACTCGGCAGCATTGTAGCCAATCACGCGTATACCCCTTGGGCCTACTGTAAGATATATATTCTCACAAACACCTTTCTAAAACACTGGTCTGTTTTGGCCTCTGGACCAGCATTAGCCCCTTGCCTACAGAAGAGGTCCCAGCTTGCACAACAAGCTGGTGTGGGCCAGCATTAAGGCAGGCAGGTCCGAAACATACTGTTTTAGCTCCCCCAAAAGATGGCAATTATCCATGTGGCAATTGTGCCCATGATGTGCCACACAACCTGAACACATGCAACCATCTTTAAACATCAAAGTAAAAAAAAAACTGCACAAAATAAGTTTTCCTGTTAAGGGTTTTATTACATGCAGCCGCAAAGAAATGAATGAGCAATTTATCCATTAAAATGCCCTGGTGATAAGACTTCTAAAGGCAGAACTATACACGCATGCTGAATTCAATTAAAGGATTAATGATCACAAGATTGAACTTCATCAGGTGCAATGATATGATTATGAAACCTCACCTCCCATCTCCTCTCTAGGATACCAGGGCTTTAAACACATTGAACTGCCAAGAGTGGGAGATATTGCATGTTGCTTTTTATTTTCTTTATTATTATTTAAAAATAATAATATTAATAATAACTGGAGCTGGAGCTGATGAAAACGTGTGCTGGGGTGACACATTGTCCTCATTATTTTGTCTTTTTATTTGCACATCTATACCGTATGTTATTTAAAATGTTCTACACTTGCACTTGCACTGTGCACACTACCAGTGTGTGTCTATATGCTTGCAGAGTGAGCATAGTGTATTGTTGTATTCTTTGGGGTGCTGTTTGTATTGTTTTGCGGGTGTGCTTTCGTGTGCATGTTTATTCTTGTCTGTACATTATTTTATGGTTTACGGTATTACAGTATTATATGGTTTAGTACATTATTTACTGCCTAGTTATGCCTACAATATTATTTGTCTAGACTGTCTACTATGCACCTTATACTTTGTTACACATGCTGTGCTGTAATTGTGACACTGAATTTCCCCGTTGGGGATGAATAAAGTGGTATCCTATTTGATACACTTGACACTTATTGCTGCTAAGTACCTGTGTATATAACCTGCTCAAATTATACCTTGTTTTTATAACATCTTGTTTTTTTGTTTTCATTGTGTATGTTGGACATAGTTTGCACAGTCTGGCGGAGCATGCCAAACCAACATATACTTGTATGAGCATGTGATGAATAAATCTTCTTGAATCTTATGGAAAGAAAAATCTGCCAACGGTGAGCTCTATTGGATTGACACTATATATACACGTCAGCCTGAGGGAATTGGGCTGTAATCCAATGTTTCTTTTCTTCATAGTATATAGAATTTGGAGATTTGGGTATCTCTGATGTATGATGGTTTAAGCCTAACCCCCCCATTTACGATTTAATTTTGTGATTAAACTATACTACTATGGGGTGCTTTGTGAATGCCAAGTTGTTGTTTCTTTCTTTCTTTCTTTCTTTCTTTCTTTCTTTCTTTCTTTCTTTCTTTCTTTCTTTCTTTCTTTCACTGTGTTTCACCTTCTATTTGTATGCCTCACAGTAGTAAATTCAGTACTAAAACTACATTTCCAAGAGGTGGACCTTCTACCACCAGAGTATGAAAGGGTGTGTTACTGCCAATGATTAGATTGGGACAGCTAGGTTATTCGTGCCTGTCCTGTCCAATATTTAATCACAAGATCTGCTAAAAAAAAGAAGAAAAAAATGCATCACTGCATGGATATGTATTGTATGCGGAAATGTCTCTTGTCAGTGTGTCACGAGGCAACCCAATCGCCAGAGGAAACATTATTGTCACCCGACCAGGCTGCAAGAGGAGGACACATTGTTTTGAGCGTCACAGCGCTAGGGTGTCGCTGCTCGGGAAACTCTGCATGCATGGATAAACACAGGTTATTGTCACTTCAACTATTATAATGGTAGCTCTCCTAACTATGTTCCAACGCTGTAAATATGCATCCAAACACTAAACACAGGTTGCCATGCATGGCTTGCGCTGTTTGTTTACTCTGACAACTGGACTGGTCTCTCTCCTTCTGGGTCATCCTGACTCAGCCTGCTGGGAAAGACACTGGATGAGAGAGACAGAGAGATAACAGGAAGGAGGACAGGAGAGGAGAGGAAGTGGGAACAAACGCTGGCATGGAGCAGAGACGAAAGGAAGGTGGAGGAGTCACAGTGACTGAGAGAAGAACAGATGAAAAATAGAGCATGCACGCACGCACGTGCGCACGCACACACACACACACACACACACACACACACACACACACACACACACACACACACACACACACACACACTCTCTCTCTCTCTTTCAGCTCTCTCTACTTGGTTACTGTAAGGAATCCAAGGGAACATTCCTCAACTTATGTCTTTGCAAATTAGAAAATGGTGCTCCGTGGAGCACATACAGTATCTTGCCTATAGCCAGGGCTGTGTGGACTGTGGATTGTGCATTGCATCCGACAGAGGAAGCTGTGAATGTCACAGTCTCTGGCTGTGTGTGTCCTTGTGTTGTCTGTCTATATGTGTTTGTGT
>NC_137874.1:13298267-13305767 GCF_963924005.1 Protomyctophum bolini | reverse complement strand
TGACATTTAGTCCTGGTCACTAAACTAGACTGCACATATTTTATAAATTATTGCACCGACAGATTAGCAATAGCCCGTGGCCCTCCAAACTTTCCTTTAAAATTCCCACATAATGTAGGCTATATGGGCATTGGGCAGCCTAAACAATCAAACCATTTGTGGAGAAATCACAAAGGGATAAAATGCCTTTAACTTTTCCGTTGGTGAGATTTATGTAAGAGTTCAGTTTGGGTTATGTTTCCACTGTTTTACAAGTGCTTTTGAAATGACTAATAGTTCAAATGGCAACTCTTATTTCACGTGCCAATCTTCACGGCCACTACTCCCTGCTGTTTGGCTGAAGATGCTGTGCATGTGTGCTGCAGAGAGAGAGCGAGAGAGAGTTTAGAAGTTCTGGAAAAGGAACATTTTTTCTTCTTTTCTGTTCCGCTTTCCTCACCACGTTTTTCCATAAATTTTCCTCTGTGTGTTTATGTGCCAGCAACTCTGGCGTCCCGGGAATGTGAAGGGTTCACTCATATTTCCTCACATTCTGCTGTCGGAGTGTGTCTTATCAATAATAAGTTAATTTAGGTGAATCTAACTCCCCACTATCTACTCTCTCTCTCCCTCTGTGTGTGTGTGTGTGTGTGTGTGTGTGTGTGTGTGTGTGTGTGTGTGTGTGTGTGTGTGTGTGTGTGTGTGTGTGTGTGTGTGTGTGTGTGTGTGCGTGCGTGCGTGTGACGTGAGCGCACACACACGCCCGTGCATAAATGCATCTGGAATGCCTGCATTCTTTCTGTATTTTTGTATTTCTCAATTTCTCTCTCACCGAGCAGGCGAACACGTGTGTCTTCTGAGTTTGTTTACACATGTGCATGTGTCGTGTGTCTGTTGCTCGCATGATGTATTGTGTATGCGTGACTGTGCGGTGTGTGCGCATACCTCCTGAGCTCTGTGTGTGTGTGTGTGTGTCTGTCTGTCTGTGTGTGTGTGCGTGTGTGCGTGTGTGTGTGTGTGTGTGTGTGTGTGTGTGTGTGTGTGTGTATGTGTGTGTCTGTCTGTCTGTGTGTGTGCGTGTGTAACTGTGTATGTAAGTAACAGTAACTACGTACTTGGTGAACCATGAACTATGACAGAGAGCAGAGCTATGGAGGTGGTGACCTCAGATTGACAGCCTCTTCCTCCTCCCCTGTAGTCATGAACAGTAGCTCATATAATCTTCATCTACAAGGCACCGGGATACACAGATGGAACATCAAAGCCTCCACTATATAACAAGCTTGGACTTTAGATTCCAACACTGTGATAGGAACAGGAAGGAGAAAATAAAGTTGCGATTGGATAATGAGGTGATAATGGTGAAAAAGCAGCCCTAATACTAAAGTTATATGACCATGCCGACAGCCCAGGTCCAGGACAACCAATATTACAGGGTTCACGATGGTGTAACCACCTGGACTCGAACACAGGTCCCTCATATCAGAGGCCAATCATCAAGGTTTCTTTTCATGAACAAAGGCCTTCTTCTTCGTCATACTACAACTGCAGTGTCACACAAAAGCTTAAAAATAGCCGATCTACAAGCTCACAACTGGTTGTTATGCAATACGTTGTGAGCTTGTACAGTAGATCTATTTCTAAATAGTTGGTGGTTATAGTAAGTGGTTATAGTGTGTCTGTCTATTTTCTATTGAACCCATGAAAAGTATTAACTTTAAGAGCTTGTGACTAAATAATAAATAGGCCTACATTGGATCCATTGGAACACAGCTTTCCTTTTCTGTTTCCTAAAAAGTAACAGTATTGGACATACAAGGTTTCCATCCGACAACAATATTAGACTGGTCTTCAGACTGGACGACAGTAGAGTTGGATGATATTTTGCTTAATGTGAGGTGCTTAGTTTGTGTGTGTGTGTGTGTGTGTGTGTGTGTGTGTGTGTGTGTGTGTGTGTGTGTGTGCGTGCCTGCAATGTCTTGATACACTACATCATCATCAAATCACAACCCAAGGTTTTACATTTTTCGTCAAATCACAACACAAGGTCATACAATTATCATCAAGGTCGTCACATTTCAAATTAGATCTCTAACGATCTCTAACAAAGAGAGGTTTCCAGCCCATAGACCCCGCCCACTCGACTGAGCACACTGGCTCAGAGTCTGACAATCAGGTTAATGATTGACATTACCCCTGGCATACCTATTTTGGCCATGTCATCATACGGCCTGCTTGCCAGAGCTAACATTGGTACATTTCTGACAATCCGGTTTTAATCCCTCCAAAAGTTATTTGGTTATTATTTAAATTGTGCCCGAGTCTCCCCTTTGTTATAAATGTGAGCCAGTTGTAATCAGTGTGCAACGTGAACGCTGCTTAGCCGGCACTAGCAGCGGGCCTCAAGGCTGCTGCTGACAGTGCACCTGCTGTGAGCTTGTAGGTCCGCTATTTTTTGCTATTTTAGAAATAGGGGTTAACTCATTGTCGTTCATGTCCTCCTCCATTCCTTACAGAAGGATGCGAGTCATGGGACTGACTGCATTTGAAAGCTTGGTTCAAGCCAGGCAATGAGCCACGTGGCTCAACTACTGTATGCACATCTCCAGGTGTTTCACTTCTTAATGTGCGATCCTCCTTGAGATCTCTCCATGTCACTCTTGTATTTATCTTTATCTTTGTATCTCTCTCTTCTCTCACCAGACTCTCTCCATCACGTGTTGTCAGAGTTCGGTGTCGTGCGTCCAGTGAGCACTGACGCCGAGGGACGCTTCCTCTCTGACTCGGTCTCCGCCCCCCACCTGGACAGCTTTCTGGCGCGCACACGCAGCAAGAGGCACGCCCCGCACGTAGACACGACGTACAAAGACACACCCACAGCACATAAACATACGTCCAGAAATGATATAAACAAGACCTCGATACGAGAAGACTCCCCCGGAAAACATACAGGTGTGCCAAGAGCACAGGAAAACACGGCCACAATTTATAATGGAGGGGGACATGTCAGTGCGGCCACGATACACGCAAACAAAAGACAAATGCATACAGACACCTCCATTCCTCATACTGGTACAACATACACAGAAACCCCCGTAGTGGACACAGACACGCCAACAACGGGCCAAGACATGCCCGCCACAGAAACGAAAATGCATGCGTCACATGACGGAACAGAAAGCAGGAGTGAGCGGAGCAATGGACGGCGAGATCACGGAAGGCAGACGTCCGGAGAAGAGGAGCGAGGGGGGAGTGAAGGCCAAAATGGCTTCCGCCCCCACCACCACAGGGAAACGCTGTACTACAACGTGACGGTCTTCGGCCGCGAGCTCCACCTGCGGCTTCGTCTCAACTCTCGTCTGGTTGCTCCCGGCGCCACCATCGAATGGCACGAGGAGTCGGGGCAGAAGCTCTCCGAGCCGCTAGGGGGCGATGACTGCTTCTACGTCGGGGAGGTCACCAATGTACAAGACACGTCGGTGGCCATCAGCAACTGCGATGGGCTGGTAGGTTCAGCCACATTTGATTGCTCCTGTTTTTTTGTGTTTTAGCAAGCAGTGTTGATTTTGTCTACTATGACGAAATTATTTCGCCGACTATCTTTTTACACAATTTGACAAAAATGTTAGAGACTAGTGGAGAAGAGATCCAGTAGAACTAAAAGACAAGTCTGCATAAGAGAGTCATGATTGATTGAATGAAACTCACTGCAATCTGATTGATTTACCGCACAAGGAAACCATGTCCAAATAATCCCATCGTTCAGCATTCAGTGTTGAACTCCAAATGGCAACGTCATTTATGATGTCTTTAAAATCCAATTTCTGGGCAAGTTGATGCTCCATGGGGAGCATTGCCAACCAGCAAAACTTCTCCTGGAACATTGTAGATTACACATAGTTTTTTATGATCTTCATATCATCCATCTTTCTTTTCTTTCTCTGCCCCCTCACCTCCAGTCACAGTAGCATCAAGTGACAGACCAACATGTTTGCATTATAGAGAGGGAAAGAAAAGTAGTATTTGACCACTATATCAAGAAAATTGATAGCTTTTATGTGACTCACATACTTGCATACATTTCCAACAATCTGGAAACCAATTTGGCACGCCTGTACAAACATAAGAAATAAAACGAAATGAAGGTTGCGAGTACAACTCACAAAACGAGAGAGTCAAAAAGAGAGACTTGAATGAATGAAGCCATAACATATTCTGAAGAATCTGTTCCAGGCCCTCCCTCTGTCCTAAGAAATGTTTTCTCTCTCTCTCTCTCTCTCTCTCTCTCTCTCTCTTCCCTTGTCAGCCCGTCTCTCTTTCACTGTTTATCTGTAGAGGGAGAAAGGGCGCAGAGGTTAGAACACTGCAGCATGTCATGGCAGGATCATTATAAAATTATAAATAATGAAAATATCAGATCTGCAAGTTCTGTTCATATGTGATGATGCGACACATTGTGAACTTGTCGTAGCCTGCACCAAAGTACGGTATATAGAGCCAAAGTGTATGAATATTGTTTTTCTCAGTACTTAGTTTAAATATTTCACAGCGACAGACGTTAACAGACTTCATCTGTTTTCGGTCAGTGTGAATGTCAACATCGTAAACTCTCACTGCATGCAGAGACGATACACAGAAGTGTGTCAAAAGTACCTACCGTATAAACATCAGCTCCTGCTTGTAAGTCGTGCTGGATAAGAGTGTTAATATAAGCTTTAAACATAACTTTCATTTCTTAGACACCAGATATCTACAACGATAAGGAATACCACTTATCGTTGTACCACTGAAAACATACTGTTGGTGTATATAATATTTATTTAGTATATATTTATTTAGTATCATTGGTAACACCGAAGGGGCCCGGTAGTAGGATGAGTTCATCTGTGTGCATATTGTAGAGAGACCACCTCCAACCACTGCAGATGTGATATTGTATTAACACACTCTACCTACTGGATAAGATTTTATTCATTCAAATAAGTTCTGGAATTTTTTAATCTCGGTTTTATAAAAGTGGTGAAAATGTACAGTATATAGATATATGAATGAATTAACACCTGGCACATACGACTCTTCTGTAAAATAGTTCCTCTTCAAATGCATCAAAATGAGCCTGATAAGATAGAAAGCTTGTAAGATTACGTACGTGTGGTAAACGTGTCATCTTGTGCAGTGTAGTGTGGCTTTGCTGTAATTATAGGATATAAAACAAAACCCTGCAAGACAGTTCACATATTTAGTCTATTCTGACAAACTGCGTACGTGCACACGAATGTGTGTTTGTGCTTTTGTATTTGTAGGGCTTAAATGAGGTCTGTGAGTGTTTTGTCTGTCAGCGTGTCTGTATACTGAATAGGGTGATTTATACTTTGCACTTCAATGTGTTGTGAGCTTGTAGACTGGCTATTGAGTACCAAAGTCCTGACATCACTCCCACTAGTACCCAGTGGTCACAGTGTTATTTGTTTTATATTGGAAATCCCATGGCAAATCTTTGATTGTGTCATATAAGAACTGTTTCCCAGAAATACACAAATCATCCTGGCAATTTTGTCAGGTATGCATGACTCTGTGCCATTTATGATATTGAGTCCCATAACGTCTGTGTTTGGAGAAAGTCTTACTCTTTGGATAAATTAGTACTTTTTCACCGTCAGTTGATGCTTCATATCCGTATGAATAAAATATCCTGGGTGGTACGTTTATTTTCTGAGAAAAGAGGAGAAGCAAGCTGCACTGTGTTGAGTGATTCAACATAATAATGTCTCGGGTGCACGATTCAGGTAGATACAGTCCATAGAAAAGATTCCCCAATGGGATTTCCAATACAAAAAATAACAATGTGACCCAGGGGGATAAATCATTTATCACAATTATTTGCACGATAGTTAATCGTCAAGTAGTAAAATTTCATGATCGTGACACCCATGGAAAATTATGTCATATACAGGTAGGTATTCAACTCGCCTGCCACTGGAAATACTGATAAAAAGTCACATACTTTAATTTACTAGCAAAACTCAAAACAACTTAAGGCCAGTCAGAAATAACAATAAATAGCTCCATAGAGATTGTGCATAATGGTCCACATGTACTGCACTGAAGCCAAACGGTTGCGCTGTAGGCCTAAGTAGAAATGTCATGTTTTTTCTTTTTTCATTTGGATGAACTGTGTTGTTCCTTTAATAGATAGTGTAATTCTAAAACCGATTTTGTGCAAGATGAGAATAGGACTTCCCATTTCCCCTGCAAATCATGAAACACTTTGAACAATCCTGTGACCTGTGACAGCTGCCACCTACAAGACTTGATTTAATGCACAGTGACCTGCCCCCACGCATCACTGACGGAAAGACAGCTTCTTGTGCATGAAGGCCAAGATCAACGGCATATATGCTTCGTCATACAGGACGAATAGCAAAAATAGCCAATGCACAATCTCACACGACGCCGTTTTCTGAAGGGGTTTGAGCTACGTATTCAGAAAATGCACAAATACACTTTTATTATAATTTAAGCAACATTTTGGTCATAGACAGGCATGTGTGGTTTATGACCAAAACGTTGCTTAAATTAAAAGTGTTCATAATGCAAGGGCACCCATCTCTGAGCTGATCAGGTGTGCATAAGCCATCCTACTATAAATGCGCCACGTCACTGTGTGTGTGTGTGTGTGTGTGTGTGTGTGTGTGTGTGTGTGTGCGTGGTTGTAATGCACGTAACTCGAGAACCATTTGACCCACCGACTTCAAACACACGCGTTCCACACCCCCACAGGGAGTGCAGTGCCCGGTATCGAGTCGGTTGGACCCACGGTTCTCCAGAACCACCACAAAAGGCTCTGCTCACTGCTCAGGCTCTGCCAGTGGGCCTAATGAGGCCAACTCCTTTCACCAGCCTCTGCCCCAGCTAATTGAGGCCCAACCAATCAGGCTCTGCCAGTGGGCCTGGCGGGTGCTATGACAACGTATATCATTAGGTTCCCAAGTGGCATCGTTCCCAAGTAGGCCGGTGGCCGACTGGGACGGGCATGTACAGGTCTAGTTATTTAAAAATATATATATCTTTTTCAATATTCTTTGAACAAATTTGCCCAGGGCACCATACAAGCTGGAACTACCAGCTGCCGATAAAAGTTGACAAGAGAAAAGTGCTGATTTGACTGGGCAATTCATCATGTACATGTGTTCCTGCTGAAATGGATGCAGAGTATCATAAGGCTACGTGGAGGAGAGACTAGAGACGAGAAAAGGAGGATTTCCTCTTGGATGTTAAAAGCTTCCATTAAACTCTTCAGACAGAGGCGCGATCGTATATTTTGCTTGTGGAAAACTGTCCATTACCTCTCACAGCAGAGGGAAATATGTATTGAGCTAGGTGTCTTTTGAGCCGTTGGAGACCATAATGTACATGTACCGTATAGCTGACTCCCCACTGTGTTGTTCCTTTGCATGCTGATATTTAGCACATTCAAAGGTTTTGTGATGTCAATCAAAAATGCCACATCTGCCAGCCAGA
>NC_137874.1:13283267-13293267 GCF_963924005.1 Protomyctophum bolini | reverse complement strand
CGGCGACATCACAGAGAAGTTTGGCTCTCTGATATCTGGCTCCGTGAGTCACTGGTGTTGCCAAAATCTGGACCGAGATCACAAGAATGGTTCTAACAGTGATTTTTGAGTGTTTTTTTCGCTTTTACGTTTCCACCAAACGAGGACGGCTGCATATTGTGATCTATCCCAGATGTGGAAACATGAGATGAGGATGAAAAAAGGAGAGAGAGAGAGAGAGAGAGAGAGAGAGAGAGAGAGAGAGAGAGAGAGAGTCACATTTGTGAGTTAAACAGGATGTGATGTAAGTATCCCTTGTTGTATTACACAGGGGCGAGTGCTTGTATATAAACCTGTCTTGGATGTTAGAGGATAGAGTGCATGATGAGAGAGTGTGTGCGGCACCAAGGTTATCAAGTGGGTATCATTGAGTTATGTGTTGGCAGCCTAATCGGAGTCCCTTTATTCCCACTGCTAAAACCATCACCACATCTATACTGGGAAGTACCCAATGCCTCGTTGCTTGGCACTCAGAATCAAGGGTTGTATTGGGGGTAAGTAAGCCCCTGCTACTGTACATGCTAGCTTCATCATGACCAGGTGTGCACTTGTACATCAAGCTGCCTTACGCTTAGGAAACAGGAGATAGGCTCCTGTTTCCTATATGGTTCGGGAAACGTTTGGCTCCCATGGCTGCTTACTTTACATCGGTGGTTCACAAACCTTTCAGCTCGAGACCCAAAAGAGAAATTTGATGTCTCCCCGGGCCGGGACTCAAACTAGTGAAAATAGCGGGGTGCATACTTAGTTTAGACTAGTGATTGGTTAGACATGGGTTAAGGTTAGGTTTAGGTGTGCTGCCCCGTGGGAAGTTAGGGTTAGGGTGAAGGTTTGAGATAGGTTGTAGTTGTAGGACTAATGACTGGTCTAACCAATGACTAGTCTAAACCAAAAACTGTCTAAACTAAGTACTGCACCCGTGAAAATAGCAGCTTGCAGATTTACTATTTTCACTACTTCATAAAGAATATTATGAAAATTGTTCCAAAAAAAATTTGGAAAAGAAATGATGTTCAAAAAATGAACAGGATGTAAACATTTTGAAAAGAATTGCAGGAAACTGTAAAAAAAAAAAAAAAAAAAACCCTGAAAATCAAACAAAAAAGATTTTTACTTGTGACCCATAAAGATGTGTTAGGGAAACACTGATACATTGCCTTGAACATCTCATCCGGGATTGAGCCGCGTGTACGTTGGGAGAGACATGAAACAAAAGGAGTGTTTAAAACGGAAATGAGACCCCTGGCTGACTTCTCTTCTCATTTTCATCTAGCGAGACTGACAAATGATGCTCAATGAATAGACTGCAATTGAATAACAACAAAATTCATATTACCTCCACTCCCAGAACCTGCCACTTTTTACTGTCGCTCATCCTTCCACAGAATTTGGGAGGATAGCCTTTAGTTTTTTATGCTCCACGGTCATGGAATCATGCACCACAAAGACATTAAACTGGAGCACTTCGTCCCTTTGGGTGCATTTAAAAGTGTTCTTCGATCGATAAAAACGGAGGCCTTGCAGCTGTTTTACTTGAGTTTTGTATCGATATTTAATTTGTGCGTTTGCTTTGTTTTGTATTGTATTTTAGGTTGTAATCCCTGCTTAGAGATATCCATTCCAATGGGACTCATCCTACTATAAATGCGTCACGTCTCTGTCTGCGTGCGTGTGTGTAATGCACGTAACTCGAGAACCGTTTGCCCCACCGACTTCACATTCGACACACGCGTTCCACACCCCCACAGGGAGTGCATTGCCCGGTATCGAGTCGGTCCGACCCACAGTTCTCTAGAACCACCACAAAAGGCTCTGGTCAGGCTCTGCCAGTGGGCCTAATCAGCTTAAATCCCCTCACCTGTGCAATTTCCAGCCTCAGCCAATTGATTGCCATGGCAACCACACACCTGCCAATTGATTACTTAATCAGTCCACTTTTCACAGACAGTTTGCACTCTTCACACACAGGCAGACAGATACAGAGATCTCCATGTGGGACACAGACAGACAGTAAAAATGGGTGCTATCACTGCTATGACAACAGGTATTGCATACTACAGACATCTCCATATACAGTATGGGCACAAAAGGGACACAGACAGTTGCATCGTTCCCAAGTAGGCCGGGGCCGACGTGCACGTACAAGTCTAGTCTGGTTAAATTAAGGAGAAACAAAATATATTTTGCATTATTGCACACTAAGACAAGAGTAATTTGAAGTTCCCGTCAGCTGATGTTGTGCTGGTGCCAGAGGACCTAAAACACTGATTCTCAAGCGGCTTATTGCCACTCTTGACCAGTAGGTGTCCTACCCCAGTGGTTCTCAAAGTGTGGTCTGGGGACCACAGTAAAGTGTATAGCCGGAAATAAACGTATCCCCTATTTCTGTTACTTTGGCTATTCCAAAATACATACATGCTTAAAACACGTCGCATCTTGGCAAATTGTAAACATTTTTGAACATTTTGAAAACACAAATCTTCTCATGTGGGGGTCCCTGGCACAAAATCCTTTCTTATCTTAATTCGAGGGGATGCCTATTGGATAGCCTATACAGCTGAAGAGTGACAGGAAACAGGGGGAGTGACACACCGCAAAGGCCCTCGGGCTCAGGAATCGAACCCGTGACTCGCTGTCAGACCGCATTAGACCATGTGTGTGGTATGTGTCTTAACCACTGGGCCATCAGAGCCCCAGTTTTGGGGGGACCTTGACATGAAAAGGTTTAAAGAGCGACTGGCCTAAACAACCCGCTGCCGCTTGAGGGGCAGCGTTCCAGTGTGAGTTCATTCCACTGGCGTCCTGGACTGGAGCTCTGTGTGCTCACGTCATGCTGTTAGCTCATGTAATTGTCTCATGGAAATGTTGGAGGGCTGTTGTGCATCTGATGGGAATTGTTAAAGCCAATGGTTTAATAAGCTCCTTGAACCACAGAGGAAAGGCGCTCTCTCTCTCTTTCTTCTCTCCTTCTCTTCTTAGCTTTTGCCTCTGTCTGTCTGCCTGCCTGCCTGCCTGCGTGCCTGCCTGCCTGCCTGCCTGCCTGCCTGTCTGTCTGTCTGTCAGTCAGTCATTTCAGCTGTCTGTTGGCTCTGGCTTAAATTGAAAGTTTGAAACATATTCCTCTTTTGCACAAATAGAGAAGAAACATTTAGTATAAGAGAGTGGGTGTGATTCTAAGTTGAAGAGGAAGCAATACCCTCATCAAACTATAGAACTGACAAAATATACTGGTAAAATAGTAGATAGCCGTTTAGTGCAGGTAGGGCCAAGAGATTACAGAAAATCTGCAAGAGCTACTTGAAGATGTTGCAAGCTTCCTCCTCTTGCTGTTAAATCCTTGGTGTGCAGGATGGTCTGAGCATTTACGACGAGTACCAGCTGCAGGGTCATCAGCTGGGAGCCGTCCTTCCTTGATGTTTGTCCAGAACATCTCCTGATGGTTGGGGCAGCGGTCAGGGACGTCTCCCTGACCTCTCCCTGCAGCTGGACTCTATGGACACTATGCATGCTACTATGTCTCTAGGTGGATACTAGGTATGGTCATGAATAATGTAAAATATTACTTTCCACTCTCTCCATGCAGTTGGGGCCGTGGCAAGTGTACAATTTATTATGTGCACTATGCATATATAACAGATGCTCTTATCCAGAGAAACTTACAAAGTGCAAGATCAGAGTAATGTTTGGTACTTTAATTATGATAAAGTAGCCTATTTCATTATTATGACTAGGGATTTGTTTTCCTTCTTACACCACATTGTCCGAAATGGGCTGCCATGTACGTGTACGCAATCTATACAAATACATGATGAAAGTGACAAGAAGAGATACAAATAATGTTATTGGTAATAATATAATAATATAATAGATTACAGTGACTTCTCTCTCTCTATGCCGGTGGGGCCACTCCACACATCTCGGATCCACTATATTACTCCACTATATTTATTTGAAAACTTTAGTTACTACCGTAATTACTTTGTAGATTTTGATCATTTATTACAAGACATAGGGCCTATACATTGACCACTTCGGGCCCTACATTTTGTCCATTTGAAAATAGCTGATCTACAAGCTCACAATGTGTCAATGTGGCACAATGTGTCTCACATTGTGAGCTTGTAGATTTGTTATTTTCAAAATATTTGTATACATATGAAAACATTTTGCATAACTTTCTACTTTGATACCTTTGTACTTTCACTCAAGTACATCTTGAAGTCTTTCTACTATTGATACTTTTGCTTTTAAGTAAAACATTTTGAGTACTTTTTCCCACCACTGGTAATACAGTAATAGAGTACAGTTACAGTACTTTGCTCTTTCCAGGCAGGTATGATCAGAACGGGTAAAGAGGAGTACTTCATCGAGCCGATGGAGCGTGGCATGAGCAGGAGAGGAGAGCAGGAGGAGGAGGAGGATGAGGAGGATGGGGGAGGAGGAGGACGAGAGCACATCGTATATCGCTCCTCCGCTGTTATCAAGAAACAACCCACCGTCAATCCAACCCAAGCTGTCAATCCAACTGACGACTACTATCTGCAAGGTGAGTCATGCAAGCACTCGTGTATACACGCACGCACGCATGCACACACACACACACACACACACACACACACACGCATTTGCGCACGCACACACACACACACTCGCAAAAGCGTCTAATAAATTATTCATGGCCCAAAATCTATAAATCTCACACTTTTATGGCAGCCGGTGAGTATGAAAAACTCAGCTCCACTGGTTTATTTGACTCAACGTTTCGATCCCTTAGGATCTTCTTCAGGAACCATCATTCCTGAAGAAGATCCCTTAGGATCTCTTAGGATCTTCTTCAGGAACCATCATTCCTGAAGAAGATCCCTTAGGATCCCTTAGGATCTTCTTCAGGAACCATCATTCCTGAAGAAGATCCTAAGGGATCGAAACGTTGAGTCAAATAAACCAGTGGAGCTGAGTTTTTCATACCAGTGTTGCGGAGTCTATTTTTCCCCCATATTGTAAGTACACACACACACACACACACACACACACACACACACACACACACACACACACACACACACACACACACACACACACACACACACACACCATACGTGTGTACTTGGATTACTAGGCTTGTGTTAATGGTGTTAATGAGTATTGTGTTATGTATGGCTGCTACAGTGGACTAGTGTACAGAAACAATACAATACAATGTGTGTGTGTGTGTGTGTGTGTGTGTGTGTGTATATGTGCGTGCGTGCCTATAGGGTTCCACTTCCAACCGTATTTCCCACCTCCGTGTTACTCACCCGCGAACTTTCATACTTGCCAAACCACCGCATAGACGTGTCGTGTAGTTTCCCATTGACACAGAATTGAAAGTAGACGTGCACGCATGTGCACGCATGGCGTGCACACGTGCACACTTCTAGGCGTGTACACGCCCACGCGTAATTTCTATTACCGCACGCATAAATGTAATTGATAATTTGGGTTTTGTTTTTCTTCACACGAGCACAGGAGACGGCCACAGAGCTGCGCAGGTAAAACTATACGCGTGATAGATTTTATGCTGTTCACTTCAGCGCGTGCATGCTCGTGTGACATGTGTTTGTTATATTTTCACTCACACGATCACATGATAACAGGTATGTTATTGATGCTGTGTGCGTGCGTGCGTGCGTGCGTGCGTGCGTGCGTGCGTGCGTGCGTGCGTGCGTGCATACATGAATTATGAGGCACATTAGAGATGATGAAACCGCCCGGGGTCCTTAGGAGTTCTTAAGGCGCTTTAACCCGCGCGCATGTGTGTGTGTGTGTGTGTGTGTGTGTGTGTGTGTGTGTGGTACTGGGTGGGCGTTCCTGACTTAACTACTCACATCTGTTTCTACTCATACAGTATATTAGCTGAACTGACAGTAACCCCTGAAGACACACACATAAACACACATACATGTATAGTACACACAAATCCATACTGTCATACACACAGACATACTGTATACAAATATACAATTACATACACATACACATACACAACACAATAACTACTAAACAGTAAACACCAAACCCTCATAAGTCATAATATTCACAGATATACTTTTACATTTATATATTATCCATCCACTGCTGTACTAGTCTCATATAGCCTAATGATCAGAGATCTCTGGTGACATTTAAAATGCAATGTTGGCTAAAAAGAAAATCATGAATGAATGAATGAATCAATCGATTGATCGATCAATGCTTTTCTAAAACAATTCATAACCCCTAACCCTTTTTGGGAGTTTATCGTTTATTGTTATTATGTCACTATTTACCTTGACTAGTTATCTATTGACTATAGTTCATCTTATTCCAATCTTACACTTGGATAAGAGCGCTAAATGCCTAGATTGTAAATTGTAGGTGTAGTAGTAGGTCTGTTAGTGCTGGTTTTCCCACTGTTCTTCTAACGCAGGTTTGTTATTTTTTATTATTTTTTATTAATATATATTTTTTGCAAGATCAGAGTAATGTTTGGTACCCTAATTATGATAAAGTAGCCTATTTCATTATTATGACTAGGGATTTGTTTTCCTTCTTACACCACATTGTCTGAAATGGGCTGCCATGTACGTGTACGCAATCTATAAAAATACATGATGAAAGTGACAAGAAGAGATATTGGGTAATAATATAATAGATGCAGTTACAGTTACTTCTCTCTCTCTATGCCGGTGGGGCCACTCCACACATCTCGGATCCAAATATTTTACTTTACTCCACTATATTTATTTGAAAACTTTAGTTACTACCGTAATTACTTTGTAGATTTTGATCATTTATTACTTACAAGACATAGGGCCTATACATTGACCACTTCGGGCCCTACATTTTAGTAAATTGTAGGTGTAGTAGTAGGTCTGTTAGTGCTGGTTTTCCCACTGTTCTTCTAACGCAGGTTTGTTATTTTTTATTATTTTTTATTAATATTTTTTTGCAAATGATGGGATGTTTTTCCAGTATAAAAGTGGTGGTATTAGGGTTTCATTGTTTGTATGCACCTCTACAGAGCAGGCGGTAGAGTATCGCACACACGCAGCCACGCGAGCATGCACATGCACATGTACACACACACACACACACACACACACACACACACACACACACACACACACACACACACACACACACACACACACACACACACACAGTGCAGTGTGCAGTGCTCTGGGACTCCAGGGTTTGGTGGTGTTGGTGGTCACAGCTGATGTAACAGCAGTCACCCTCCCAGAGCCAGGTCACATCTGGGATAGACGTCTTCAGGTGTTCAGTCAGCCTGCCGACCTGCTCTTTTTCATCTGGACTTTAACCACTGTCAACCTGCCGTCCCTATTCTGGGCACCACGCTATCTATGCGCCATGCGTGCAATAATTAATAGTTACTGTTTTGGTTCCTTGTGGATGGAAGTTAAAGAGGAAAGGATAGAAGGAGGAGGGAAAGGAGAGAAGGCAGGTATAGGAAAGAAGTAAGGAAAGACCGATCAAACAAACTCACAAAGGACAGACGAATGGTTGGATAGGCGGACGGGCAGACAGACGAATGGTTGGATAGGCGGACGGGCAGACAGACGAATGGTTGGATAGGCGGACGGGCAGACAGACGAATGGTTGGATAGGCGGACGGGCAGACAGACGAATGGTTGGATAGGCGGACGGGCAGACAGACGAATGGTTGGATAGGCGGACGGGCAGACAGATGAATGGTTGGATAGGCGGACGGGCAGACAGATGAATGGTTGGATAGGCGGACGGGCAGACAGACAGACGAATGGTCGGATGGACTGATGGACGGACAGATCTGCTATCTACGGACAGATAGACGGACTGACCGACGAACAGACTGACTGAATGATTGACAGAATGAAGGAAGAAGCGTTTTATTACAATTCACCAGTGACTAGAAACAGCAGCTTGTGTCAGGCAGCCAAGCAGCAAGCACATGTTAGCTGTTAAGCACCAAAGCTGACTCCAGACCAGCGGATTGGCCCACAACTTGACTTTTGTCAAAACAAATGCATGCAATGCGAGAAACGACACGTTGACTTAGTGACTTTATCTTGGAGACAGACTTGAGTTTCAAATTAAGTCATCTTGAGGAATCAGCTGAGATGATCATCATTCAGCATGAGCTGCCTTGATGACAGAACAAAACAAGTTCGTAGCATGCTAATTAACTTTTCTAGGTCTGTCTGTCTGTCTGTCTGTCTGTCTGTCTGTCTGTCTGTCTGTCTGTCTGTCTGTCGTTGTATCACTTTCTGTCAGTTTATTCTCCGCCCATTATTCCAGGAGACATGCCAGACGCATGAATGGAGCTTGCACGTGTGCGCGCGCACGCTCACACACACAAACACACACACGCACACGCACACGCACAGACAATTCCTAAATGATTTGGTGCAGAGGTTATGTGCTCAAGTTTGGAGACCTCAACTGGAATGCAGGATGAGAGAGAGAGAGATAGAGAGAGATAGAAAGAGAGAGAGGGGAGTCAGAGAGAAAAAGGGACAGAAAAGGGGAGGTAGAATATGAGATATGAAGTTGAACTTGAGACACAAAAACACACACACACACACACACACACACACACACACACACACACAGAGCAGCCAAGAAGAGGGGCTTCGGCAGCCAGCTGTTGCTACGTGGCAGAAATAAAGAGGAAAGTAGGAAGAGAAAGAGAAGAGAAGAGTCCAAACAGAACCAGAGAGAAGAGAAGAGTCCAAACAGAACCAGAGAGAAGAGAAGAGAAGAGTCCAAACAGAACCAGAGAGAAGAGAAGAGTCCAAACAGAACCAGAGAGAAGAGAAGAGTCCAAACAGAACCAGAGAGAAGAGAAGAGAAGAGTCCAAACAGAACCAGAGAGAAGAGAAGAGTCCAAACAGAACCAGAGAGAAGAGAAGAGTCCAAACAGAACCAGAGAGAAGAGAAGAGTCCAAACAGAACCAGAGAGAAGAGAAGAGTCCAAACAGAACCAGACAGAAGAGAAGAGTCCAAACAGAACCAGAGAGAAGAGAAGAGTCCAAACAGAACCAGAGAGAAGAGAAGAGTCCAAACAGAACCAGACAGAAGAGAAGAGTCCAAACAGAACCAGACAGAAGAGAAGAGTCCAAACAGAACCAGAGAGAAGAGAAGAGTCCAAACAGAACCAGAGAGAAGAGAAAACAGAGAACGGGCTGGTATTCACCAAAAACACTTATTATATTACCATACTTCCTTCCTTTACACTTCCGCTTCTCTCTGTTCTCCTGAAACCTTTTTTCTCTGATCACCACATGACGGGTTATCTGATATATAAACATACTGTATGTGTATCTCTCACCACATGACGGGTTATCTGATATATAAACATTCTGTATGTTATCTGATATATAAACATACTGTATGTGTGGTTATCTGATATATAAACATACTGTATGTGTATCTCTCACCACATGACGGGTTATCTGATATATAAACATACTGTATGTGTATCTCTCACCACATGACGGGTTATCTGATATATAAACATACTGTATGTGTCAATGTGTGTGTCCCCTCCTATGCCCAGCTTTGTGTGTGCGCGTGTGTACTGTACCCCATAGCGATGATTTGATTGGCTGAGCCACGGAATTGAGGATAAAAAGTGAGGACAGGAAATTGAGGATGCCAAAAGTGATTGGCCGGAATGTGATGATGTATATGATGATGTATGAGAGCGCCCCTCACTTCACACGGGTGTGATATTTGTTTTATGAATCGGTGGCTTTCAAAGTGGGGGTACAGTTTCACCACTTTAATTTTACTTTACCCCTATTTTATACTTAAAATACAATCATTTTAGGGCTCCGGGTTCTTCTTTGAGAAACACTGTGATAAATCTTCACAGAGGCCTGGGCCGTGGCTCAGCGGCTGGTAATCCAGTCTGGCAGTGTGCTGCAGGTTCAACTCC
>NC_137874.1:13273267-13278267 GCF_963924005.1 Protomyctophum bolini | reverse complement strand
TAATACTATTTAATTGTCCACAGACATCCATCTGAACATATTTTGTGCCTTTTTTATTAAAATGTTTAAAAGATATTCAAAATATTTCGATTTATTCTCAATGTGTTTTTAAATAACATAGCATTATTTGAGAGATAATGCTTTGAATGTCTATCTGTCGTGAGTGTCTGTGTAACGCTGTGTGGTCGCCGATCGATCACCTGACAGCCCCGCCCCCGGGCCGCCTGGAGTCAACCACGCCCCCTTCCCACCCGGAGTTCCGCGCCTGTGTGTTTCTCTTGCTGTGTTGCCAGTTTTGCAAGAGAAACAATTGGCCATGTCTATGAAAACAAGCACAAATGAAAATAGCTGATCTACAAGCTCACAGCGACACATTGTGAGGTTGTACATCCGTTATTTAAAAACACATTGAGAATAAATCGAAATATTTTGAATATCTTTTAAACATTTTAATAAAAAAGGCACAAAATATGTTCAGATGGATGTCTGTGGACAATTAAATAGTATTAATCTGGGGTTCCAGATTAATACTATAATAAAGCCACTTTAGAATCAAGCCCGAAATAACATCAACCAGCAACTACCAATAATTTATTGGCAAGTGACTTCATTTACAGAAAAAACAAGTCAAAGGTTGCTTATAATAAGCAGACATGGTAACACGGCCTGAAGGAAGCAAAGCACACACACAAGGAGCCCCAGTACGTTGGTGGGGAAAAACATGGATAGACATATTGATGATCACATCAGCACTTATGGGACTAAGCTGTGACGTGCTGCAGACATTATCACACCCAAGAGATCACACTAAAGGTTGATGAGGTGATGAAATGTTTTTATAATAGTCATGGGGGCGCCCCTCCTCCCCCCGCCGCAACGGGGAAAAAGGTTGTTTTTTCTTTCCACCCTAATCCCAAGCGTTCTAAACACTTATTTGTAACACTCTTTAGACGTGTCACAGTGTTTATATTATAAGAGCATGTTTGTTTAAATGCCATGATTGCAGCACTGAGTCATCTGGTAGGCTACTAGCCCAAGCAGAGTACAGTAGGCTACTGTACCCTACCTGGCAGGTAAAAACAAGGTTAGCATTTGAATGCCTGATCTTCATGTGTACAAGGGGACAGGCAACGCGGCCCACCCGCCCCCCCCCCCCCCCGGACAAAAGAGGTGTTAACGTGCGTTCAGACTTTGATGGTCAGAGCTGCGCGATTACATACAAAGTCAATGCAAAGACGAGAATTGCATGAACGGGCGCTGCACGAACGGGCGCGGCACAACCTGGCGCGGTACAAACGGGACGAACCGACTAGGCGAATATACTGTAGGCCTACATATTCAGGTCTAATTCATCATGGGGGCTCGAGCCCCGCCGCCCCCACGGAGTCGTCGTCACTGGATGAGGTTATGGCTCACTCTTGACCTCTGTAACTCTGTGTCACTCTCGACCTCTGTTACTCTCTGTCTCACTCTCGACCTCTGTTACTCTCTGTCTCACTCTCGACCTCTGCTACTCTCTGTCTCACTCTAGTAAATATGAGTGTCTCCGTGACGACCCGTTCGATCATGATTGGCCCGCTCAGCCACAGCTGCCAGGTCTGGACTACTCCATGGACGAACAGTGTCGCTATGATTTTGGATATGGATACAGTATGTGTACAGCGGTGAGTCAGCCTGTCGGTCGGTCAGTCGGTCAGTCAGTCAGTCAGTCATTCAGTCTTTTGAATTGTCATGAACCTACAACTCATACGTGTTGGCCGGCCCGGCGCCACAGGGTGCACCCTCAGTTTAAGTTTTATTTAGGCCCTACAGTACCTATTGTTTTACTAGAAGAAAATGAGATGTGCCCCCTCGCCATTTTCAACTGCCCCCCCCTCAGTCATTTCATCCTGGAGCCGAGCCTGCGTGTTGGTTAAACATTTCAGAATAAAAGCACAAGGGCCTGCATGACAGAGTGACCCTGGATTACCCTGGAAGCCAGTTCACTTCATATGTGTGACTGAGGCACAAAACTATTGACCCGCATGTCCCTGATTAGTCTATTCTGAGCAGACAGTCTGTCTGTACATTTTTATTGTCTTCCTCCATTCATGTTTTTTCACCCTTTCCCCCCGAGCAGATTGCTGAAACGAGTTAAAACACCATCAGAAACAAATGAGATTATGTCAGCCCACTTTAATACTTTCCAACTGGGTTTTTGAGCGAGAGAGAGAGAGAGAGAGAGAGGGGGAGGGGCTTCTTTTTGCTGTGTGTTTGTAGGTTTCGTTTAGTACAAGGTTGGGATAGCGCTGTCTGTCAGCATGACAGACATTCACAGTCTGCTACAGTATAGGGGGCTAGATTTTGAAGGTGCGTTTTACCTATTACAGTAATATGAGCTGGGGGCGTGAGGTATGTCATATTGCAATTTTAAGCATGTTAAGAAGCGCTTTCGACACCCCGTGGAGTGCGCAAAACGGCCTTGAATTAGTCATGGGAGTGTTTAAGGCGTGTTTGAGAGTTACCCAATCAACATGTCCGTACTATTTTCTTTACCAGTCAGCTGATGTCACATACGGAATGCGCACTTTGGGGATCGTTATTATTACATTTATTCAGGCTGGCACCATAGAAGACATGACATATGACTTTGTCACATTTGGGTTAATTATTCCTATTGCACTGCATGCTGTCACCTTTATGCCTCAAAATAAGTTGTTTCTATTGAGAAACACCAGTAAAATTATATTTTAATTTAAATTATAATTATATTATATTTGAAATGAGTAATGAGTTGAATGCGTGGTGCGTATGCCCGTGATGGTATGGTCTTCGCTCGTAGCATTTTATTGAAGAAGACTTGGATCGAGTGTGATACAGCGTATGAAAGCAAACCTCTCAAGGATTATGGAGATGTTTTTATTTATTTTTAAGGTTGAGAAATGAAATAATTATGGTCGTTTCTAATCTCAACCTTTCAAAAAGAATGGATGCGTCTTTTGCTGGCTGTTGCCATGTCTCATAGAAACAAGTAAATAGGTCTATAAAAATAATCCCAAAATAAGCGCATATAACAGGGGTCTGTAACCTATTTTAAATGAAGTGCCATGTTTTTATTTTCTAGATAGTGAGTCTGCTATATCCAGATTAATTTTAATGACACCACATTAAAATAAAAAACATATTTTGATTGTCCACAAATATAAAGAAAATTTAAATATTTTCTTGCACATTGTTATAATGATCATTATATATCCGCCTGCAGTCAGAGTTCATAGTTTTAATGAATGAATGTGATTCATTGTGAGCTGGTAGATCTGCTATTTTCAAAAGTAACATTTTAATTACATTTTTGTATTAGCCGTCCTTAAGTTGGGCAAATGCATTAATCTGGGGATCCTTGACATGGGAATGTGCTGTGTGAGGATCACTGGTTTAAACAACATTAGGAGAAACCTTTAGAAACAAGAAAAGCAACCACAACTACCAATATTTACAAGCAACTTTACAGAAAAAGAAGCCGCTTATAATAAACAGACTTGGCAACACTCCAGCAGCGTCCCAGAGCCGCTCAAGTGTAAAATCAAACAGTGCTTTAAATTCTTTTTGCGTTTATGAGGTGCCTAGACCCACGTCTAATCGTTATGCGCAGGTCAAGGGGCTTAATAGCAAATTGCGCAAAGCGAAAATAATTAACATATGGACACTCCCACAATGCTAAAATATTCAGCAACGTCGTATTCCATATGTGTGTGCGTTCAACACGGGACGATAAGGCTTTCATAATACGATTGTGCGCAGAGCGAGGCCAATTTATGTATTACCACATGGTAAAACGCACCTTCAAAATCCAGCCCATAGTCTCTTATGTAATTCATGGAATGCTAGCGTCTACTGTCAAATAGGCTAATCTCTTCCACAGGCCTGCTCTGGCCTGCGGGCTGTGTGCGCACGTGCATGTGCGTGCGTGCATATGTGCATATGTGCGTGCAGTGTGTGTGTGTGTGTGTGTGTGTGTGTGTGTGTGTGTGTGTGCATGCGTGTGCATGTGAGTCCATCTGTCTGTGCTTGTGTGTGTTTGTGTGTGTGTGCCTGCGCGAGTGCGCGTGCACAACTGTCTGTCTATCTATGTGTTTATTCATGTATCTCTCTAGTACAGTACCTACGACCCGTGTAAGCAGCTTTGGTGCAGTCATCCTGACAACCCGTTCTTCTGTAAGACTAAGAAAGGTCCGCCCATCGATGGCACAAAGTGTGGACCTGATAAGGTATGGAGACCTGAGTTACATTCAATTATTGTATCAGTGATTGAATCGGTGATTCTATCGTTCTCAACATCTTTCATTTCAAGAACAAAATATATTTACCTCTGGGGCCCCAATCTACATCGTCAGTGTTTATTTCAATCTGAGAGAATACAAGTGGCACCACATGTACCCACACAGTATGGGAACAATGTTTACACTCTCAGAGTTACGCCCATAAGTGTGTCTGGACCAGATGTTGAGAAACAGTGTTTTAATTAATTTTATACATTCATTCTATACCCCAAACGTCCTCAATGTCCTGACATTCTCATCTTAACCCCACACGGTCAGAACCTGAGTATTCATTCATGGGTTTGTAAATCAGATAGTGTACAACCAAATGGACTGGTCCGTGTGGTTACTTGTACAAAAACTGTGGATCTGATCCGAGTTGAGCCTAATCTTATTTTGTGTGTCAGTGTAGAATAGTCTTTGATCTTGGGGGGAAAAAAACGTTAGTGAGGCTTCCAGAAAACGGAGGGAAATGTCCACTTCGTATCCATTGAATTTCAAGTGCACACAGTGTGTGTTTCAAGTTCAAGTGCATCGTGTGATCTGAATCGCCCCCCCACCTCTCTTCTCGCCCCCACAGCACTGCTTCAAGGGTTACTGTGTCAGGCTGAACCCTGCCCTGCTGAGACGCGACGGCAGCTGGGGGGCGTGGAGCCCCTTCGGAAGCTGCTCCAGGTCGTGTGGGGGAGGGGTCCAGTTCCG
>NC_137874.1:13190767-13268267 GCF_963924005.1 Protomyctophum bolini | reverse complement strand
CCAAAGGAGCTAGACACCTGCTCATCCAGGAGTTTAAAGGAACGCCGCACATTCTGGGTAAAGAGGAAGTAGTTCTTACATCACATCCTGTGTGAGATAGACGGAGTACAGGTGTCACAAATAAGGAAGTTAATTCCCTCTCAGTTGACTAGAATCAGTAGATGGACAAAAATACATCAAATGAAAACAATTTATACGTGTCCCACACAATAACCAAGTAAAGATGACACCCATGGGTGAGAGGATAAAAGCTTTATCTCATACTCTGGGTAAATTGCTTACCTACACAGTAGACAACCAAAGCCAGTTCATTGACATCCTTGCAAAGTACTGCGAAACAAGAACCTTTCCATGACAACAACTGATAACGATACCAGTCTATCAGGGACCTATACTGCTGGGATGAGCTGCATGTAGATTGAACTCAAATGTATCCAAAATGATCATCATTGAAACCTGATTTTCCATCGTTAATAAACTGCCATGATGTTGATATGGAAAGGGGACTGTGTTCACGTTGTTTATTTCTTCCTGTATTAGCGGTGAAGGACCAGGAGACTCGCCACGTGTTCCTCAACGATGAAAACGATTTCCCAGAAAGCCGTGTGGTGATAGAGAAGGGTGTGGAATGGGAATACCACAATGACGACGACCGGGAGTCCATTCAGACCAGCGGACCATTAAAATATGGGGTTGTGGTCATGGTAATGCTAATAGATTAGAGGTTACTCATTCAAATGTTTTTTGGCTTAGGTCGTTTTTTCTTGACCACAAATGATAAGAATGTTATTTAGATAGCATGTTGTTTAGACAGATGCTAGGTTCGATGTTAACCATGTACAGTATCCTAGTTTTTATGAGGCACTACAATGTTCTCTTTGCACTCTACTTATAGTAGCCTATGTGACTTATTTGCCTTGTTTGTTGACAAAATGACAAGGCCAAGGGTTCATGCTTACTGTGATTTCACACATCGTTAGCCTCATAGCATAATTGCCTCATATTATTGTAAGATTTTCAGGAAAGAAGAGATGTAAAATCACTATATTCATCATCTAGTTGACTTAGGCAATTATGAGAAAGGAGAGTAAAGTTAAGGAGAAATGTCAATTTGTCCCCAAAAATATGTAGGCAATTATGCTAAGGCTTACAAAATGCAAGTCACTATAGATTAGAGTCTTCATGCCTGAATTGTAATGAATATCAGGTCAAATATAGCCTTGTGGTCATGGTAAGATACTATAATGGCACATAGCCAATACGTGATTGATGATTGATTAACCAGGTGCATATTATGGAGCTGTGTGAGGAGCAAAAATAATTTAGACCCATATGAGTAAGACAAATAGAAGTCTTTTAACCCATTAAAACGGGGAAAACATCTGTGACATATTACATTTTTACAATCATTTTAACCACTTTAACCATATTTTATATTTTGTCCAAATGTTTGGCCGTGTTCAAAATGTGTGCAAATCATTGAATTTATATCTTCTTTAAAGCAAACATTTTGAACTCCAATCTTTGCTTCTGGGGGTTCCTGGAACTAAATATCTTTGAGATCATGGGGGTCTGTGCGGCCAAATACCTATCATTTTGCGGGTCCTTGACATGAAATGATTTGAGCACACGTCACTGATATAGTAACATACTGTACTAACATGGGGTTTTCCAGATGTTCTTTTAGAATCGGCCTCGGGTCATAATGGGTGAACCCCTCTCTCCTCTGTTAGATCCGTCCTGAGGGTGACGCCAAGGTCACTCTGTCCTACAAGTACATCATTCACAAGGAGCTGTACTCGTCCATAGAGAGCAACCTGCTGCAGGAGGACATGACCTTCTACGAGTGGGCTCTGAAGAAATGGTCCATCTGCTCCAAACCCTGTGGAGGAGGTACAGTACAGTAGTACTATAGGAGCTCACACTCACCCCACTGCCATGCCGTGATATTTGTGTATTTTCCAGTTTTTCATGCACGCACACAAACAATCTTTAAGCAATATTACACGAGGGTGTGCACTACCGTCATTAATGGCACGCCTGCGTGGAACAGGAACAAGCCGAGTTCCTTAAGCAAACACGATAACCGTTGTTATAAATGATGTATGTATGTGGATGAAAAGGTGTAAGTGCCTCTTCTAGCAGAGTTGCACTGTATGCTGCTTCATATTTCCCAATCAAAACTGATGGATTGATTCATTAATGATTTTAGAAATTAAATTACCAAAACTATCTAAAACATAATTTGCCAAAAGTTTTCCTGCAGGATGGAGATAATGGCAATTTAATGATTGTTAGATTAGCTTGTTTACTTGCGAGTACCGAGGCCAGCGATGATTAAATGACAGCGTGAAGGTTAAGTGTTGTTTAATTGTAGTTCCATAATTAAAACAGTGCCTACTGGTCTGGTACCAGGGACTTTCTGCTCTTCATTACAAGATGGATTCAGAACGTCGGAAGATGCGCCGTTGATTGATTGAAAATTTAAAACCATTTAGAAGGGGGGCATTTGGAGAGCGGATTACTCAAATTGATATGGTGTATTTTTTTCATATCACTATACATTCCCATCTCTAAATGTGGCTGAATACAAAAGGGCACATGTCAACTCTGAGGGCAAAATGACAGGTGCACGTCACGTGCCTGAGAGGAACACAGAGAGTGAGCGAGAGACCACTAAAAGAATGACAGGAGAATAAGGAGACAGACTTGTCAGAAATCATATTAATTTTACAGGTACAGTAGATGATCGGCTTTGCTCCATCTTGTACAGTACACATTAAAATCCTTAATGTCCTCACGCGGTCCCTTACAGGTTCCATTTGTACACTTTTTGAAGTTAAATTTGCGTGTCTTCCCCCCCATCTCTCTCCCCATTTCCTGTCAGACTACATTCATCCTATCAATAAAGGCAGAAAAAGCCCCAAAAAAATATATATCTTTAAAAATGAACACTTGAGGATGTCACTGTGCATGTGTTTGTTCTGTCTTGTTACCAGGGAAACAGTACACACGTTTCGGCTGCAGGCGGAAAGCCGACGGGAAGATGGTCACTCGCACTCTCTGCATGAACATCAACAAGCCCAGAGCCATCAGCAGGAGCTGCAACACGCAGCCCTGCACGGAACCTGTGTACGCAATGCACCACACACACACACACACACACACACACACACACACACACACACACACACACACACACACACACACACACACACACACACACACCATCTTCCTATCTCTGTTTCTTCCCTTATCTCCTCCTCTCTTTCCCGTTCCCCATCAATCAGCTGGCAGACAGGTGAGTGGGGGGAGTGCAGCGCCTCTTGTGGACAGACGGGGTATCAGGCTCGTTGGGTGGGGTGCCAGCAGCCTCAGCCCAGCGGGGGGCAGCGCTCTGTCAACAGTAAGCTGTGTAACGACGACAGACCAGAGGGCAAGAGGCCATGCAACCGAATCCTCTGTCCTGCGATCTGGAGAGCTGGGCCCTGGTCCCAGGTAAGCATTCTGTAGTTATGTAGTAGTACTAGAATTTCGTGCGCGCTACGCGCGCACTCATCCCAGAGCGACTTTGCCACGCACTATGGGAAGAAATAAATGGCGGGAGTTGACTCCACATGTAGTAACGAATGGGTTATTGGAAATGTACCATTGTTTTGTCCTGAATATTTCCACAGCCTAAGTACTAAAGGATTGTGACTGTGGGACAGACATACAGTCTGACATACAATAGGCTACACGTGTGCACAGTGAATAAACAATGACCTATATGCCCAGAGTTCTTAAATTAACATAGTTGGATTTTAACAGAAAGACAATGCCATAAATCAGTCAAAGTAAGTGACAGACTCAACAGTAGCACACAGCATGCAAGGCAGCGATGCATGCATGCAAACATGTTTGTCCAGCTGAGATTTAGTGTCTCCATCTCTCTGTGGAAGAGGTTGCACATGACCTGTACGGCCACACTGAGGCGCTCCAACACAAACACAGACACAAAACAACACCACGCTGTTTGTCCAGTTGACCCAAATCAACACCAATACCTAGCCTGTTTGTCCAAAACACAGTATCTGCTGGCCACGTGTCTACTTCGCCACAACCTAATGTTAGTAACAAATGTAGGGGAGAGCCGCCAAGGTTGTAACGCTTCACGGTTGTAACATGGACGTTATATCTTGATTGGTCAACGCCACCATGACGCCATCGCGTCAGTATGTGTACAGCAACGTACTCTACGTGGCCAGGAGTTTGAAGTTTGAAGTGTTTACCTTCAAAATGCGTCTAATTTTACACCTGGAGTATATGTGTGGTACAATTTTTGTCTTTGGTGTTGGTGAATAAAAATCCACATGGATGTGTTCATGCTTATGTTCTTCATTAGTTTGCATCGTGTTTAGACGGAATTCACGTTCATTCTGGTCTGTAAGCAACTGCAAAGAAAACTTGCAAAAGCGGGTCATTTGTAACATGTGTTACAAATGGTCCGCTTCCATTCAATGCCATTATATGTAATATTTACATATTTGACATATTGGCCAATATTATATGTTCTGAAATGGTATTGTATCGTGTAGTGTATTCTGAAATTAGTTTAGGGTTGTATAACGTTGTACAACTCAATCAATCAAACGTTTGTTTAATCAATGTATTGCCCCATTGAAAAAAAAGAAATGGCCAAACTGGTACTGGTACACCCGATACTATTTAATATTTCCCTTATGTTTGATACATTTTCTTATCACATCCATGGTATAAAAACAATGCTAAGGAGTTGCTTCAATGAAATGTAATTGCTTTAAGCTGAGAACGATATGTTTAATGGTGTTTTTTAGCGTTGTTACATTTATCATGCATGCCGTTACAATTGATCCGATATGCGCAGCAAATGTAACACTGAAACAGCGTCCACGTTCGGTTGAATAACTCCCGACCTGTTTTATCAAAAAAATAACTTGAAGTGGTTTATGGTAGCTGACATGTGTAGGTCCGTTGCCTGAAAATATTACATGTGTAGCTAAACGGATCTCTGAGTAAAAGAATGAAACGTGCAAAATGTTACATCCTTGGCGGCTCTCCCCTATTAGTTTACTCACAGCACAGCACCGTCACTCCTGTCAGTTATTTCGTCCTAATAACTTGAAGTGGTTTATGGTAGCTGACATGTGTAGGTCCGTTGCCTGGAAATATTACATGTGTAGCTAAAGGGATCTCTGAGTAAAAAAATGGAACGTGCAAAATATGTTCTAAAATTGTATTGTATTGTGTAGTGTATTCTAAAATTAGTTTAGGGTTGTATAACGTTGTACAACTCAATCAATCAAACGTTTGTTTAATCAATGTATTGCCCCATTGAAAAAAAAGAAATGGCCAAACTGGTACACCCGATCCTATTTAATATTTCCCTTATGTTTGATACATTATCTTATCACATCCATGGTATGAAAACAATGCTAAGGAGTTGCTTCAATGAAATGTAATAGCTTTAAGGTGAAAACGATATGTTTAATGGTGTTTTTTAGCGTTGTTACATTTATCATGCATGCCGTTACAATTATTCCGATATGCGCAGCAAATGTAACACTGAAACAGCGTCCACGTTCGGTTTAATAACTCCCGAGCTGTTGTGTGTATTGCGTGGTGAAAAGGCCGTGTGTTTGTGTTGTAAACAACTCATGTTATGTCTGCGCACACTGTATGTTGCTATGGCTGCTGACGTTAGCATGTGTGCTATCAGGCAAAAGCTGAGATAGATATGCAACTACTACTGGGGAAAATGCCATACAAAACACAACACCTAATTTCGGAATGTTATTGTGACCTATTGAGCACAATCAGACCATCATGATTTGCTTGCTGGACCTATAATTAATTTATTAGCATTAAATGTCCACTCGCCCATCCAAAAGAAAAGCAAGATGGCTGCGACAGATTGTGAGCGCGACGGACTACGGAGGCCAGGAGGAGCAGAGCTGGTGACGTAAGAGGCAGGCAGTGTTGCCAGGTTTGCGAATTGTAAGCGAGTTGCAGTGTATGCAAGTAGCGTGGTTAAATTCCTTGTTTCTCGGCGTGTTGTGGCACCCGTTTATCTGCTGGCTCGATCGTGATTTTCATAAAAGTAATATTTGCCGAGCAAATAAGAAACTTGAACGGCTAAAAAATAGGCTATGTCAGTTCGGGGAGGGTGGCGAATTTATTTTGCATATAGAGATGTGTGGTAAAAGTGTGGTTCGGTCGGAGATAGAGCATGAAGAATGAGTATGGGTACACCTTTTCACTTGTATATAAGATGTATACAATCTAGTTGCTGAGGCCCGCACATCGTAGACACACGCACACGGGCGGTAATTAGCTGTAACATAAGAAACATGGGTGTGTGTGTGTGTGTGTGTGTGTGTCTGTGACTCTGTGTCTGTGTCTGTGTCTGTCTCTCAGTGCTCGGTAACCTGTGGGAATGGCACCCAGGAGCGTCAGGTTCAGTGTAACAGTCCAGACAACGCTGTGGGGCTCTGCAGAGAAACCAAACCCACCGTAAGCCGCCCCTGCCACTTCATGCCCTGCAACGGTACGAATAAAGTCATCCTGTGAATTCATTACTGCTACATTTACAATAATTTACATCTATACTATGATGGGCACCTTATATTATTTGCCAAACATACCCAATCTACAAGCTCACAAGCTTGTAGATTTTTTGGCGAAGAGAGAGAGAGAGAGAGAGAGAGAGAGAGAGAGAGAGAGAGAGAAATACTAGTATGACCTACTAGAATTTCGCCGGCCTTCGGCCGGCGAATCCTAGTTACATTGCAGCGCAATATGGGAAGAAGGAAATTCTCAGTAGTGTGCCCTGCACATATGTAGTAACGGATGGGTTATAAAGTATTAATAATAACAGAAAGTGTTTTTTATTTCTCATAAATACGCAAACATGGTGAAACAACTACAGTCACAGAGAGCAGTGCCAAGGTAGCTGCTGCCTGCTAACGATGCAAACAACAGCCTTGCCTGTCGTGTGTGTGTGTGTGTGTGTGTGTGTGTGTGTGTGTGGGGGGGGGGGATAGCACTAATTTTCGACATTTTACTGTGTCATAAATATTTACATCTGTAGCCTATATTGTGATTACATTTGACCGTACATTTGACTCTTGTGTTATATTCTTGTGAAATATTCAGTAAAGTATTGTGGTGAAATATTCACCCCAAGTTGATAAGATATGCAGAGAATATAATACCAAGAACCCCCAGTTTGAAATGCATTAGGCCACAGACCCCCATTTGATACCATTTGCTCTCTGGGAAAATCAGGGTCCATTTGGTTCCATTTGTATGCTCTTGGAGTATGATGACTGCTAACAGTATTATCATAAAATATGTCTCAGTTTGAAGATTAAAAAAAACATATTTCATATGTGTGAGCTTGTAAAGTAGAACGTTCAACCTAGAGACAGTGTTGCCAAGTCTGATCATTATAAGCTACTTTGGACTTGTTTATCTATTGGTAGTCCTTGACATGGAAATGTTTGAGTTCCACTGCTCTGAAACAACATTAGACAACAAAGTTTGACAGTCAACACTATAATTGATTATTTTAAGACTAATTTCCGGACCATTTCTGATTTACCTACTTTGAACTGGCCTATTAACATTTTTATAGACCTGGTTGCTTGTTTCACTCTCACATCCACGATATGTGGCAACCCTGGTTTGTTTTGGTTTGCGTGTGGATGTGTTTTTGTGTTGCTTTAGCATCTTTATCACAGTAGCTATCAGAGGTTGCAGCAGCTGCTGCTGTCATGAAAACGCAAGTTTCTGTCCCAGAAGCTCACGTTAGGTCTGCGCACACTGTATGTTGCTATGGCAACCTGTCATCAAATGCTGCTAACGTTGTGGTCAGCACTGTTAGCATGTGTGCTATCAGGCAAAAGCTGAGATAGATATAAAACTACTGGCCAAAATGTCATACAAAACACAACAACTAAAATCGGAATGTAATTGTGACCTACAGACCATCATGATTTGCTTGCTGGACCTATAATTAATTTATGTGCATTAAATTGCCACTCGCCCATATAAATAAAAAGCAATAGCCTGCATGTGTGTGTGTGTGTGTGTGTGTGTGTATGTGTGTGTGCGCGTGTGCGCAAGACAGACATGCGTGTGTGTGCAGGCTGAGAGCTGGTGACTGTGATTGACGTGTGAGCTGGATAAATCAGTGAGAGTTGGAAAAAGCGCCCGCAGAGCCAACTCGCAGGCAGTGCCTCAGGCCAGATGCCCGAGAATCGGTACAGGAATCTCTGGGTCACCAGTTTTGGTGTGACACACACGGCTTCCACATTTAGCTTCATACTGGGTGAAAGTGGCGTTCCAAAAATTATTTTTCCCCTCGGAATTCTTATTCACAATGAGATGGAGTTGAGGTGTTTGTGTTTGCTTGCTGGAGCTATAATTAATGTATTTGCATTAAATGTCCACTCGCGCATCGAAGTAAAAAGCAAGATGGCTGCCGATTGCGAGCTGAGAGACGGAGAAAATAGTGACGTGTGAGCCAGGGGCGGGCCTCTGACAACAGCATGAACACAGGGCAGTGTTGCCAGGTTTGCGAATTGTAAGCGAGTTGTAGTGTGTGTAAATAGCGTGGTTGTGGCCTTGTTTCTGCCCGTTTCTGCCCCTGTTGGGGCAACAGAACATGTCGACCAGTTTCTGTCAACCGCTTTTGGTCAGGTGACCAACTCCACAAATGTTAAATTAGATAGTAGTACAGAGCCCTGGGCCTCTCTTGTCAAAAAAGTATAGGGTTTAAGTGGTTAAACAATCACCACTGAGAAACACCATGCCCTGAAGAAGACACGGTGTGTTAAAACCGCTTGGTGTTTGATGGCTTTTTATTTGTTTTAATATGTGATACTGATAGCTCTGTCTAGATAATAAAGGCTTTTTATTTGTTTTAATATGTGATACTGATAGCTCTGTCTAGATAATAAAGGCTTTTTATTTGTTTTAATATGTGATAGCTCTGTCTAGAATCTAGACAGAGCTATCACATATTAAAACAAATAAAAAGCCTTTATTATCTAGACTCTAGATAATAAAGTATTTTTATTTGTTTTAATATATATGATAGCTATGTCTAGATAATAAAGGCATTTTATTTGTTTTAATATATGATAGCCCTGTCTAGATAATAAAGGCATTTTATTTGTTTTAATATATGATAGCCCTGTCTAGATAATAAAGTATTTTTTATTTGTTTTAATATATGATAGCTCTGTCTAGATAATAAAGGCTTTTTATTTGTTTTAATTATGATAGCCCTGTCTAGATAATAAAGGCTTTTTATTTGCTTTAATATGTGATAGCTCTGTCTAGATAATAAAGGCTTTTTATTTGCTTTAATATGTGATAGCTCTGTCTAGATAATAAAGGCTTTTTAATCTATCCTTGCTCTGTCTAGAGTGTGCTTGAAGGTCCTGATGGGACCCCTCTTCATGAGAAATACCACTAATCTGACTACTGTGGTGTTTGTCTCCCTCTGCAGGTGACCAGCGGAACTCCATCATCCAATGGCTCTCCAGATCCAATCCTCAGTTCCCAGCTCCCAAGATCTCCTCCAGTAAAGAACACCTCCCCTCCTCCGCCTCCTCCTCCTCTTCCTCTCCTCTCACCTCCATGCCTCCGTCCTGTGGCTGGATTCCAACTCTGTCTCTTTTGCTGGCTGTTTACTGTCTCTTTCACGTCTGAATCTGACAGACTTCTCCACAACAAACTCTTGTGTGTCTCTGTTTAACGTCACTGCTAATACTTTTCTGGTCACTTTGCATCCCTGCTAACCTCTTTCCATAAATTAACCTTTTAGGGTTTTCTGGGGTGTAGCCTAGGGCAATACAAAAAACCACTCTAAACTCATTACGATTCTACAAATGCCTTCCAAATCAGTAATTCTCTCACTTTCAAGAATTTAAAAAAATGACACAAATGCTTCCCCGCCTTTGATGGGTTAAAGGAGGTGTAGGTGGTGTATTTGTTTTGTCAAAAATAAGTGTTAAACAGCTCTACATTCTGATACTAATAATTGCTATACAGTGTTTGTTCAGTATAATATGGATCGCTCCAGCTCTTTTGTAAAATAGAAAATACCAGGTTCGGGAAACGAATTTAATCCAATCAGGAGAGTAAACTCCTGAGGATACAGGATAAAACAAGTGATATTGGAAGTGATTAAACTAAACTAAACTAAATTAGCACAACATGGAAATGGAACGCTATCCAAATGAAGCTGATACATGATTTTTGTTGGGTTCTTTTCTTCTGATTGGATACAATTGGTATCCTCACAGTGACAGTTAATTTTCTGTTTGCTAAAGCAGAGGTTCCCAAAGTGGGGTCCGGGGACCCCCAGGGGTCCTTGAGGGAGTTCCATGGGGTCCCCAGCTAAATGATTGTTTGGAACGACCAAATGGACCCTTATGGGTCTGTAACTCTGAAGGTGTACAAATGGAACCAAATGGACCTTAACGGATCCATTTGGTTCCATTTGTACACTCTCAGAGACAGAGTTAACTTAACATTGATTTTACAACATAAATTGGGGTCCCAGAGATAGAAATGCCATTAAATGGGGGTCCGTAACCTAACGCATGTCAAACTGGGAGTCCTTTCAATTAAAATGTTTGAGAGCCAAAAAAATCTTCTCTTAAGGGGGTCCCTGGCATATCTCTTCAAATGGGGGTCCGCAGGCTAATTAGTGTCAATTTGGGGGTCCTTGACATGAAAGCGTTTGGGAACCACTGTGCTAAAGAGATGGGGAGACCCCTGTTACTGTGACACACTATAACAATGAGTGTAGTTTACAAAAGGTTTCATGCCTTTAATGAACAGAAAATGCATTTTCAGGCTATTAATGATATCTGTTAGTACAGTATGTGTACAGTAAGTGAGGAACAACAGGTGAGGTTATGATCTGAACCATGTTTATAGATATAGAGACTGGTGAGTGGTGGTGTTGGGGTGAGAATGCTTAAATAACTATTCCAAACCAAGGTAGAGCATAGTGTAGTGATCACATAACCTCAGGAGTATAACACAAATAGCTTTTTCATGGCAGCCATATTGACATAGTATAGTAAACACAGGTGTTACCAATTATACAAATTAGGGTTACATTATACTAATTAAGGGGGGCTGCATAGACCACCAAAATAAACCAACAGAGGAGAAATAGACTACACACCGACCGTGTGTGTGTGTGTGTGTGTGTGTGTGTGTGTGTGTGTGTGTGTGTGTGTGTGTGTGTGTGTGTGTGTGTGTGTGTGTGTGTGTGCGTGCGTGCGTTACAAGATCTCCCTTTTTCCATTCTGGTTCATGCGGTTCAATTTATTTATAATTGCATTGCAATTATGGTTAACAAGAGGACTCAGCATGACGTCAGGGTCTTTACTCTGCTGTGAAGCAGGTCTACCTATCTATAAAATGCACCAAGTCTCTGTCTGTACGTCTGTCTGTACGTCTGTCTGTACGTCTGTCTGTACATCTGTCTGTACGTGTGTCTGTACGTGTGTCTGTACGTGTGTCTGTACGTCTGTCTGTACGTGTGTCTGTACGTCTGTCTGTACGTCTGTCTGTACGTCTGTCTGTACGTCTGTCTGTACGTGTGTAATCCACATAAGTTACGTAACTAGAGAACCGTTCGTCCCACCGACTTCTGCACCCCAGTGCCCGGTGTCGAGTCGGTCGGACCCACGGTTGTCCAGAACTTCCCCAATAACGCCTCTGCCCGGGCTCTGGTCCATATATGGAGCTGTTCTGACACCACACCACTCCATATTTGGGCACGCCTGACACAGAACTCCATAAGCTGGCCTGTTCTGACATCACAACACTCACACACATATTTGGACATGCTCCATATTTGGGACACATACAGAAATATCCATATATGGGCTTAAAGGGACACAGACAGATGGATAGAACGGGTAGTTTGCATTTCCGGTTGTCCAGAACCATGCACAAAAGCCTCATTTGGCATGCTTGACAAAGAACTCCATATATGGGCATAAAAGGGACACACATATAATAACTGTGTGGGGAATGCATTTCTGGTTGTCCAGAACCAGCACAAAAGCTTCTTCCCGGGCTCTGGACCTGATCACCCCTATATCTCCATATATGGATCTGGACTGTTCTGACATCACAACATGAGCGCCGCTCTAGTTGGGCAAATGTCCCATAAATCTGTTGAAGTCACTGGCCACATGAAGCCGATAGGAAGTGGCTCCTCGTCCGCCTTGTAAATACTGGTCATTGGACAAATAATTCGATTGAAGAAAAGAAAAACATATTTTGTGCCATGAACGTTTTACATCGCTTTTGCCTTTGAACAAGGTGTGTTTAAGACTCATAACGATGATTAAAGAGAATCTGTTTCTCAAGCCAGAACCTCCGCTTTGCCATTGTAAATGTGGGGTGTCTAAAGTAAACATGCTTGTTGTCGAAGTAAATACTATTATTTGTTTCATGGATCGATGGATATATAAAAGTAGATGTATTCACTCATTCTTTCTGGAAGGTTTCTGTATGGTCATTGTAATGCTAAATGAAAGAAAAAAGAACGAATGTGTAGTAAGTGCAGTTTTTTGAACGAAAGAAAGAAGTTTCAAAGAAAATTAGCTGGGGGGAAAAAAACAATGCTATACTCAGGTGCAGTGTCAGGTGTATAATGTGAATAGAGATGGCTAGAAGAGTCTAGCATGAAAGTTGTAGCTTTGCATGGTAAACCAAGCATCAAGATGTGATTTAAACAGTACAGCTGTTGGGCTTTTAAACTGGTGGAGACTTTAGTTCGTCCCCAACGCTTGGTATAGGAGGATTCTCATGCCGATACACGCAGCTCATCAAGCCTAAAACATCCCCTAAGCTATTATGATTACTAGGAGGAAGATCTTAAAAAAGATTGTGTGCAGCCAGAAAGTGTTAAAAGTACCGTATGTTTTTATGTAGCCACACCCACCAGTTCATTAATTATACCTGGTTGCTGAACTGAAGCCCCCCGCCGATAAAAAGGGGAGGGTCACTAAAGCAGTGTATTTCGATTGGGCCTTTTGACGTAAAGGCTTTCAGAAAGAAACCAAAAATACACAGGGAAGACATATTTTCATATTATAACCACACAAGGGGGTCTATTACAGTAATGTAATACACATGCAAAACAGAAAACGTATATGGCACTTACCCATCTTTAAACCAATCCAGTTACTTTGATTGGTGCAGGGATGAGCAATGGATCAGATTATTATTTATTTATTTCACTGTAAATATTACATATTCATTTTTAAATCCTCCTTAACCCTTACATTCAATTAATTATTTCATTGGACTACAATCTTGTTTTATTTGATGGCCTTCCTGCCCTGGTATTTGGCCACACTTACCTCCAGGCACACACCTTAAATCACATTCCTCTTCTGCACATACTTTATGAGGCGTATACAGTTGCTTAGTTACAATTTTATATATATATATTCTTTTATATTTTGGAAAACAATGCCAATTTAACATTGAGGTGCCTTCAACGTTTAGATGCCCACTCTTCCTGGATCCTTTCTCAAAGTACAACTCAGTCCAGCATTGGTGTTTCTGCAGCACCATTTAGGTCTGTAACCAGAGGTTGACTGAGGTCACTCACAGCTAAATCATTTAGCTGTGAGTGTGCAGAGAGACTGCCATCGCGCACATTTTTTCTAAATGAGTTAATAGCACAGGCAGTCTCTTCACATACTAGAGCATGTCTGAAATAAGTGTCAGAGCTGAAATCGACATGTAAATATGAAATAAATGCTTAAACATGTAGCTATGTTAGAGACCACAGAAGTGAACCTTTTGAAAGCCTCTTTTCTCAACTCGCTGTTTTCTGCAAGACATTACTCTATAAGCCATATCTCCAAAACTGGTGGGTCAAACTGAACACTGACACAAAAAATCAAAAAATGGCAGTCTCTCAGTCAAATTTGGTCACCTATGTTTGTACCTTCAGAATAATTACACTCGTATTGCACCAACACCAACGCTTAATGTATACTCCGGCATTCATATGACCTGTCTGTCGCACGCGGCCACTAAGAACTGCAGTGTCACATGATAGCACTAGCAGTAATAACTAGTAACTCTGGAGAAAATGAGCTTCCTGTTTGCTTTTGAACGAATGGTACTAGCAATGCTGCTTCCACCTTTGTCTTTTTGTCCTTTTCTCCGCTGTTGTCTGCTGGTCTGCATGGATGTCAGGTTTGCCTAACTTTAAATTTGCATAGACTATTATTTTTTTGTTTCCAAGATCATACAATATAGTAGATGAAAATGTGTTTATGCTGTCCTATATGTAAGACTATTTGCTATTTTTCCACAAAGTCTGTGCAGTTAAAAGGTATGCTGACATTTTTTAATCTCTAAACTTATTCACCAGATATTTGACTCATCTCTTTTGAATACTTTTTTTAATAAATAAAGCCAAAATGATGTTGTTTTTTCCATCCATGAATTGAATTCCATCCATGTTTTGATTGACAGCTGCCCTCCGTGTGTCACTTGTAGGGGGGCAGCGTTGCCGCGGTGACCAGTCAGTGTTCTGCCGTATGGAAGTGCTGAGTCGCTACTGCTCCATCGCCGGCTACAAACAGATGTGCTGCAAGTCCTGCAGCGTGGGAAACTTCACCGCTGGACCCAGCGTCACCATGGCAACGGAGCCATGGAGCAGGTACAACCCCATAGACACAAAGTGGGATCCATCCAGGCACTCTTATGGCCTATTCATAGTCTGGATTTTCGGTGGTGAGGTGACCACAGAGTAAAAACAGAGAGAAGGGCTGGAGCGGTGGCGGTGGTTTGCTCTTCACCGCGGCTCGTGACGTCATGTTGTAGTTCGGTGGTCACCTATAACCACCGAAAATCCAGACTATGTACAGTATGAGCCTTCAGGGTCCCATGGAGGGGGTTTTAAAATGACCCTTACAAGTGTGTAACCCTGACGGTACACCAATGGGACTATTTGTATTGTCAGAGTTAAGGGTCGATTCATACTCCACTTTTAAAGCTGAATTTAAAGGAGAGTGTGGATCAACCCTAACAGGGGTCTTGAAGTGTCAAAGTTTGAGAAACACTGCAACAGAGGTAAAATACTCAGTGTTAACCACATAGGCCTATAAGCCTATACTTTCGCTATTAAAATAGCCAATCTATAATGATTTGCTATAAACATTTGCCTGTTATAGACATGTCCAAAATATGAACACTAAGGATGTGACTGTATTCTTAAACTATCCTTTACCATGGAGTGTGTCATCACGGCACCCTGCCCAGTGTCCACAACGCACTGTTCATGTACGAGTCAGTGTGTAGTTGTTGTTGTTTACTTTACAGTACCTCCACCAATAGTCATCGAGCCATTTTATCAGTCAAGCAATATTACACTAGAGGGCGTTCTTTACTGTTATTGTTGTCACAACAGCGATAGGAATGAATCAGTTCTGTTAGCATCACTGAAATTATAATGAACACGCATAAAATTGTGATTTATTCAAGTTTACTGTTTTTATTATAGCAAACAAAAGGGTAGCAGCGCACACAAAGAGTAGGGAGGTGCTGACCATTGGAGACAAAGATGTCGCACAGCTCGTAGTCACGATGTCAAAAATACTTTTTCGGTTCGACAAACAAGTTGCCTTCTTCAGGGTATTTACCGTTTTTATTATAACATTATTGAACTAAATCTAAACCATCCATTTCATGAAAAAAAGGTTTTTGTTAAGTACTAGTTCCTTAACGCTAGACAGCTTAGACATGGATGATGGGCAGGCGTTGATGCACATTCAAATCCAGATGAAAAGAAGTTGTAGTTCAAATGCATAACTCTGACACGTGGTCTCCTCCACCTAGACCATGGACCCCCACCACAGAAGAACCAAGCAGCATGTGGACCTCTAGGAACACGTCGCCACCCTCCAGCACACCCAGCTACACCGCAACCCCACTGCCCACCGGCCGCGGGAGCACTACCGACTTTGTCTATGTAGAGTATGAAGATTATGATGAATACTCGGTCAGAGAGGGAACCATGACCCCTTGGACCACTTCCGATGTCCCCACTAGTACTGCCACTCCTACCATTACGGCTACTACGACCTCTACTAGTACTACTGCTACTAGTACTACCACTGCCACTCCTACCACTGTGGCTAGCACGACTTCTACTAGTACTACTACTGCCCCTACTACCACTACGGCTCCTACATCTACTGCTGCCAGTACGACGACAAAGACTTCTACCACCACTAGGAGATCCACTACGAGGCGGCCGAGGAGAACGGCTTCGCCCCACCTGTTCAAGAAGAGATTTACATCGACCACAAGGCCCCCTGCTGCCGTAACCATGGTAGCCACAAGCACCACCCCGTCAACCGCCTGGACCAATGCCGTCGGGTGGTTCCACACTACCCGGCCGTTGCTTTGGCGCCTCGTCGATGACCCCGTCAGACAGGGACTGACCACTGCTACGACGATCGTGTACAAAAACAAGCTGAGAAGGCGCAAAACAAAGATTAAAGAGGCGAAGCCTACGGCCGCCGCCCCGTGGCCTGCCACGCCCACTCCCTTCCCCCGGGAGAGGGAGGAGAAGAAAGAGAACAATTCGGTGGACGAGGTCCCGTATCGCATCGTGGGACTGGACGGCGAGATCTCCAGGAACCTCCAGAACCACTTTGTGGCCCGCATGCCTCCGTTCCGAGAGCGGACTCACAACAAGCGCATCCAGGAGCTTCTGAACGAGAAGCGCAGAAAGGATCTGCTCCAGAGAACTAGTAGATCGAAAGACCCGCCGGTGAGACCTCGCAAAGCTGCGAGGACATGACGCGAGGACATCGAGACCCACAAAGGACATAAATATTATGTCAAGTGAATAACTTAGACCAGGGGTCTTCAACAGTGGGTCCGCGACCATACGTCTTTGTGTGATAGGATTCTTTTTCATATTAACCACTTCAACCGTAGCATGCCTATTCTGAGGGGAACATTAGCCGAAAATAGCAGATCTACAACACCTTGAGGCTGCGATGTGTTGTGATCTTGTAGATCTGCTATTTTCAGCAAAGATGTGTGTTGTTGTTGTTGTTTTTGGAGGGGGGGTGGGGGTTAAGTGGTTAACTGTATGAAAATAGTTACACATTAACATGAATCCAACACTGTGTTGTCAAACAAGTATGAAATCATGCTGCATCTTACTCTCAGCAGAAACACGTTGAAGACCCCTGATCTTAGACACATCAAACGCACTTGGTCACATACACACTCGGTTGCTCGCACCTTCGAATGCACACATGCAGCTTGTTGCTACGGCTCGCCCACTTGTCCCCAAATGCACTCTGAATGGCTCATAGTTCTCTGAGAAAGGGACGGACTGCAGAGTCAGTGAACGCAGAGACATGAAAAACATTTCCTTTCTATTCCCAGGATCTAGAGATGACAGATTTCCCACAATGTAGAGCTAGATTTCATTGAATCTAGAGTCAGCATGTCCCCCTTAAGCTGACAGTCAAGAACCTGCCAGACAATCATGACATTTTGGATAATAATTCATGGATTCATGGTTTTTTTAATTCTTGATTTAATTATGGTTTTCTACTTTTTTTCCCCTTTAGATTTTTGTCTTTTTGTATAGACTAAATCAAAAATAATTGTCATTTGTTGTCAAAGCCGAGAAGTGCCTATGGCCCTGGAAGTCAGTGGTTGAAAAGATTGTTTTTTAATGTAATTATTATGTTTGAGTTAGACAGCAAAACCTTGTTCAGAACCACAGGAGGTTTGTCAAGAGGATTATCAGAATGTGTGATTGTTTTGTTCAGGTTACGTTATGGTATTATAACCATAACTAAATTCTACTGAGATGTGAACAGCGTCAGTCTCTAATTTTGTGTGAATAAAATAAAATAAAAATAGCACAGTTAAAGTGAAATGAATGAATGACATCTACGTCAAGTCCCCAACGTCTTCTTTTTTTGTAAGACATTTTGCATTCTAAGTGAATTTAATGCCACTTTAAATTAGCCTGATAATGTTCGGGCTAGTAACATTTGCACCCTTCATCTATCCAGTACTATCACACACATCAAAATGTAACCACATTGACCCGCAAGGGATAAATGTACAGAGGATTTTCACTGTTTACCAATAATGTAATTCTTTAAAAGCTGCTGCAGAGGAATTTCTAGTAGTTATACTGCTTAGAAGAATACAAGAACGCCTTGCACCAAAACATGCTCATCCCCGGGGCAAATCCGGTGACCTCGGAGAGACCTCTGAGAACTCTAGTGTGGCAGCGGGGGCAGTGTCTTGACTCTTGAGTGTACAGGGTTTTATGAGGGCCCAGTTAGGGCCAGGCCTTAATGTTCGGGCCTGTTGAGAACCCTAGTTTTCGCCGGCTGCCGGGCGTGGCTGCACTAATAACTTTGCGGCAGTCCCGTCTAGAGTTGAAATGGACAGGTATCAGTCAAAAGGGAGACATCAAAGAGGAAGGATGGATGGGGAAGGATCAGCATATGGAATGTCAGAACAACAGGTCAGCTCCATATATGGAGATCTAAGGGTTTGAGGTCAGATGTAGAGTTGCTGGCCAATATTGATGACATCAGGGATCTCCATGGGCATTCCCATATATGCGCAGGGATCTCCATCCCTGATGATGTCACGTGATGTCACCAGGCATGACCATATAAAGTATGGTCATGCCTGGGGTGCCGGACCAATTAACCAACCAACCAACTGGCGGGAAATGCACGTTTTCATAGTAAATGCGATCTGTCAGAATATATTCAGTGGAACTCTCTAATCATTGTGTAATACCTGACTGGATCCGAGGAGACCTGTACCACTGTGTGACTGTGTGTGCACTGGTGAAAGAAACGCAATGGTGCTGTTTAACTTGTGCAATGTTTTAGGCTGGTTTAGGATGAGATTACTGCAGCCGTGCAGCATAACATTTTTATAAAATGTTGCGCTACACAATGCATGGGTATAGCGTACTAGGCTACTATACTGCCATTTGAAAGAAATCTCGGAATGGGTTGGAATCGGACAAAATTGTCATGGGTCCATGCACCCAGGTTTGGTCTTCTTATTTGAGAATGTTTTCGGAATTGGTCCGAATCTGATCAAATTTCACAGATCCATTTTGGGTTCGGGACCTTAACCCGTGAAGAGCTCTATCCACGGTACAAATGGGGGCGAGTGTGTTTTGGGCCAAGTGTTCTGGTTACCTTTCAAATCAGTGTTTAAAATCAATGTCCCATTTTGTGTGATTGTTTTTTTTTTTACACACATTTTACACAACTAGACAGATCCCTTTACTACAACCACTACATGAAACAGAAACACCCAGCAGAAATCACAACCAATGATTACTATAAGATCAACATGTTTTGTTTTATTTTAAATATAATTTCATTAACTCACACAGCACAAAGCAACTGCTGCTTCTGTACAGAACACTGCCATCACACAATACTGTATTTATTTACTTTGCTTTTACAAAGACAAAACTGGTGTACATGCCAGAGTCCTTATGTTTGTTACATTTCATGCATGAGGCTTCTTCTAGCTAACTCGCCCTTCCTGCATTATCACAGTCACCACATATTACACAAAATGTTTTTTATTTTATTTTTTATATTTTTTTCTCTGAATGTCTATGTTTTGTTTTGAAAAAAGTCTGGAGAGTTTTGATAATTTAATAAATCTGCATTTGAATAAAAGTGATTGTGTTTTCTGTATGGTAATAGCAGCACTGAATTTACAGTAAAGTCCTGATGTCACTCGTTCATCCCCTGGTTTGCAGAAGTTTTTCTCTGTGGAGACTGGAGAATAACATTGAGTCATCTTAAAATCGTCTTAAGCATTGTAGACAATATTGTCGGGGAGGTAAACTGTACAAGGCTTTTCGCCTGTATGAATCGTCATGTGTTTTTCAGGGTTTGCTTTTGGACAACTAAGGTTCATGTTTCAGGTTGTTATTAGAGAAAGTAAAAGATTAGTGTTATTATTATATTTTTTTGTTTTTCATTTTCTGCTTTCGTTTTAGCGATTTTATCTATTTTTGACAGGGGGGGGCATTCGAACATGGGACTATTTTTATATTGATTTTTATTTATTTATTATTTAGAAATGACATCTGGCCACAGAAGAAAAGATCACAGGTTCTACTGAAAGGGGGAGTTGACAAACTGACATATTGAGCCTACCACACAGTATGGCATCCCCCCCAGTACTTGTAGACCAGGCCCATTGCAAGATGCTTTCTCAACTCTCGTTCAAACCCTAAGCCATTCCAACCTATCAAAATGGGCAGGGGTGAGGTGGGTAAGCCTGCATTAACTCTTGTTAATGCAGGCTTACTGCTTCACCTCGTATTATAATTTTGTTTGTAAATCTGCCATTCATAGTAATGATGAAGCCAGGCCCAGTAACGCAATAAATAATACCTAATTGACATGCACATGCAAGCACACGGCTGACACCATAACCTTTCACAGATATGGATGCATGTGTCTTACACATAAATATGAAGAGGACGGACTCTGTCTCTAAGCAACCTCACCTCTAATGTGATCATCCAGCAGAGCATACACAGCAGCCAGGTGTTTGCATACTGAATCATGTTGTTTCCACCACCTACCAAACACCCTGATGATTCTGAATCCATTCCAAGCATTAGTTTTGCACAAAATACACTCCTTGGGCTAAAAACAGCCATAGACGTCATGACAAATGTTATGAGGTCAGCACATTTTGGGCACATTTCGGCAGAATCATGAAAACCCCCTAGTTTGACATGTCATTATGCTACTTAAAGCGAAAAGGAAAGTTTGACATTTTTGCCTGCCTTAGGATAATTGTAGTGTCACAAGAAACCCCTATAAAAAAATTGCCCAATACGGACAGCCAGTCAGCAAGTGGATTCATGAATGTATGTAGGCTATATAGACAATATTTTTAGCCTACCAAATTTCCAACTTTAAACAAAAGAAGCCTATATCGGCTGTCGGACTAGTAGTGGGGTTTGATTTGGGCTCTGCTGTAGGTGGAGGGTTTATTGAATGGCAGGTGTTTGTGATTGTGACTAACGAGGTTCATCTCTATTTAGAGGGGGAGTGTTGGGCACGGCCCTTGCTTGGCCACACAGACTGAAGACACACAGAGAGCAGAGTGCAAGACTGACAACTGAACTAAAATCCGTGTGGCAGGCAATGTTCCCAGCACAGTGGGGCTGACTTTATTTTGCACTAAGAGTATTTATGTTCTGTTTAATCAAGTGTCTGTGTGGAGCCAATAAATGAGTGAACCTGCATCAAGCTGTCTTCCATGTGACTGAGACACAGTAGCAACCCCGATCTACACTGTACAATCCTCCGGTTCTCCATGCATCTTGATCAGCTCGTCAGAACTTTTTGCTCCTGCAACTTTCTTAAGTACGCACACCTATGTTAATGTGGTATGGCCTTGTGACGGATGCCCGTGTGTTGGTTTCCACATTAACAAATTCCTGGCTGGCGCCCTCTTGATGTCTTTGGCAGTATCCTGCTAGTCTCATTCTCCTGGCTGCTGCTGTATTTTCTCACGCTCACCCTTGGTATTCCCTCAGACAGATTCTTGTTGGTAACCTGGTCACTCTTGCAGATGTTGTTATGGGTAGGCCTATATGCACACAACATTCTGGTGTAGCACCAGTCATATCCTCATTGTTAATTTCAATAAGCGTGTACTATGTAACCCTGATTTGACATGCTTTAGTTTAGGCTTTAACATGTGTATCTCTGGGTCGACCCCGATCTACAATAACATTGTAGAATCCTCTGTCAGTAGAATGAGTGTGTACATTACAAATGAGACCAAATGGACCGATCGTAGTGAAGATCAATATTCTGTGACTACTTAAAAGGTAAGCAAATTTGAAGAAAGTGGCTAAACTCGATCTGTCGAGGTGCCAACTTGCGCGTTGCACACAAGTAAGCCATACATGGCCTACTTGCGCGCAAGTACTGCCGACCTCTACAAACTTACGATCAGCCCCTCTATAAAATATATATCTACATTGAAACGTACCTTAGTTACGTCAACGTCAACCCAATAAGGGAACACCATTCTTACCGACATACATACTGTACAAGTATACCAAACATTGAAACATATCTTAATAATTACATCACCATCAACAGCCAATTATATCATGCATACCACTTTTGATCCAGCCGACCACAGTACTTGCGCAAGTAATAAATCTGGCAGTCAATAGGAACAGATGGGTTCTGTTACTGTAGTAGCCTAATATTGAGATAATATCACAATATGCCTACTCCCTGTACCTGCCAGGTTATGATAATGTGTGCCAGCTGAGCCTGTGTGATCAGCTGCTGGAGTCGTCATAAACGAGGCTGGGACTCCTCCTCCTGGGGGCGAGGAACACGCAATTCCAGACTTGATTTGGCATAAGTCACATACAGCCACTTAAACCCTACACTGTATACCATACTTCAGTAGGCCTACCCTATACTTGGTCAGCTTCTTTTTGTCTCCACCAGGCCGAAGGCATGGGGAGAGAGTATGTTTTGCACGTCTGTTAACCCGGTCGATGCCAAATTTTGAACACGCACTCCCTGGATGCCAACGACGAACTTCTGCCCCAAATTTCTAACATTGGCTTTCAAAATTTACAGGATTGGCCCGTTTTGAACAAAAAGCCTAAAATCTTAAACGCAGCGTGCGATTTACGTGAAATCTTTCACAGACTTTCCTACTAGGCTGAGGAATATATCCCACCCTTTTCACATTGGCCTGTTATAGCGCCACCAACAGGTGGATTTTTGCAAAACACATTTTTGGAACACAATGCCTCAAATCATCCAATTGCCATCCAAGGCGTAAGAAGAAATGGCACCTTTTTCACATTGGCCTATTATAGCACCACAAACTGACCTGCCCTGGTGGAGACCTGTGCCCAGAGGGGCACTTTATCTAGTTTGCCTCTGCACCAAATCTTTTTGCTGGAAATAGGCCTTGCAAAGCGTTGAGATCAGAGCTTGTAAAAGGGTTATTTTAATTGAATGTTCAACCTGTTCCGGATGGAAGGTTTCATGTGGTTAAGGTTAATGGTTTCTACACAGTGAAATCCTCAGTGTTCATTTATCGTTTTGGTAACTCAAATGCAAACTTGCAAATGCAATCTTCGTTGCATTTGTATCCTCTCCCGAGCTAAACGAACACTTTCTTTTTACTGTGCATTATGAACACAAACAATTGACCTGTTTTAAACTCTCAACCGCCGCCTTCTGTTACCCGTCAACGCCATTATACCAGCATTGCTGTCTCTTTTATTGTGTGCATGCAATCCAAATGGCTGTTTGCTTGAAGAGAGATTGATCATTTGGAGCTGCTCACATTATGTGGTGCCTGGAGACCTGCATGCGTCAAGTGTTTTCGGGTGAATCATTGACAGGTGCCGCTAAGCGGGGGTCTGAGGTGAAACACAGCTGGCCGGCTGACGGACACACAGACGAGACCTCCAGAGAGCAGCGCTTCGGTCACTTCCAATCCTCCTACAGCCTGGTTAACATTTCAATCCTAATGAATGACCTGTTTTTAGTTTTTAACTACATCAGAGTGGTTTTTGGGGGCTCGGCCGCCTCCGTCAGAGAGACATCGATGCCAAAACACCACAATGCGTTATAATTTTATAGGTCCCTTTGTGTCACTACAGCCTGAAGAAGGCGTAAACTGACATGCATGCATGTAGTTAATATTCAAGTTGTAATTGAGGGCCTTCGGTACTTTTTGGACCTATACCTACCCTGGAGTGCCTAGACCTGGATTTCTTTTAATGCATATTTTTGATCATAACTTTCTTAACTTTTCTTGAATATTATTGAATGGCTTGATTGATGTTTTGTTATTCCATTCCTCCACGAGCACTGGTCTATTTGAGGGACACAAGTAGCAGCTTCTCTCTTAACAACACGATGGGTCGTTTTCTCTGCCTCTTCTGGGCGTTCGTCCTCTTCTCGTCCGGGGGAGTGGCGGACGCCAAGCCCAACGCGGGTCTGAAGACGTGGGGCCGCTTCAGGAAGCTGCCCTACCCGGGGGACAAGGCCTTCCTCTTCGACACCTTCCCCGACAGCTTCATGTGGGCCGTGGGCACGGCGGCCTACCAGGTGGAGGGCGCCTTCGAGAAGGACGGCAAGGGCCTGTCCATCTGGGACACGTTTACGCGCGGCGGCACCCGCCGGACCATCGGGGACGTGGGCAGCGACAGCTACCACAACATCCACGCCGACATCCGTGCCATCCAGCAGCTGGGGGTGAGCCACTATAGGTCAGTGGTGAGTGGAAAGTAACTAAGTACATTTACTTGTGAGTACAAACTTGAGGTACTTACTTTATGCTTCTATTTCCGCTACATCACAGAGGCAAATATTGTACATTTTTACTCCACTATAGCCTAATTATTTGAAAACTTAAATTCACTGCTGTGATTTAGATTATTATTACCAAACGTAGATTAACCACTTAAGCCCTACTATTGTATACTTTGGCTCTTAGAAATAAGCCAATCTATAGCAGACCTGGGCATTACACTGCCCGGGGGCCAAATGAGGCCCTTTGGCAGACACTGACCGGCCTGTGAAAGGAATTGTTGGAAATTAGAAAATAAAACGTACTTTCTAATTTGTGCTTTTGAAGCCTGTTAATTCACTTACACAATCCGTTTAATTTCCTGCCGTGAATTGCGTGTGTGATTTACAACTTGTTTACCATTGTTTTGGAAAGTTTGATTGAATAAATTGCGTTTTTGTATGGCAACCTCACTTGCCTAGTAATAATAATATATAGGCCTACACTTACCAGCTTGTCAAAACAACGCCATTTACTGCTTTTTATATATTATGCAGAATTGAGTTCAGCCTTTAGGCAACAATATTTTGGCCCCTTGGGAAAAATAATTGGCCACCCCTGATCTACAGGCTCACAATGAGACAATGTGACACATTATACGCTTCATGGATCTGTTATTTTCAAGACATCTTTTTGACAACTTCTGAAATTGTGAAAAGGGATATTCTGCACAATGATTACTGAATATCATATTCCTACGTTGTAGTATTGCTACTTTTACTTAGACCTAATTTAAAAAATCAGCATGGAATTGTGGACAAAATCTTTTATGACGACAACAAAATATACTTAGTCTTGGGTCTGAGAGGCTAAATCTAATTAAATGGTAGTTTAAATAACGGATCTCAAAATGAAAAGGGTTGAAAACCCATGGTCTACAACAAGTCACATATAGCCGATCTACAGGCTTGTAGATCTGCTATTTTTTGGCTAAATGTTCCCCCCGAAATATGGATGCCTGGGTTGAGCGGGTTGAAGCGGTTAAGGGCATTGTTACCAAAACAAATCTCACTCCTCCCTTCTTCTTCTTCTTCCGTCGCTCTCGGTAGGTTTTCTCTGTCCTGGGCCAGGATCTTCCCCAACGGGACACGCGGCAGCTACAACCAGGTAGGCAGTGGTGGTACTTAAGTACAGAACCTTTAACCTTACTGAGAGTATACTAGATAGATAGATAGATTTCTTTATTTTTGTGTCATGCACCAAAGGCGCCCAGCCCACATGGGCTTACAGGACACACCATATCATTACATTCAATATTGCATTGTGTACAATAAACAGATATGTACTAATACATCTCAGAGGCAAATATTATACTTTTACTCCTTTTACTCCACTACAATTATTTGAAAACTTTAGTTAGTTACTTTGAACATTTTGATTATTATTATTACAAAACATACATTAACCTCCTCAGCCCTACATTTTGGCCTTTTGAAAAGCCAATCAAGCTCACAATGCATCATGATGCGATGCACTGTGAACTTGTAGATCTGCTATTTTCCAAAGATTTTTATACATTTTAAAACTTTCTGCATATCAGTACTTTTACTTTTGTACTTTGAGTATATTTTACCCATACTCTTGTACTTTAACTTTAAAGTAAATGTTGAATTCCGGTCTTATACTATTGCAGTATTGATACTCAAAAACAATCATTTTTTCCCCCCACCACTGAAGGTGGGCACCAACTACTACCGCACGCTGATCCGGAGGCTGAGGGAGATCCGCGTGCAGCCCGTGGTCACGCTGTACCACTGGGACCTGCCCGACAGCGTGCAGCAGGCGCTGGGCGGCTGGAGCAACCCGCAGGTGGTGGAGCTGTTCAGGGACTACGCCGACTTCTGCTTCCGCACCTTCGGAGACGACGTGAAGCTCTGGATCACCATAGACAACCCGTTCGTGGTGGCCTGGCACGGCTACGGCACCGGGGTGGTGGCGCCCGGGGTCAAGAGCGACCCGGACCTGCCGTTTCGGGTCGCTCACAACCTCCTCAAGGTGAGCGGCGTTTTTTTCTTTTGCTTATACCACTTAAACTTAAACATCCTTATTTTGGGAAAACTCATTGAAAGTATTTAATTTAGAGTGAAAACAGAACCCAGAGGGATTCCTCTAGACCCCGTATGGGGTTTTTGTGGTTAAAAGAAACAACACCCAGATTCTTGCAGGGGTCTCCTCGTCTCTATAGCTCTTTAGTCTTTAGTAAACAGGAAATAAATGTTCAGGTGAGACACCACTGATTTACAGTATAATATGGTGAACCAAGCCCAGAACACTTGTCTTTCCACTGTCCTCATCAAGGCTCACGCCGCAGTGTGGCACCTGTACGACCGCCACTACCGGCCGCGGCAGCGGGGGAAGCTGTCCATGGCGCTGGCCTCTCACTGGATCAAACCGGCCCAGACGCGCCTGCAGAGCCTGCAGGAGTGCCAGTGCTCCCTGGACCACGTGCTGGGCTGGTTCGCCCGGCCCCTCTTCACCGACGGCGACTACCCACCCTGCATGAAGCAGAGGCTGGGCACGCGGCTGCCCTCCTTCACCCAGGAGGAGAAGGACTGGATCAAGGTATGGTTATACAGGCCCGGGCTGCCCATTAGTCCCACTTCTCCATATAGTGATGTTAGATCGGCACCATTATTGATCGTCTAAACCCAGATTCATACTGCATCGCACGCCGATAATAGCAGACCTATATACAAGATCAAAAACACGTTGGGGATGTGACGTGTTGTGAGCTTGTTGGTTTGCTACATAAATTTGGCTTAAATAAAGCATATTTGCTTTACTTAATTGGCAATCAGATACAGTAGGCCTAGAGTAAAGTTGAGTCACCTTTTAAATCAAAACATTTTCAGGTGGTTGGCCATTGAAAATGGCCTAGCCTATAGGCTACTCCTCTCATGAGGACCGATAATGATGCATCTTTTTTAAATATTTCTGGAAGGTTAATATTAACGGGACCATACATAGCAGCATATTTGAAAACAAAGTTAATCTATGACATACTGTGTACTTGAATCAAATTGTATCAAATTAAAAAATATACATAAATTTGGAAGTCTGGCTCTCAAAAAGGTTTGAGAGCCCATGTTGTAAAGCACATTGTAACCCTGTTAAGGGGACGGCGGACTTCTTCGCCCTGTCTCACGGAGCCTCGCTCAGCTTCCACCTGATCAACGACAGCCTGAAGTTCGGCCAGGTGGAGGAGCTGGACCTCCGCATGCTGCTGTACTGGGTGGACGCCGAATACGACAAGCCTCCCATCTTCGTGGTTCAGAGCGGATGGTAAAACTCTCGAATGAAATGAGTTCTCTCTCCCGATTGGATGAAATTGGTATCCTGACCTGTGTGTTCTGTTTATTAACCCATTTAGGCCTGACGTCGAAATAAAAAAAACGTTCGCTCTGAAAGAATATATACCTATTCAAAGATTTGTGCCGCATTTTTACGAATTTTCAAAAATAGCAGACCTACAATAGCAGACCTACAGACCTACAAGATTGCTATTTTTCAATAGCTAAATTATAACACAATGTTTAAAACACCAAAAGGGGTTCCCGCCCCAAAATGGAAGAAAAGGCGCATTTATGAAAGAAATGTAAAACCTTTGAACGTCTTCACCTAAAATGACATTCCTACGAATAGTGACATCAGGATCAATGTCTTCTTGATTGTGGTCTCCCCCCCACCCCCATGCAGGTACGTTCTGGGCAACACCAAAACAGAAGACCCCCGACACATGTACTACCTCAAGAGTTTCATCGCGGGGGCACTGAAATGTGAGCGACCGATCCAACCGATGTGGTTGACCTTTGACCTTCCGCCTTTATTGATTTGATTCATCAGATGCCACAACGAGAGGGGAAGCACTGATGCATGACCAATATACAGTATCTGGCCGATATCTGTCCTAGATAGACGCCAATATTACTTTTTGGTTTTGTTATATTTATATATATTTGTGAACTCCTTTTGTTTCAAAATGTTAAATTATGCAGATTGTTGATGAAGATGTTGATCATGTTGTTCATAAGAAATAACATTTCTGGGCCGTGGCTCAGCGGTCCAGGTACCTCGGCTGGTAATCCAGTCTGGCAGTGTGCCGCGGGTTCGACTCCCGATCCCGACGGCCTTTACTGCATGTCACCCCCCCCCCCATCTCTCTCCCCATTTCCTGTCAGCCCACTTTCTATCTATCCCTCTACAAAAATTATAAAAGGCGAAAGCCACAAAAAAACTAAAATAAATAAAAATTAATAACATTTCAAGCACTACTTTAAAACATACAAAACAGTCACCACTGCAGATAAAACGGATGAATACATCTGCAGCGGTCTCATACCCATGTGGTCTTTGTCCGTTGGTTTCCGTAGCGATCACCATCGATGGCGTGAACGTCATCGGCTACACGGCGTGGTCGCTGGTGGACGGCTTCGAGTGGCACCGCGAGTACGGCATCCGTCGAGGTCTTTACTACGTCGACTTCAAGACCCCCGACATGAAGAGAGAGCCCAAGACCTCCGCCACCTTCTACAAGTCTGTATTTATGGATTTTCAAATGGATAAATGAAGGCTGAGGATTTTACTGTGTAAAGTATACCCTTTGGTTTCCCAAACAATATATCCCTTTTTCTTTTCCACTCAAGGACACCCAGGGGTGGGTTCCAGGGGGTCCCCAGATTATTTTTAATATAGTATTTTTACTATGTTCCTATGGTCCTTTAACATTATGTGAACATGTTGGGACTGATCTAGGATCTGTTTCTATGAACATTTAACTGTTAACATATTGGGACTGATCTATAGGATGTGTTCCTACAACAGGAAGGTCATCCAGAGGAACGGATTCCCTGAGCTGCCAGAGAACAGTCTGGCTCAAGGTGTCTTTCCCTGTGACTTCGCTTGGGGAGTGTCAGCCAACTCTATACAGGTGTGTGCGTGTGCGCATGTGCATCTGTTGAGTTCATGTATACATTTGTGTGTATACAGTATACAGTCCCCCCCGTGCATAACGTGTGCACATTTATGTGCCTGTATAAGCTTTATCATGTGCATAACCATAACTGTATGTGTGAGTGATGTACATGCAGCAGCAGTAGTTTTTCTATTTTTTTACTTAAAGATGTACTTTAATCTTAATTGATACTTTGTCGCCTGCCAAGAAATCTACAAGCTAACGGCACGTCCCACAGTGATGCGTTGTTAAGTTGGACATCAGTTCTTTAGTAGTGGGTCTCAAAGTGGGCTCCGGTGACCCCCAGGGGTCCTCAAGAGGGTTATAAGGAGATAAATCATAGTTGGAAAGCAAATGGAGCCTCATTGGTCTGTAACTGTTGAGTGTGTACAAATATGGTTCCATTTGGTTATGGGCGTCCGTGGCTTGATGCATAATTATACAACATCCTTGTTTTAGAACCACTTCTTTATGGCAAGTGACGCCGTCGTGTGATGTAGGACTAAACACATATTGAAGTTTGTACTGGGTAAAGAGGCGTAGTCATCAGACAGGCCGCCGGTATACAGTGAGTGAGACAGTGACATGTCATCTTATGGAAAACATTAACAAAGTATATTAACTTTGTCTATTCAGACTGTTAAAGGGTGTGTGTGTGTGTGTGTGTGGGGGGGGTGGTCATCAAGACCCCATGCAACTTCTTGGAAAGTGCATCAATGTTACAACGCTGCTGTTTGTACATACTGTACTGAAGATATCGTCGCTGTTGGGCAGAAACCTCTCATCTATATAGTCTAACCTTTTGTGTGTTTTTCCCCCCTGTAAATTAGCATTAAAATTAACTTGCTCATAGTACTACAGTGACACACAAAAGTAGCAGATCTGCAAGCTCGACAGTTTGAGCTTGTGGATGTGTGGTACCGACAGAGACCATATGAAGAATAACTTGGATAATTAAAAATCCTTAAACCCATTACTCCATATACTCCTTTTCCTCACCTCAATCCAAAACCAAATCTCTTCTTCGAAAATAGCCGATCCATAATGAATTCATAAATCATAATTCATAATGTACCTTTTCTCCTCCCTAGAAATGTAGTGGGAGTCACAACTATTTGGCAAGCCCCCAGAAACGCAACCCACTATTTACAAGGGACCTTTTCAGAAATACAACCCAAAGTCGCTGATAAGGTGGACGTGGCAACACTGCTGGAAGCTCTGGCGGTGAAAGTCCAGTTTGGAGAGGATCGCTGCTGTACTGTAAATCTTCTCTGAATCATGAACCATGTGATGCCACACAGCTAAACAGATGCTTTCTATTGATTTACTCTAATGGCCGCTAAGGATCCCTTAGCCCCCTCCCCCTACATGTATTTAAATTATGTTTCAGATTTAAAAAAAATCATATCATCAGTGTTGTGCAAATTACACCAGGGGGTGCCCAAACTTTTTCATGTCAAGGACCCCCAAAATTATACTCATTAGGCTGCGGACCCCCCATTTGAAAATATACGCCAAGGACCCCCATAAGAAAATGTTTTTACGGCTCTATCAGTGATTTTCAACGGTTTGACCTGAATTAGGCTACGGTCCCCCAATTTATAGGCATTTCTATCTCTGGGACCCCCAATTTATATTGTAAAATCAAACTAAATTTAACTCTGAAGGTCTCCACACACACACTGGGCGCGAATTCAGATTTTTAAGCGGCGTTTCTCCATCGGTTTTCCGAAAAAACGCGGCCGGTGTGCAACCACCTTGAGAGTGTACAAATGGAACCAAATGGACCCGTTATATGTATATTCAGATATCTAACCACTTAAACCCTCAATGCTTACTAAACTTGACCTTTGGCCCCGTACTTGGTCTGCTCTATTTTTTCTGCCTCTACAGTGCTGCCTCTACATTGCCAAAAATAGCTGATCTACAAGCTCACAGGGTGTCACAGTGCGACAACCTTCCACCCCCCTTCCCTAGGCTGTAGTAACTCTGAGGACACCCTGAAGGGAACCCATGCCCCATTGGCCTGTATGTGCATGTATGTACAGTAGGTAAACAGCACTTACATCAGTGAGTGAGAGTAGGCTTGGTTGGCCCAGCTTCTCTCTTGGTTCATTTCAACACCAGTGTGGTTGAGTAGAGAGAGAGAGGACACAGCACATGACTGGAAGGTCACTGAGTTGTTCCCCAGACAGCTACTATGCATCATTTGATATCATTGTTGTCGTCGCCTGGCAGAAACATTGTATCTCCATATTTCAACTTTCATGTGTTCTTCATAAATGAATGCCCTACTTCGTCATACTAGCTTGTATGTTGTATACGAGCTTGTAGAGCAGCTATTTTGGCACTTTTTCTAAGACGGTCAGTAGTGTCCAAAACGTTGCCTCTAAAATAAATTATCTTGTACCGAGCAGATCCAGTGTGCAGGCGTATTTTTGTATTTTATTATTGATGTGCACCTTTTCTAAGTGAAAGTCAACGTGGTTAGTGTGTTTTTGTCCATCGGAACATCCATTTCCTGAAAAGTAACCGTTTGGACCGTTTTGGTTTCCAGTCCACCCAACAATGAAATGGTCATTTGAAAGGAAGGACTTTGGGAAATGCCCAAGTGCTTCTAAATCCTATGAGCAGCTCATGGCTTTTTGTGTTATCCTTTTAGCATTATCATGTAACTGCACCTCTGTACTTTTCCAAACTGTAGCGCGACATTGAAGACGATTTGAAATATTTGGGGTAGATGCCAGAGGGTTGAACATTGTTTGAAGTTTGAACTAATTGTGCTATTATGTCCTATTAAATCAAGTAATAAGAATGCACTGTTTATTAGAATTCTGCATCTGCACCCAGAATCACAATTACTGTATAAGAGGTGTACGATAAATTGTATATTGCCGATATCGGTATCAGTTGATTTGACCATGCAAATAGCCGGTAATCAGATATCGGCCAAAAGACTCAACATCGTGCATGTGCTTCCAGGTGGAGACTGTGCCCACACAGTTTGCAGATCCTAACATCTACGTGTGGAACATCTCCAACGGAGGAGAACTGAAGAAGGTGGAGGGCCTGGTGGCACCGCCGCTACGCCGAGCCGCTCACTGTGCAAACTACGCCACCATCCGACAACAGGTCTGTTGTTACTGTATGTCGTCACCATGTTTATCTTTATCGATTTGACCATAGTGAAACTGAAAGAGGTTAAGTGTGTCTGTGGGTTGACCTTGAAGATCAGGTAGTTTTGCTTGTTTTGAAATTATTTACATTTTATTTATTTTGTTATTTAAAAAAAAAAAAATTATGGGCTTTTTGCCTTTAACGATAGAGAAGGGGAGACAGACTGGAAACGAGGAGAGAGAGAGACAGGGAGTGACACACAGCAAAGTTTGTCAGGATTTGGATTCGAACCCGTGATGCGCTGTCAGGTTTTATTAGAAGCCTAGACATCTAGGTTTCCGTCCGACAGCAACGATATGTAAAAGAGATTGTGTGATTGTCATTGTGTGGTTCTCAAACTGCTGTCTGGGATCCTCAGAGGTCCTTGACTGTAACTCAGAGAGTGTACACATGGTTCTATTTTGTACACTCTTACACGAGTTAGGATTTCATAGTATGGATTGTGGTTCCATAGAGAGAAAATGGCCCAATGCATATCAATCTGGGGTGTCCTTGAAGTTAAAACGTTTGGGAACCACTTTGTTCTATGTAGGTGAATGAGATCCAGCAGGTGGGGGTCAGTCACTTCCACTTCTCCCTGAACTGGTCGGCCCTGGTGCCCACGGGCGACGTGTCCCAGCCCAACGCCACGCTGCTGGGCTACTACCGCTGCTTCACCCGCCAGCTGCTGCGGGCCAACGTGACGCCCGTGGTCACGCTGTGGCACCACACACGCCACCGCACCAGCCTGCCCGCCCCGCTGGACGGCAACAACAAGTGGCTCAACAGGTCAGAGACATACATGTAGCACATATCAGCACATATCAGCACATATCGCCACTACGATGCGCAGGTGCAACAGGTTAATCCGATTAATTGATTATATACTGCAATGTGTGGGTCGGGACATGTGGGTCGGGACCCCCAGGGGCGTCCCCACATGATTTTTGGGGGGCCCTCAGACGACAGTGAAGTGACAATTTAAGGTCTTTTAAGGCCGTTTTAATACCTCAAAAAAGAAAAGAAAAAGACCATTACTGCATCAGTAATGGTGCAGTAATCGACAAACTGCTATAAAAAATGCCTCACAACGCCTCGCGCTGAAATATTATGGTGGCGGGATCCCCAGTTCAAATATGATTATCACAGCCTGAAAAGGTAGAGAACCACTCATACTGTATACACAAATTACAAACGGAAGTACTGGAATTTGGCAGAAGTATACTGCCCAAGGAACTGACGTTTGATGCTTAGTCTAATTTACATTCTCCATGCATTAAACAAGTGTTGTTATTCGTTGAAAAATAAGTAGTATAATGACGGAAGTCCCGCCTTATATACATTCTCTGCTTTTCTCCTCGGAGATGATAAAAGGCTGGGAACAAGTCTGCTATAACATTATAGTACTGTCTCTTCATGTAGCCGTAGCGTTCTAATCTAATCTGCTGGTTGGTTGGTTCCACATGCAGGGAGACTCCAGAGGCCTTCGCAGCCTACGCCAGGCTGTGCTACAGGGAGCTGGGCGCTCACGTCAAGCTGTGGATCACCCTGAACGAGCCCAACGACGAGGTGGTCAGCTACCAGGAGGGTCACCAGATGCTGAGGGCCCACGCCCTGGCCTGGCGCGCCTACGACCAGGAGTTCAGACGCACGCAGGGAGGCCAGGTCAGTCCAGACCAGATGCCACGACCGCCGTTGTATGGATTCCTCTGAAACACCTGATTTATACAGTATGGCTGTAACGATACATTTTAACAGCCATACGATACGCATCACGATACAAGGCTGACGATTCGATACATGAACGATATTGGTTCATTATGGCGCTACGATACGATTCAATGATTTAATATCGACAGTAACTATTTAGCAAAGAAGTTGAATCTGTGTGAATTGTGTGGATTCTTTAAGGGAAACATTACTATTGATATAAATAAGTAAAGTAATTCTCTGCAAGTACATTGTATTTGAACACATATGGACAAACCCGCACCTTGACATGAACACAGAGAATACACACATTTATCGATAGACCAAGTGTAGTAATATTGAATGAAAAAGTAATTAAACCCTTCTTTTTATTTTTTCTTCTTAAAACTGCTAAATGTTAAGTATGTAAGTACTTAAAATGCCATTTCATGACATCTTTAATAATTCTAAAATTATTTATTTGATAATTACACATTACGGGTATGTGAGGGCTTATAAGGGCAATTATATAGTGTTAAGCATATTTATATTTATTTATACTTGACCTTATGTCATATTTATATTATATTTATTAAGTAGTAGTAATTTTGGTAATTAAAAGAGAAATAACACACTAATACAATGCCCGCATTTGTAATCTTTGATGACATAGACCAACAAGGTGTAAGCTTATTAAACATTTGAATAACTATCATAGGCAAGAAAATGTGTTTATTGTTATAAAGCATTATGAGTACTTATGAGTGGTTATAACTATAATTTATTATACAGTAGAACCGCAGATTACAATACATTATTACACGGCTTGATTGAATGCTTGATCCTGATTGGTCAATCACTGAATTCAGTGGTCTGTTATTTCTTGATAATGACCGATGGCTAATCAAAGCCTCGGGGGAACCTGCTGCGCCCCACTTGATATGACAGCCATGTAAACACACAATGTCAACATGACAGCCATGTAAACACACAGTGTCAAAATGTTTTTGAATACATTTGAGTGAGAAATAAGACGAAGCAGTACCCGAAACTCACTTCATTGTTTTCCGACTGTGCAGCAGCTGGGCAGACACATACTTTCATTACCGCAAGCAAGGAAATACCTTGGTTTTTTTTTTTTTTTAATGTATTAAGTTGCCGTGTAATAAACAGGATAATGTCTGGCTAGGTGGTCATTGTAGGGAGATAATTAACTACCTCCGCTTCGTGTCGGTGGTTAATCACTGTGTTGGTGAATTATCTCCCGACAATGACCACCTAACCAGACATTATCCCTTAATTACCTATGGGCTTCTGAGAGAGTGTAGCGATTCGCCGATTTCTCTTTTCACTTTACTCAACATGACCTTCTCCAGGTGTCCATGGCTCTGCACATGGACTGGGTGGAACCGGCCTTTTCGTACAGCCGTGAGGACGTGCAGCCGGCCCAGAGGTTCCTGGACTTCCGGGTGGGCTGGTTCGCAGAGCCCATCTTTGGCAGCGGGGACTATCCTGTGGGCATGAGGAGCTGGCTGCGTCAGCTCAACTCACTAGAGTACAAAGTTCACTTCTTCTCTGACTGATATACCAACTATATTTAAATATTTATCTATTTGTTTATTTTTCGTTAACTTTAATAACCAGTGTATACTGTACATGGTGGATTTGGTGTGTGTGTGTGTGTGTATCCACAGCCTGCCAGTGTTCAACGAGGAGGACAGACAGCTGGTCAAAGGGACATACGACTTCTTTGCCATCAGTCACTTCAGCACAGTACTGGTGACGCACGCCAAGGAGGACTCGTAAGTACACAGTACTGGTGACGTACGCCAAGGAGGACTCGTAAGAGATTTGACATATTTCTGCCTTTTATTTATTGATAGGACACAGTGAAAAGAGACAGGAAACAAGGAGAGAGAGAGAGAGAGCCTGGGAATGACACGCAGCAAAGGTCATCGGGACCGGGACTCGAACCCGCGACACGCCGTCAGGCATGCGTCTGGACCGCTAGGCCAGCGGGCGCCCCCAACCTTTGAGGCTTTTTAACTAATTACTTTTACCTGTACAGGGAGGGAAAGAAAGAAAGAAAGAGAGAAAGAAAGAACGAAGGTCCATTTTGTATGTAAATGAATATTCATAATTTATCAAATATAGTTTATACAATCGTGGTCACTCTAATGGTATGCCTCCAATTATTTCGGGTAATTTCTTACTTTGTATATTATTTAAAGACCAGTTACTGTATTTCTGTTTCAGGTACTTGTATAAAGCCAGACTGGAGGTTCAGATCATGATGGACACGACGTGGATCATGTCCCCCAGACCTGTGGTCCCCTGGGGCCTTAGGAAGGCCCTGAACTGGGTGAGAAGCCACTCAACACATCCACAGTATACACACTGTCCCCCAGACCTGTGGTGAGAAGCCACTCAACACATCCACAATATACACACTGTCCCCCTATGGTCCCCTGGGGCCTCAGGAAGGCCCTGAACTGGGTGAGAAAGACCGGTTTTAGACCTTAATGTGGTCCTGTGTGTGTGTGTTCAGGTGAAGGAGCGCTACAACAACGTGCCTGTCTATGTGATGGCCAACGGTGCTGAGGAGGACCCGGCCCGCTTCAAAGACAGCCTGAGAGTTTACTACCTGTACAACTATATCAACGAGGCTCTCAAAGGTGAAGCACGCACAAAATCATGATTTGGTAACTTTTTCTGTTTTTCATTTGCATGCACACGCACGCAGGCGCGCACTGACTAAGACATTTTATTCAAAAGACTATGACTAAAATAGAAACTAAATTCTGTCAAAATTAACAGATTTACAGGCAGGAGGGGGGAAACATTCCTGTTGTCCTCTTGACCAGGGTTTTTAGAACAGTTAATTATTAGCCAGGGATTCAGCTCACTGACCCCAAAGAAGCTGGTCAGCTGAGAGCGCACCCACGTACGGTACGCACCCACGCACGTCGCATGCATGCACACATGCGCGCGCGCGCACACACACACACACACACACACACACACACACACACACACACACACACACACACACACACACACACACACACACACACACACAGACACAGACACAGACACAGACACAGACACACACACACACACACACACACACACGCTGTACACAAGCCTGCCCTTGTCGAGTTTCTTATTCAACAACCAGCCTTCTTGGCAACCGTTGGCAATGACCTATGCTATAGTGTACTATTACTGTATATTTATATATATTCTTTTCTTCTCCATTATTAATATCCACAACGTCATCTCTGCCCCCTATGTGTCCATCATGGGGTCAATCTGAAGGGCAGGCACGTGCAGAGAATGTTAGAGAGGCAGGGGCTGAAAATAGCGGATCTACAACGTGTCACAGGCTCAGCACGACGCATTGAGAGCCTGTCGATCATCTATTGTCGAGGCAAAACCCTGCACTCTTTAACTACTGTGGCGTACGGCATGGATTTCTAAACAAATTCTTTCGGCGCAAAAATGCTGCATTCAAGTTCAGGAGAGTTTGGAAAAAGGCAATTCTCCTGAAAGGGTACGGCATGGAGAGAGGGGCATTTGCATTTCTTTCACCGCAGTAAATGCTGCGTTCATGGTCTGGAGAGGGCACTTTTTTTTACAGACTGGTAAAAGGGCAGGGGCTCAACCCCCCTTTGATGTCTATGTGTGCACATGCCTGCTGAAGGGGTACTTTGCCTACGCCCTCAGTGACCCATCATCTCTCTGTTCCCCTACAGCGTACATCATGGACGGGGTCAACCTCAAGGGGTACTTCGCCTACGCCCTCAGTGACCAGCGAGACCCCGGCTTCGGTCTGTACGGCCACGTCCAGGATGAGGTCATCGTCAAGGCCTCGCTGGCCAACTACAGGTCGGTAGTTATAGCGTTGTTGTCTCCGTTGTTGTCTCCTTTTACATTTGTGTTTCTTTTGGTAAATGAATGCTCTACTTGACCATACAACAGTCACAGAAACGTTAGCAAAAGTAGCAGTTCTGCATGTAGATATATTTTTTAACATGAGGTTTCCACCTGACAGCAAGTTATTTGTCATATCTGCCCTCTGGTATTATTTTGGTATGACGACGATTAATCGTCGACTAAATATCTCAACCACCCAAAACGAAATGCAGGAACATCATCCAGCACAACGGCTTCCCCGTGGAGGGCACGGCGGCCCAGCAGTGTCCCAGCGCGCCCCAGCCCTGCCTGGGCTGTCACGTTCTGTCCAAGAGGCCCGTGGTGGCCTTCCTGACGCTGGTGGCCACCGCCTTCCTCATCACCCTGGGCTTCATCATCTACTACGCAGCCCAGAGGAACAAGAAAGACTGTTACTGACAACAACACGGTGCACTGTGGCGTACTTGTTAAAGGTTTCTACATGTTGATTTTTTTACATTTTAAATGTCAAAAGAATTATATGTATATATATATAATCCTCCTGTATTGTGGACTCATGTGCTCCGTATCTAATCGTTGCTGTCGGGCAGAATCCTCTTATCTTCTTTTTCTAGGGCTGTCAAAATAACTGAGTTAACGGAGTTCCTTCAATTGTGAAGTTAATTAGATTAAACATTTTAACGCAATTAATCCACGCTTGGATGACCCGCCCCATCCACTCTGCACTATCTAGCCCTATCTGGAATCTGGATGGGGAAAAAACACAAGTCGGTTATTGCCATAAAAGGCTGCACAATTTACATAGGCAGTGGCTCAAATCACATGTTAAATGTACGTATACTGTATATCCGCCTTCTGTCATTCGCCTTTCCATTCCCACAATATACAGAAAAACAAGGCATATTTTGGACATATCGAATGATTCATTCATTTTTAAGCTGTTGGTTAATCTGATGCAATTTTTTGATCGTTTGACAGCCCTAGTTTTTTCCAAATGTAATGCCCTACTTGATCATACTACAGCGTCACACTAGAGCATCAAAAAAGCTACTTTTGCTAATTTTTGCATTTAACAGTTTAGGGACATTCCACCAGACAGCGACGACATCAAGTGTCAGCACACAGTTGTGTCCATTTCATATTGTTTTGTTGCAGTAAGTGATAAAAGATGTTAGCTCGTTGTACTGATAGAAATCACTGCCATCTAGTGTTTGTTCAGTAACAGGGGTTTGGTTTTCCCCATTATGTCCAGTCTCCAGCACCTTAATCAGAAAGTATATTTTCAGGTTGGGAGATCAATTTGTTTCCAATCTGGAGAGAGAACTCACGATACAGTATAAACAAGGGATATTGGAAGTAGTGTTGATCTTGACAGCAAATTTCGATTTTAGTTTAGTCATGGACTTTGATTTTAGTTTAGTCAAGATTTGTCGACTAAATCTAGTTGATTTAGTCGACTAAAATGTATTTTGGTGGGCCTCGTCAGATGGCTGATTTTACACTTTTTTACATGCTGAAAATAGATCAACAAGCTCACAACGCTTTGAGCTTGTAGATCTATTTTCAGCAACAACCAAACTCTACCAAGTTCTATGGATCTCTTCTCCACTAGTCCCTCCCTAACATAGTCTAGTTTTTATTTGTTTATTAAATTGTCAATATATTAAGTCTTATTTTTAGTCATCGTAGCTTAGTTTTTATTTAGTTTCTCAGTGAAATAAGGTAGTGGACGAATATTTTGTCAGTCGACAAAATCAACACTAATTGGAATTGACAAAATTTGAGCTGATAAATCTTGGTATACCCTCTCTTGATTGGATGAAATTGGCAACCCACCTGAAAATATTTCTGTTTATTATAGAGCTGGAGAGACACGGAGACCTCTGTTACTGAACCAACACTATAGCTATGATCATTATATTGAGCAATTCAACTCTCACACACGATACAAGAAAAGGTTTTAACCTTAAATTTAGTACAGCTGGTGGTTGCAGAACGTTGTGCACTATAGAGAAGCTATATTATTGTGCTTGTGAATACAAATGTTGTGAATATTTCAATTTATTTTAATGGAAACTTTTATACACTGTATTAGTGGATTAATGTAACAGGATTCCTGATATTTTAGACGAAACGAATATATATATATTTTAGAAAAATACAAAAATAAATGTATACTGTACTGCCGGGATACTCAAATAGATTTACCTGTGGGCCACATTACAAAAATGGCAAGGGGCCAGGGGCCAGTAGATAAAATTACGACATTAATGATACTTGATAACTTCTCTCTTTCAATTGCTTTATTTTCGCAAAATGTATCAAAGTACAATGTGCATGCACACAATATGTAAATAAATAAATGTGTTACATTTTCTTGCATAAACACAAAGAGCTGTTTCCATAACTGCACAAATTATTGCACATAACATGAGTAGCTGTTATAATAACATAACATAACATGAGTAGCTCTTTGCCTGCCTGCCTGCCTGTCTGTCCATGAGTAGTTATTTGTCTGTCTGTCAATGAGTAGCTGTCTTACTGTCTGCCTGCCTGTCCAATTGTCCATGAGTAGCTGTCTGTCTGTCTGAGTAGCTGTCTGCCTGCCTGCCTAATTGTCCATGAGTAGCTGTCTGTCTGTCTGCCTGTCTATGAGTAGCTGTCTGCCTGCCTAATTGTCCATGAGTAGCTGTCTGTCTGCCTGTCTATGAGTAGCTGTCTGCCTTCCTGCCTGTCCAATTGTCCATGAGTAGCTGTCTGTCTGTCTGTCTATGAGTAGCTGTCTGCCTGCCTGCCCAATTGTCTGAGTAGCTGTCTGTCTGTCTATGAGTAGCTGTCTGCCTTCCTGCCTGTCCAATTGTCCATGAGTAGCTGTCTGTCTGTCTATGAGTAGCTGTCTGCCTTCCTGCCTGTCCAATTGTCCATGAGTAGCTGTCTGCCTGCCTAATTCTCCATGAGTAGCTGTCTGTCTGCCTGTCTATGAGTAGCTGTCTGACTGCCTGCCTGTCCAATTCTCCATGAGTAGCTGTCTGTCTGTCTGCCTGTCTGAGTAGCTGTCTGCCTGCCTGCCAGCCAGCAAGTTGGTTAACAGAAAATAAATTGTTATGGCTGAGTAAAATACAATAAACACAATTTGCCTGAAAATAGATTACCCAGCTATGACCTTTTTCATGAAAAAAAAAGAGTAGTGATATGGCTGACTGATAATAAATAAAACAATCTACCTGAAAATAGATAGCTATAAGTGAAGAGCAATTTCCGCAATTTCTGCAATTTCCATTTCCACCATTTCCGCAATTACCATTTTCGCAATTTCCGCAATTTCCATTTCCGCATTTCCGCAATTTCCATTTCCACCATTTCCGCAATTTCCTCAATTACAATTTCCACAATTTCCGCAATTTCCATTTCCAACTATTAATGGGAGCTGGGTTTCATCATTCAAATAAAATAGAATTCTGTCCGTTTAGCTATAAAATTATGTCAGGGAATAGGGATACACAGTATGTCTTTCATTTGCATTGCACCCCCCCCCCCCCCGCCGCTTTTATTTTCGTTCGAGTAATAGTACAACTCTAATAGTATTACTTATAATAATGTAATTAAAGATAACTTCATTCAGATTTATTTATTTTTATTTCATTTTCCAGATTTTTTATTTTTTTTAGATTTTCATTGGTGGGCCAGTCATAAGGCCTGAGGTTGAGTATCACTGCTGTACTGTATATTGATTGGCATGTCTACTGTACATGCATTTTGAGTGGAGAGACGGGTCTATAGGAAAGCCCAAACCACACCAAAGGGTCGAGGCGAGGCGGTTTGTGATCGTCCCCGCGTTTGCGCGTCTTACAGGTAAGTAAGGGATAATGTATGGCTGAGTGTTTATAGATAAATCACCGACAGGCATACATTATCCCGCTTATTACACGGCTACTTTAATACATAAATGAATAAATTGACCCAAAGTGCAACAAAACGAGGTATTTCCTGAGTTGATCAAAGTGAGTTGATCAAATAGAATCCATTTTCGGGTACTGCATCGTCTATTCCTCGCTCAAATGTTTTCAAAAACATTTTTGAGAGCAATGTTTAGCTGTAAATGTGTGTGTTTACTTTACATGGCTGTCATGTTGGAAACAGCAGTAAATCAGCGGGGCACAGCAGGTTTGATTAGGCATCGGTCTGTTATAGTATAGAGGTCATTATCCAGAGATAAAAAGACCACTGAATTTGGCGATTGACCAATCAGGATCAAGCATTCAACCAAGCCGTGTAATGAACAGTGATAATGTGACAGCTACATTGTACAGAACACGCATGCACATTGAAGTACTGGGCATTCATTAATGAATCATTTTCTGTGTTCCGAGTTCGGTACTGTATTTTAATTAACATTTAAGGACAGATAGCATATGCCCCATCTTCAACAATGTAAGCCAAGGGAAAATCATCCATAGAAATCACTGTTGCTTCCTCAGTCCGTTATTCAGGGGAGTTGTTTCCAGTCAATAATAACATGAGACGCACTGTCTTGCATTTGCAATAGTCATTTTAGAGAAAATGGTTCAAGTCACAATTTTTGGAACAGTTTTTATAAGATTTACCTATGGCAATTCCAATAGTAGAACTAACTGTGACCCATGGGGATAGCGCCCTCTAGTGGCAGTGATGTCAGACCGACAAAATGGGCTACTGTATATATGCACACAGAATAACTCTTCCTACTTCTCGTCCTCTTTAGACAGTCCTTGCTTCCGGGCCGCTTCCCTACTTCCTTCACAGCAACACCTGTGAAGGAAGTAGGAAAGGGGCCCAAGTACTTTCCAAAATGGCGTGTGCGCACACTGCATAGGGCCCATTGGGGGAGAAAATGGGTTAAGTGCTCCCAATAGTGTTACTGTTCAGGGAAACGGGCACGTCTTGTTCCCAAGTCCCCTTCCCTGTGAGTTCAATCAGAACATCATGGCGTCCATGCCGTCCTCCATGAACTTCTTGTAGATGGCCATGAACTTGGCCACGAAGGCCTCCAGGTGGTAGATGGCCTTGTTGCCCAGCTGCAGCCGGTGCTCGTAGTAGGCTGCCATGTGGGCCACCTCCGTCTTCAGCTGACCGTCACAGTTACTCAGCAGCTCAGTGACCAGACCCTGGACGGACACAAGACCACCACATTAGAACCCATTGAGACCAGATTCTACAAACGTCTTCTTAAATCCTGTCAGTTTTCTGGAAAACCCATCAGTCGTTCTCAAACTATTTCATGTCAAGGACCTCAAAAATGCCGCCGACCCCCATCTGTATGTTGTTGTGAGTGCGTAGTGAGTATGAGCTTGTTGATCTGCCATTTTTCAATAGTTTCTAATTATTTTATAATTGTTTAAAATAATGGTTAAAGTGGTTAAAAGCTAAAGTGACATAGATGTGTTCCAGGTTTGAATGGCTTAGGAGCACAAATGATTCACATTAGTGATAAGGAAATGTTCTACCAGTACATGGTCGAGTTGTCACAGCACCGTACCTTCATGATGACATCGGCAGGGATGCAGTGAGTCAGGAGCTCGTAGAGTCTTGCTCGGACCTCCAGTAACCTGAGAGAGAAATTCAAGCAGTGGTTCTCAAACATTTCCATGTCAAGGCCTGAGTCATATGCATTTGCCGGTGGGCGCAGAGGGGGTAGCGTGCTCTGGAGGATCGGGAGGATGCTCTTTTGGTTGGGTGCTGCTTGAGCTGTCCAGGATCCACTTCGTTGTGAGTATATAGCAGATATCTCTCACTTGTGGCAATTACCAGAACATGACCAGTCCAGTTTTCTGTGTGCTTATGTCATGTTAAGAGCTTTAGCACAGCTCGCAACAACTGCGCATAGCTTTTTGACACGGATGTCACAGTATCTCTTTAAAGAGGACCCATAAACATAAAATGATATATTTTAGGTAATGATATAAGTAATTAGAGCGAGACATTAAAGGAACATGATGCTCATTGACTTGCGGGACATTGTTCCGTTCATACGGGACAAATGTCCTACTTTGACATGCGGTCACCCTACAGTACCTCTGAGGGCTCTGCTGGCTGACGATGGCGTTGGACGTCTCCCTGAGGTACACCTCCCAGTCCGTCTCTGGAACCTCCTGGTCAGCAGAGAACGGGTACCTGCGATGGGGGGGGGGGGGGGGGGGGGAGAGTGGCAACAGGGTCAGTGCAAAAAAGAGGGTTCTCAGAAGATGTCCGAGACTCACAGCAAATTAATCACATTACATTTAGTCATTGAATGAATCTGCCTGTGCATCATGTAAATATCATACACAATATATGTTGCAAGAAAGAAGTTTGACTGATGGGTTAAAGCAATGTTGAATATAAACGATATTACCTCATTTTACTGTAACTTTGTCACCACAATAAGTATGAGATGCTCACAGTACTCACTGCTGCACTCTGCAGGCCTCCGCCATGAGCAGGGCTTTACGGAGGTTCCGGCCAGACTTCTCACAGATCTGCTTGGCCAGTTCAGGAGGCAGGAGGAGTCCCTCCTTCTTACACACGGTGCTCAGAACACTGCACACCTGGAGAAGAACACATGTTAAACCTGATCTATATATGAGAATAGATTCATGTTCTTGCCATTTACTCTGATCTTGCATTTTGTAAGTTGCTCTCGACAAGAGTGTCTGCTATAATACTTAAATTAAATGGAAGCAGACAACGCAACTTTTTAAACCCTTCATCCCTGTATGTGGGGAAAACTGACTAATTGCCAGTGGTTTTAAACTGAAAAGATCCCACCTGCCCAGCACTGTACAGTCCTCTACTGTTTCAGACACTGAACAGCACATTAATTAATTATTAACTAATGTGTTAACTAATTATTAACTTCTCATAATTTATCAACATTTCATTTAATCAACCAGCCAAGGAGAACTATTTCCTTCCTCATCTCCCTAAAGCCTGATTTATCACAGCGCAGTGCATTTTAGGCACATATGTTGCATGGTCAGTTTCCCTAAGCCATTTATTGTTTTCTCCCAATTTACCCTTTATTCCTACTACTGTACTGTAGTCCCAGCATGTCATACTAGCATGACAGTGGTTTTCAACCATGTCATGTCATGTCAAGGCCAATTATTAATTTGGAATTTGAGCCACGGTCCACCATTTGATGAGATTTAGAAGAATGCTTTGCACAATTCCATGCTGTATTGATGTTGGTACTATTAGGAGAGAATTAGATAACAGGCAAGGATCGAAATAACAATTATTCTACATTCTCTAATTGTCTAGACTTCTTCTAAATTAAGTAATGCAGATGATTAACAATAATTTAACTCTTGAGAGCGTAAATTTACATTTTAAGCTCTGAAGAGTTAAAGCTCTATAAGGGTCCATTTGGTTGCCAACTCTCCATTTAGCTGGGGACCACCTGGAACCTTAAGGACCACTGGACTATAAGAAGCATTGCTCTACCTCCTCGGTGCTGGGCAGCGGGACGCGGATGCCCAGGCAGCGGCTCCTGATGGGGCCGATGACCTTGGAGGTGGAGTTGCAGCAGAGGATGAGGCGGCATGTGGACATGTACTTCTCCATGGTGCGACGCAGGGCGTGCTGCGCGTCTTTGGTCAGGCGGTCCACCTCCGTCAGCAACACCACTGAGTGAGGAGACGCAGGACGATAAGAGAGAGAGGGGATGTTTGATTATAGAAAGAATCTACAGCTCCTAACCACTTAAAACCTGACAGCGTTTCTGCCGTGTCCAAAAGCATTACTTTTCACTTCAGGAAATGAAATGAAACGACTTGAGTTCCAATGGATTCAATGTAGTATTTATTTAGTCACAAGCTCTTGTTAATACTTTGCATTGGTTAAATATGTTTCACTTTCACTTAATTTCCTCTCATTGCGACCTGGTAGAGCAGATATTTTTGCTTCTTGTGTGTAACACAGTAGTATGATGCAGGAGTAGGGCACCAATTTACGGAAACATAAAAAATATGGATACATAGCCGATCTATAAGATAACAATGAATGACGTTGTGAGCTTTTGATCAGCTGTCTTTGCCGAATGTTTGCCCCAGTATAGTTACTTTTAGGGTTCACATGGTTAAATTATACACAATGTTTGAGCGATAACATATTATGGGTGATGCAATCATCATGGATTTTTTTGTTTTTGTTCGTTTTACCTTTGAACTCCCTCTGTGTGCTGGACTGGATCTGTTGAGACTGAGCCACCGTCTTGATTAGCTCCTGAATCACCACACGGTCCTGGTTCCCTGCATCACTAAATAAACAATGTATAATGTATATATATTTACACATACAAGTAGTGGTGGTCTGATCATCCTTACAAAACACCTTACAGTATAATGATATGATATAGTACTTTGTCAGTTTGCACTGAAATTTGTCTTGTATGGAACACATACACACATTTGACATGACGCGGAACAGAAAAATGGAATTGCATACATAAAAACATAGGCAAGAGCAATGATGTCAGAACAATGACATGGCACCGTGAGAGCTATGACAGACTGTTTTAGGGTGTTCTCTTCTCCTGTCACTTACCTGGCATTGACCTCTAGGTGGTAGTTGCTAGCTATAGTATTGATCTCTATCTTCTTCTTTGATGGAGCCTGCAGAATAGTAATACACGTTCAAGTTGAGTGATATACTGTAGCACCTTTCCAAAACAGGGTTTAAAAGGTGATACAAAAAGGAACAATGTGCTGCTCAAATACAATAACGCAAGAGGCAGTGAAGCAACATGGTATGAGGTGTATTTGGGCAAAAACATTTTGATATAGTGAAACGTCATCCATCTGCTTGACAACCATAAAGTCTTCCTGTGTGAATGATGTGTTGTGTTGATGTCGGCTACATTAGGAACAAATTACAGTCTAGAGTAGACGGTGAGGTTCCCTGTTCCCAGTAGTGATCAGAATTTATTAAAATCTGTTACTAATAAAGTAGATTATCTTTTGTTGCCCCCCCAAAAAAAGTTCTATATACATTTTAGATATTAGTAGTATTATGTCTCACCACGATGGTCTGGTGTTCGATGCGGAGCTTCTCCACCCCGGCTCCGTACAGCTCTCTCAGCAGACACATAATGCGTGTCTTCTTGCCAGCGCCAGGCGGACCGTAGATCAGTAGGTGTGGGAAGTCTCCACATTGGACCTGAAAAAGCACACAAACAAACACAACAACCATCATGACTACTACAGAAATAAAACCAAAACTTGGGAGACACAGAATAATCCAAGCTTTCCGTACAGCTGCAACGTTGGTGACTGACTTTAACGTGGTTTAATACAATCAAATAAATCTGACATTTATGTTTGGATATAGTCTGTCAAAGGTTGGTATTGCAACTCCAGATGCCAGATTAAAAATATTGCTGCTATAGGGAAGCCAAATTTAGTTTTGATGCACCACATATCTGGAATAAACACCCAGAAAACTGCACTTCTATTTATTTTAAACAAAACCAAAACACTTTTTGCAGCTGCACATGGTTACCTTTCTCTCATTATATCATTGCGTTTCCTTTACTTGATGTTCTGTGTAACATACAAGAATTGCCTCGTTGAAATGTGCTATACAGATATAATTACCTTGCCTAAACTAATGGTTGCCACAACCCATGATGATGAATGATTAAAAATAATGGAGACATCAGTGGAGACATTCTCTACTAATACGTATAGGTCACCTAACGTTAGAGAATACAATGTCTCCACATTTGTTCACTGTCCAATAACAGACTGTTACCAGATGTATCATTAACGAATGTATCATTTTGGAACTGTATTTGCTTTGCCGTTATTGGTGGAATTTGTAGGGATATGTCTACAAATTGTATAAACTTTGTGGAGAGTTAAGTTATTGAAACATAACTTTATTTTATTTTATTTACGATGGCGTACAGTACACCATTCGTAACAGAACATTTATTTACCATTTCACAAGGATAAAAGCAGACAGTAGTACAGAATGTGTTTGTCAACTCCGCAAGAAACTTAGATGATGCACTGTGCACAAATTGACAAATATAGCATCTGAAGTTGCTTAATTGCTCTGTCAATAATAATATAATGCAATCCTATAAAGGCTACATGCTAACATGCTTACCAGATTCTTGAGCTGAGCTGCTTGTTCTTTGTGATAATCTAGTTTCCCCAGAGAGGTCGGTCTGTATTTATCCACCCACAAACTCATCGCGACGGCAATCAATGCTTTAATATAAATAAAATGTTTAGAAGAGAAAACCAGTGTCAACAAACTCCCGCGAAACGTTTGACAACCCGCGCTGTTGCTGTTTCCTCTGCAGTACGGAGAGACCAGAGGGACAAACGTAACGTAGTCGGGTTTTATGTTTTTGGCGTTTGGTTGGTTGGGTGTATAGCGCCACCAAGTGGACATGCATGGATCCGCTTCATCCATATATACTCTAAGGCCGCTTCGCATTCAACAGTGGAGAAATGGCACCAACTAAACGTCAACATTAGCTCAAAATAATAAGGTGGGTTTGGTGTAATACAGAGGAATACATAATAATATAGTTAAATATTTCCTGCACAAAGTGCGTCATGTTCTCACTTCTCTGTTCTCTCTGCAGTGCAGTCGTTGCAAATTGCAATAAATCAAGAAAAACACTGCCGTGGTACAATGGACAGGACAGAGGTAGGCTACTTCTCATGAAATACTCTGCACAGAAGCCGCATGGAGAGAAAGCATGGGCCTTACTTTAATTCCTTAGAGTTACCATAGGGTGTTACAGAGTAAATGGCATAGCATTATAATGGGTGCTGTTGTTGATATTGTGCATGTTGGCTCACTGGAAACACTCTGCTCACACTTATGGGGGCATTGAAATTAAAGTTTGAGAAGCTCTGTGCTACACTGGAACAGAGCTTACCTGTGCCTCAGTGGCTGCTGTGCTTAATATAGAGCCTATTTGATTCTGGGTTGGTGAGTCAAAAATCAACACTGTCTGTCAGTTGACAGTTATGTATGTTATTTTTGTGATTTCAATCATTTAAGACGTCAGCGGCTTTGGGCTTGTGTGTGTCCTGGATGGCATATACTTAAGAGAGAGCATCCTTTTGGTTAGAACTGATTGAAAACATTTGTACATATAAAATAAATGTGAATTTGGTAAATTCCAAATTTTAACAACATATGTTAACATGCATGGCACCCCTGGACTGGCATAATCATGGCACCCTATGGTGCCACCATGACACCCACTTTTGAGAAACCCTCTCATAGAGTGCAATAACAGGGTTATCCCTGTCTCTCTCCAGTTCTTTAGTAAACAGAAAATGCATTTTCAGTTTGGGAGATACCATCAGCAGATATGTCTCCTCATACAGAGTTAGGGCAGTGGTACTGACAGATAGAGCTGGAAGAGAAATGGGACAGTCACAGAGCTTTAACTTAAAATCTTGGCACAAAAAAGTTTGAGAACTACAGTACAGTACAGTAGGCTACAGGCCTAGGATGGATATACCTTTCTCACACAGTGAGCCCTGTGTTTAATATCATAACAAAGTTCTGTTGTCTTTCTCATAATCTGTGTGCACACATGATCAAGATAGCAAAGGCTCACAAGGCCTCTGACATTTCACTGAATGAAGAGTTTTATTATGACTATGCTTCATTGTTTGTCTCTCCTTGTTCTTTATCTCGTCCCAGTTCTCTCATAGCCGCTCTGTGGTTGTGTTTGGCAGAGATGGAATGTAACTAAGTACGTTTCTACTCAAGTACTGCACTAATGTTACTTTCCTCTACCTCGGGTTTGGACCCGGGCTCCTGCGCAAGAGCTGACATTTTTACCAATGAACTTATAGAGCATGAATCTTGACAATCAGCTTAAAATTCGTGTCAGATCCTGTGGACGTGACCTTTGACACGATCTAAATATCTCAATAGAAGAGCAGGGAGACTAAATACAACCACCCCAATTGTATACATTGTTTTGTATTAACACACTACCATACTGTACAGATTGGACAAAATTACATTTAATTCATAAAAAGTTACATAGTGCCGCTTTAAGTACACTTGTTTAGAGGTTACTTGTACTTAGTAGTATTTTAAATATATCATGCTACTTTATATACTGCCCTACAGGAAAAACATTGGCCGATAATGGGTTTAAATTAAAAGTGTTTCAACTGGTCAGCCAAACAATATAATCGGCAAATAAAATAATATTCTTGAGGTAATTGCTTAACTCCGAAAATCACAAAGGCTAATTTGCCCTTTGGGATACACAAATCCACTACGTTTACTGCAGCACCGCAGCTTTGTGGACCAGTGGTTCCCAAACCTTTTCATGTCAAGGACCCCCAAATTGACAGTAATTAGCCGGCGGACCCTATATTTGAAAAGATATGCCAGGGACCCCCATAAGACTAGAGAGGATTTTTACGGCTCTAGCAGTGATTCTCAACCCGTTTCATTTCAAGGACCCCCAGTTTGACATGCATTAGTCTACGGACCCCCATTTAATGGCATTTCTATGTAAAATCAATGTTAATTTAACTCTGATATACAAATGGAACCAAATGGACCCTAACGGGTCCACATTAATTAATGTAATTATGGTCCACTGATTGTACACAATGTGTATGATTCTGAAATGGCCATTATTTAGCTTCCTAGAAGTTCCTAAGTATACATTTGATTTGAATACATTTGGACTTTGACTCGAGTTACACTGTGAATGCGTGACGTTTACGTGATAACGCAAGTATTTAAACACTACTTGTACTTCAATCAAGTCAAAGTCAAAGATCTGAGTACTTCTTCCAGCTCTGGCGTTTGGTGAGAGGAATGTTATATGGAACAGCGTGTTGGAGCAGGCTGTGTGGCATAGCTTGTGTTGAAATATACGTCCACAGTGAATTAATGTGCCTCTACAGTATGTAGGACAGAGGACGAAGAAGAAGAATGAGTGGGAGAGAGAGATGCAGAGATCTATGGCCTGAAATTCAGTTTTGACATTAGCCTATACAAGTGGAAAATGGGGTCCCAAATGTCAAAGTGCTGCAAATTCTCCAAAAACAACAACGGAACAGTCCTCCAGTCTAGAGACATATAATGGTGTGAATTACACAGTATTCTTGATTTACTATGACAGGATTGTAGATAATTCATTTTAGCAAATAATAGGCTAGCTGCCTTGCAAATGGGGGGAGGGGATTGTTTATGAGGGCAAGTCCTGATAAAACTAACCGATCAGGTCTTTATATATAAAAGCCTGTTAATGTATCCATTTGTAACTCAGAAACAAACTCTCTGAATTACGTAAGTCAACACTGAGGATTCTACATGTCTTTTGACTGTTGGTTTTATGACCATGTCTTTGGGTTGTTTGGCTCCAGACAGGACTCAACAGGTCCAGTCATTCTCAAGGTTAACATGCCTGAAGCAGGGTGGCCAAAGTCTGAAGTCATGTGAAATATACATGATTTGAACATTCATCATTATAACACTTTCCTTGAACTTATTGTTTATGTTATAATGACTGGCTGGAGATTGTAGCGACTTGTAGAAATATTAGGCCTTATGTCATGTCAAATGTTCAAGCATGTCCGAATCCTTGTTTATATTACTTAAGAACATTTTCCAAAGGTTGTGTAGAAAATGTCGTGAATTTTGATTAAAGATCACAGGAGTTTAAATGTTTTTCATATATTTCAAAGCCCTTCAGGCTTTGGCCCCTTAGAAAAACAGACGAAATACAATAAGGGTAATAAGAGAGATAGCCAGCACTCCGAAGTCCATTTAAGGTACATTTATTGCATCGTGCAGCACGGAATACGGACAGACAGACAAAACACGGACACGTTTCTGCGCCAAGCCTTCCTCAGCGCGTCTATGATATACACACTGAGGAAGGCTTGACGTGCACCCGGTAAACTGCATGTTTTGACTGAGAGTGCTCTCAGTCTCTTCTTCTAAATACAATAAGGGACCATAGGCCCTTAGGGCTTGGCCCCTTAATAATAAAATTATGTTGTCCCCTGTCCCCCCCCCATTCCTTGTATAACTTCTTTACGGCCACAAACCCCACCCCGAGACCTGGGGTTGGCTGACCAGCTGTTGGTTGTGCCCAGGAGGGCTAGGCTAAAAAGTGAACGAGCCTTTTGCAGTGGTCGCCCCCAGGCTCTGGAACAGCTTGTCCCTCCGTGTCAGATCTGCCCAGACAGTCCATAGATGTTTTTAAATTAATTCATTACAACGGGCAAATTATTCCCCGGCTTCCAGTTGAGCTTGGCACCCTGAACATATCCTGTTGCATAATGTTTTGTTTGATGCTTTGAATCACAATCAGAACCAATGTTATGGTCACATCACTGATTTAGGTGTAAAGAAGTTGGTGAAAATAGTTTGTTGCATACGTTTTCTTTTTGCAGAAAAGAAGAAAAACGATGGGGGTGGGCCATGGAGAAGGGAGAGCAGGGAGGAAAAATATTTAACATTCTGTTTTTAATCTGTATAGCACTTTGGTCGACCTTGGCCATTATAAGCGTGCTCCTCTGTCTATAAATAAACTTTGAGTTGAGTTGAAAGACTCATAAACTCCACTGTTTGCTTGCAGACAGCCATACAGTATATGAGATGGTGTTATTAGAGAACACAAGGAGGAAGGGTTGGAGAGGACAGGGGAGGATGTTTGACGCATTACCTCATCCTCTACTGAGGAATGTGCACACCTCAGGTGAAGAGTCAGTCCGTTGCCTCCAGTCCTACTATAACATTAGGATGACTGACATGCAGGCTGGAATGGAGCGAGAGGGAGAACGCGTGCACCACAAGACCTTCACACTTTGAGTTAAAGTCTGGTCACACGTGGCACTGTGCACTGTCTGGAACACATTTTCATCCTGTCTGCCATGCCTATATTACTCTAGTGCTCTTATTGCTCAACGGGCATCGATTGATCTGCATGTCTATTTGTTTGTTTGTTTGATTGATTTACTTTATTAACAGTTTGCAGAACAGAAAGCGGTATAGTTACAATAATGCTAAAATGACTACACAAAATGCCCTGATAGGTGGTCCTATGTATTGAATTCATCAAGACATAAAGAAATCATCAATACTAGAAGCAGTACTTAGTATTTATTTACAGAAATAGAGTGGGGTGTAATTTATTTTGCCCACTAAAAAAAAAAAGAAAACCCACACACAGACATACACGTTCCACACACTTGATCCAAAAATACATACCACTTGACAAGTTACAAAATGTGTGAAAACTCCTCCACACGACACACACACACACACACACACACACACACACACACACACACCTGTATCTCTCTCTCTCTCTTTGTTGGGGTGGTGGTGTCAGAGGAGGAAAAAGCATTCCTTTACTCCCCTCCCCTTCCAGGCGTCTGCTGTCTGTTTCTTCTGTGAAAAATAACCCTCTCCCTCCTCTCTCTCTGCTCCCGTTTGCCGTTACAGCAGTGGAACTGGCTCTCCTGTGTGTGGTTCTGGTCCAGTGAACGGCCCGCTACGCTTGCTTCAAGTGCTGCTGGGGACGCTTGGATGTAACCCTGGGTGCCAGTCTCTTTGGGGATGTGACACACAGCACTGGTACGTTCAACGCTGCAATTCATTGTTGCTCAATATCCATGAGCTGCTTTCTTAAGCTGTCGGTTACTGTCTGATCTAACTTACTGTAGCTTACTTACTTAAAACAGCATGATACTTAGACAGATGCCAGGTTAATTTGTGACCTGGCTTATAGTTTGTGTAGTTTCAATGTAGATATATTTTTTTCATTTATTTTATATTATACTGTTTAGACTGATGCTGGGGTCTTAGGTTACATATTATGATCCTAGATAACCATCTCTATCGCATTTGATATTTGGCTTCATTTGCCTCGCTCTGGATTAAGAGAGTAGACCTGCTAAATCCCTGAATTGTAAATTGAGTATCTAACTAAGTGCATTTACTTGCTGTACTACATTTTTTGTTACTTTTACTTTACTTGAGTATTTATTACATTTATTCTATGGAACACTTACTTATTTGTTTTATACTACTCCACTACACCTCAGAGTCAAATCTAGGGCTTTTTTATTCCACTACAATGACTTGAAAGCTTGTAATTAATAGTTACTTTGCAGATTTACTAGTTTTTCCTAGTTTTTTTTTTTTTTGAATGAAAAACCTGACTACTTCTACTTTGGTGCTACTTACTGACTTAGTTACTGATGTTGCATATCTGCTGCTCAACTAGAGCAGTGGTTACCAAACTTTTTCATGTCAAGGACCTCCAAATTTACACTAATTAGCCCGAGGACCCCCCATTTGAAAATATATGCCAGGGACCCCCATAAGAGAAGGTTTTTACGGCTCTAGCAGTGATTCTCAACCATTTTCATTTCAAGGGTCCCCGGATTGACCTGAATTAGGCTACGGTGCCCCATTTAATGGCATTTCTATCTCTGGGACCCCCAATTTATATTGTAAAATCACTGTTCATTTAACTCTGAGAGTGTACAAATGGAACCAAATAACAGGTTCCATTTGTACACTCTCAGAGTTACAGACCCATAAGGGTCCATTTGGTTCCTAACTATCATTTAGCTGGGGACCCCCTGGAACTCCCTCAAGTACCCCTAGGGGTCCCCGGACACCACTTTGGGAACTACTGAACTAGAGTATAATGAGTCTTCTTGCTTTTGCAACTTTTCACAAAATTATTAGAAGGATTTCTCTTACACACCAATGGTCAAACAGTCACCTTATTTGACCTGTGCCTGTAATGAACTGCAGACCCGTCTCAAATTGCCTTCTTTCATTTAATTAAGGAGTTTACCATGGAAGACCTCACACAGCTGTAGCTGCTTTGAGATGTACTGTATCTTTTACAAGTGTTTATCATTGTTTCTTATTGCTTTGACTTAACGCTGTTTTCAAAAACTTTCGTCAGTGAGTGTGTTGTGGATTTATTTTGTACTGTACTGCCTATTAAGGCATGTGAACCAGGCCTGCCAACATCCGAATTTTAACAGAGTAGATGTCATTTCCTGTGTTCTGCTGAATTGTGGGAGTTTGATACTTTTATCAGGCTTGCTTTACTGCTAGCATTGGAAAATGATTGGCACATTTTGAAATGTCATCTATTTTAATAAGCTAAAAGTAGGCAGACAGAAATTGATATGATGATGACAAAGCATGACAAAGCAATTTCAAATTCCATAATTTAAAGCTAACCATTCATTACTTAAAACTGAATATCTCTGTATGATTGCATGCGCTGACCACAGCCACATCTCGGGGTACGCCCACAGAAACCTTTTAACAGAGTAGATTTTTCCTGTGTTCTGATGAACTTAGGGAGTCTGATACACCAAATCAAGGAGAAATCACGGAAAAATGACAATCAATGAGATGTGATTGAAATCGATGAGACTCCTGCTGAATCAAGGAGGGTTGGCAGCCCTGCATGTGAACCTGTGTCATATTCTGCCTTTTTACAGTTCAAACTAGTTTTTACTAGTTTGAACTGTAAAAAGGCAGAATATGGGAGTTTGACTGATTAGAAGAATTCAACTTTATTGTCACATCACAGGTTTACAGGTGTAATGAAATTAGTTTTTGTACAAGTACCACCGTTTTAGTTATTTCCATAAAAAGAAAGGGAAGCAGAAAGGGGGGGGGGGAGGGACAGATCAATACTGTATTTTCACTGGTTAAACTAAGTTATGTAAAGAAATGGATCTCATTACAACTACAGGTAAATTGGAAATGGAACCAAATGGATGCTTACGTGTCCATTTGGTACCATTTGTACACGCTCAGAGTTAAATTAAGACACTATGCAACACTTGCAGTAAATCTAGTGTTGTTGTGACATGTTGTGACAGATTGATTGTGATAGTTATTGGACAAACAAGACAAAAACACATGTCAGGAAGTTAAGGGAAGTGGAGGCTGGGTGTTCCTTTTAGCCCAAAATATCTAGCAGGAAGCAAACAATGTGTTTGAACTAAAAGGTTGGTCAGGATATATGGGAGAGGTTCTTGGACTTCATTAAGCGAGGTGATATTGAAGAGGCTTTGGATGTATAGTGGTTAATTGGAGTAGTCAGCTGTGGGGTGGGAGTAAGGAACTGTGATGGAGACATTGTGCATATGTTTGTTTGTTTAACTGTATGTAATGTGAAAAGGTTGGTCAGGAAAGCTTGAAAGCCGGCACCCGCTGGCCAAGTGGTCCAGGCGCATGCCGCATATAGGCTTTGGCCTGACAGCGCCTTGCGTGTTCGAGTCCCGTTCATGATGACCTTTGCTGAAGGTCTCTCCCCTTCTCTCTCTCTCCCTCTTTCCTGTCTATTTACTATCTTCACTTGATACTATCAATAAAGGCAGAAAAGCCAAAAACAAATCTTTAAAAAAAAGGAAAGCTTGAAAGCCCCTACCAAGGTCGCGAGGCTACTAAACCCATGGTTTATCTATTTCTGATCAAGGAATGAATGACTTGAAAAGCCTTGTGTAGATACACAAGCAGCAGGGGGCGACATTGCCATCCTTCCTGTTTTCTGTGCTTGTGTTCCTCAAGCAGATCCTGACTTGAAAAGCCTCCATGGAAGCAGATGGCAAATTATAGAGGCATATTCTGCACCATCTGCACTTGTGTGGACATGACGTTTCCTTTACCCAAATTTAAACACCTCTTCATCTCTTTCTTTCTACCCCCCCCCCCCCAAAACCTTTTCTACCGCTCCTTCTTCTCATCCTTGTTCATTTATATATTCTGGTAAAGTGTGTAAGCTCTACCAAAGTACACATAAATAAATACACATAAACCAATGGGCTACTGGCGCTTTGGTAAATAGTACTAACCTGAAAACTCCCCAACTCTATGTCTAATTGATCCCACCTTCTTGTTGCCTTTCCCACAGATGAGGACCAGGCCCTTAGTGATGCATGAGGGTCCCGTCACCACCCTCCCCGTCCAGCGCTACCCTCACACCGTGGGACTCCCTCTGGGTGACCGGCAAAGGCATTCCGGGCTAGAAAAAGACCCCTCCCCAGAAGACCCCAGGCACGCTTCCCTGCGAAATCTGCAAACCATGTCTGAACCTCCTCCTCATCCCCTCCTGGACAACCAGGAGGATCACGTAATGGCCAGGAGGAACCACGGTGATATGAACGTGAACAACAGCGCCCCCTGTGTCTCTGCTGAGCAGCACAGCGAAGCACTCCTGACCACCGACCAGGAGGAGACGCCAGTCCAGGGTCAATGCTCCTCCCTCAGTTGTACTAACTCTGATCTGGAATCAAAGAATACAGAGCACTGCAGGTAGGGCTGGAACTCTTTTGGAACTATTTTCTCAGAGCTTATTATTATGTTGATAATTGATTACTTCTTCGATTAATCCAATAATCGAAATGCAGGGTATTAGGTTTTATATGTCAATGAATCGACTTCCTTTTTAATTAATTAGGCTTAACTTTTGCGGCCTTAACTTCTATCTATCTATCTATCTATCTATCTATCTATCTATCTATCTATCTATCTATCTATCTATCTATCTATCTATCTATCTATCTATCTATCTATCTATCTATCTATCTATGCTACTGTATATAAAAAATAGATGTACAAACAACATAGGATTGCATGTCTGTGTTTTGTGTGTGTATATATTCAATTAAACATATGTGTAAAGTAGACTACTCAAGCCTAGAAATAATGACTAATAAACATACAGTATTTTAACTATAGGTACTTAAGCTGTACATATATTCTTCATCATACAAAGAAATGTGAAAACAGAAGATCCACAAGCTCACAACCCGTTGCTGAATCGTCAGTTTTTGCAATTTTTGAAGATTATTTTCGAAGATTCAATCGATCAGCATGATTAACCCTTCCGGTCTCAATTGCAGGTGTTCTTCACCTCGGGAACCACCAGAAGTCTCTGACCATGGTTCCCGTCGTCCCATGTCCGCGGAGCCACAGCCGGCGGACTGCTGCCCTACTCGGGATCATCTGAGGGTGGTCAAACACAAGCCCAGCGCCATCGTGTTCTCCGACCATGACCCCGACGGCTCCGCCACCGGCCAGCAGAGAGCCTCCTTCAACGAGAGCTCCGATGGCGAGGAGGAGTCTTCCTCCTCCTCCTCCTCCTCCTCCTCCTCCCCCACTGCGGCCGGAGAGGACGAAGGTGACGAGGACGACGGAGATGATTTCCCCCACACGCTGCAGTACAAGGAGTTCCTGGTCAGCCGGCGCCGACGGAACCAGAAGTGGAACAAGAAGAGGCTGATGACAGACGCCTCACCTGGTCCTTGCCCCGCCGGCGACAGCCAACCAGAATCCGTGGGAGAGGAAGAGGTCTTCCTCCTGGAAGACGAGCTGATTGATGAAGACGACAAACAGGTGAGACAGACTAGCCTCCCGTGGCGATACTAATATCACTGCGTGGATGTTAACCTGCCTGGGGCAATATGCATTGCAAAGGCAGATGAAGGCTGGCTATACGCCAGGCTAGAGACAGACAGCAGGTGTGTGGAGAACAGTGTTGCAAATTACTTGGAAAGTGTAATAACTTAATCTTTACTAATTAAAACTAATAAATATAATATTATTACTTCACTTGACTTTGTATCAAAGGTGATTATTTTACATTACATCAGTGTTATTCAAGTTACTTTAAAAAAGTAATTAGTTATAGTTATAGTTACTAGTCTGAAAAAGTAACTAATTACTTTACTAGTTACTAAATTATGAAAGTAACTAGTTACTTTACTTTATAAAAAGATTAAAGGTTTAAAAAAAACATATATATAGTATATAATATTTTCCAATTCAGACACATTTTGTTTTCAAGAAAAGATATTCCCTAATGAATAACACTTGAACACAGAACACAAAACACATACACAAAAGAGTGATGTATTGTATGAGGCCCCCTGTCCACCAATATGTTATTTAATTGCAGCGCATGTTTTTAATTGTTTATAGTGGATTGAGAGAGTGCCATGTTTTTGGAGACACCAGCAATGTGGCTGCTGGCCATTCACCTTGTGCTTATGGGGGAATAAAAGCCTCAGTGGACACAGAGCCTAATACAACCTGTTTAGCCAGAACTAGAACTGAATGCAATCAGCCAAACGGCAAGCATGCTTCTTTTTTTAGCGATGCTAACCACTCCAACATGTGGATTTGTGTGTTTGTGTGTCACTAGGAAAGACCAAGCATCAGACATAAGAACCTTTAGGGTTGTTCATTGAATAGACATGGAGTATGGTTGACAGTGGCAGGTGGGTGGTGATTGCTTGGCCAAACCTCCCGAACATCAGTTGTTCCAACTCCATTTATTCCGTCCCCAATTTCCATTCAAGTCAATAGAAAAATAAATGACTGTGACGTCATGTGGGCCACTACATCATCATCAGACATCATCATCATACATATGTCATCATCAAATACATGATAGTTTACATTTATATTCGGGTAACAGAGATCTTATCTTATTAAATGGGGGCCCATGGCCAAATGCATAATCAAAAGTGGGAATCACTGCCGTGTAAACAGGCGTCTGTCTGTCTTTCAGAACAATTGTCTTGTCTTCCAAAATGAGCTGTGGACCCTGTGTTTGGTAAACACTGCAGTAGGAGCGGTGGAAGCAGTGGTAGTACTGTACACGCAGTACAGTAGGATTGATAGTAGCTTCCAGAGAGAGCACAGTCCTGACCGCTATACACTTTATCTGTCTTTCTTTAGACTCAGCATCTTTCACCATTCATCCAATCTGTCTGAGTGGAACATAAATCGATTCAGTAGCAGCAGCACAGCACCACTCTACTGTCTCATTATCATTACTGGAGGCTCTGCATTATGCTGTGTGTAACTCAGTTCTGCCACTGGAGGGCAGTATTGTTAGGTTTTTGTTTTTGTTCTTGTCATTGTAATAATTATGCTTGATGATTGACTAATATATTTATTCATTTATTTAGATAGTTATTGGGAACAACTTTTCATTTAAATTAATTGACCAAACAAGGGGATTTATTTGTCTGTACTGTATGAAAGAGAAGCAAACAAGCCACGTCTGTCTGTCTGTCTGTCTGTCTGTCTGTCTGTCTGTCTGTCTGTCTCTCTGTCTGTCTGTCTGTCTGTCTGTCTGTCTGTCCTAAACGGAGAATAGTAATAATTGAAATTAGAATTAGAAATAAACATTCAAACTGAACTGTGTGTGTGGTTTGCCTACGTGTCAGTGTGTACAGTATGAGCGCACACATGTGGCAATTAGGTGTAGTTAGTGGGTTAATACGTTGGTTTATTAGCAGCTCAGTGGCTTTGTGGTTAGAGTCATGTGTGCCCTGAAACTGGGAGGTCAGGGGTTCAGTTCCCCTGGCTGAGTCATACAAATCGTCCATATAAAGCTGGTGCCAAGCTCCCTGCTGAGCTCCACTCAACATAAAGGATTGCTGGGTTGGATAACCTGGATTGGTAAATTCATACGACGTACTAGTGTCATGCCCAGGGGGTGTATTTGTACATAATGTAACATACTAGTGTCATGTCCACGGTTTGTACTTGTACATAATGTAACATACATAAAGGTACATACAGAAATTGTACATAAAGGTTACACCGGGCCCACGGGGCTCCACCAGGCGCGTCAGTGTCGCGTCTCTGTCACCGTCAGGGAATGTTCCCTTTTTAATCAATGAAGGGTGGCTCCACTGCCCGTGTTGCCTTGCATGACTGCATTAAAATTGCCCCGGTTCGTTTTTTGACGCACGCGACGGAGACTCAACGTGCCCGGTGGAGCCCCGGCGTTTAGCTGACTCACGCTGCAGAAAAAGCACATACTGGCCTCTGACATAATTGGGCCATACAGTGTATGTGTACTTACATACTTACTTATATTGGTTTATGAAATAATCTATGACAATTTTCCATTTGACTCAGCAGTAATCTTTCCCATTGATATGTATTCTGTGAGCAGGGTAGACAACTGTGGTTGTGGTTTTTTCCTAGATTTCCAGTTGAACAGAATGTTTTTCTTGGCAATAGTATAATTATGAGTTCATAGCAGTGGGATAGCCCACTGTTAGGTCACCTACTGTAGTAAGCACAGAGACAGGGTTGGTGGAATTCGGCAGCCCGATAGAGAAATTATTTGTTATTTCTCATCAGAAGTGTTGGACGGGTGTGCTGTGCCAGTGTCTTGCCGCTTGTTTTGTGTACATTTTGATCAGATATCAGATATTCCTTTCTGAGTGTAGTCTCCCCTGTGGGTTATTATTTTATACTGAATATTGGAGCTTAATGTTGTTAATCATCGAAAATGTGTTTTTTTTGGGCAATTTGGGCCCAGAAGTCAGTTGTGGCTGTAAGTGATACATCTATTTCAAATGACTTTATTGACCACACTTGATGACTGTAATTATTTCTGCAAGGCATGCAGATATTGCAATCATATTTCTTGTGTAAGTTGACAGCAGGCCAATGGCCTCAATTAGCTGATGTTTTTTCCAAATCAGTCAATCGCAAAGCAGTCATCCAGCCTGCAGGCTATGGGATAGGCATCACACAAGGCTAAGGACCAGAACTAGCCATTTGGTTGCAAGGTGGCCACCCGGCATATGGGATCGGATCTACTATACTTTCCCAATTACAACACTTTTCATTGACACACAAGCCAAGGCTGAAGACCCAAATGCCCGGTATTATATATTATTATATATGTGCACTTTAATCCAACATATGAACATCATCATAGGCAGATCAACAGGCATCAGCTTCCCACTTTTTACTTAAAGGGATAGTTCACAATTTCTGAACTTAAGTTGTATGAAATACTTGCCATATAGTGGTTGCAACTGTATTAATTGAGTCCCGCGGTGGGAGTTCTGCTCTGGTTTTGGTGAATGTTAAGTAGTTCCGGTCATTTGTGGGGGGGGGCACTAGGGCCACACATTTAAAGTTTTGTGAATTAAATTACTTTTAATGCGTGGCCCCCTGTGCCCGTCACAAAACTGATATGTTTTTTGAGGGGTGCTATATGCAGGTTTAATGTTTGTTTTTCCTCAAACAAACATTAAAAACGCCATTGACATGGACAGAGTTTAATGTTTGTTTTGTCCATGTTTGTTTTGTCTGATAGTTACGTCATAAAATATGTATATATAGGGCCCCTCTTTTGCAACTTTCTTATTTTTGTGTGTACAGGTACGGTGTACATATCATTTTATGTGTGTATGTCTCTTGCATGTACAGTATACATGTATATATTCTTCGCTTTGATGTAATTGCTTTGCTTTTAACTTGTGTAGAACTTTGGTCGATTACAGCTGTTTTAAATGTACTCTGAAAATCACACCTGTGTGAAGTGAGGGGCACTCTCATCGTACATCATCATACATCATCTCATTCCGACCAATCAGAATTTGCGTCTTCACCTTTGTCATCAATGTTTGTGTTACTCTCAAAATTGTCCATTCATTGTCAATGGCATTTCAAATGTTTGTGTTAGGACGAAATTTGGGTTACATTCAATAAAAGCTGGACATAGGCGCCCCTCAAAAAAGTTTTATTGATTGATTGATTTGATTGGCCAAACCAATCTAACGGCTTTGCGGATTGGCCGAGCTCTGTGTGGCATTTGTGCCGCTCTACCAATATAAGTGGCCGCACTCGCGGTTTTCTTTTCACCCGCTGTGAAAGGATGCTCTGGACGGTGCACCGTAAGGACGGGAGGATGAGGGCCTACCATGCTGCGGTGGCAGTCGGCCAGAAGGTGTATTCCTTTGGCTGGGAGCTCTTCGACAACGTTTGTCAGATCAATGTGCACGTCTTCAACACAGTGTCTCTGCGCTGGGTGAAGTTGTCCCAGCTGACCCCCGCCAGCCAAGCCACGGGAGAAGAACACCAAGAACACCTCGACGGGACCTCAGCGCGCCCTCGGTGGAACAGAGGTGTCACTGAGGTGCACTGCGGCCACACCGCCGTGCTGATAGAAGACATCGTCTATGTCTACATCATCTACGTTTACCAGAGTGAATTCTGCAACGCACTTTACACTTTTGACGTTGATGCCCACAGCTGGTTCATGCCGACGGTTTCTGGGACCGTCCCGGAGGCGAGGTACGGCCACTCGGCCTGTGTCCTTGGGAAGGTCATGTACATCTTTGGCGGATATGTAAGATTAAGTGGACTGTCTAGGTACACTAATGACATCTACAAGTTTGACGCCACCACGATGGTCTGGTCTTTGATTAACCACACAGGTGTGGCACCTGCTTCAGGGCACCACTCTGCCACCATCATTGGGACAAAGATGTTTGTATTTGGTGGTGGAGGGAATCAGAGCGAGGACCACTACAACCTCCGAGTATTTGACACAGATACTGACTGCTGGCTGTGTATGCCCACTGCACAGCTTCTTCCAGAAGGACGCTGGTGTCATTCAGCCTTTGCCCACAACGAGGAGCTGTACATACTTGGCGGTGTCAAATTGGACCGGAACCCAAATGATCTGTGGAAATTCAGTCCAGAGACCTTCTGCTGGAGGAAGGTCGAGCCCGTTGGTAAACAGCCATACTGGACGTCTGGGACATGCTCTTGCATGGTGGAAGATTGTATCATCCTCTTCGGAATGCAATATATGCCCGATGACATATGCATTTTACACCTAAGTCCTAGTCTGAAGACGTTATGCAAGCTGGCGGTTATTCAGCACGATCTGGATCGGGCGGGACTCCCACGCGACATCAGATGGGAACTGGCAGTTATGGCCTATACCGATACCGATACCAATACCGACAGTGACAGAGAATACCAAGAAAATCATACAAATTGGACATGCAGATTTGTTCAGTTGTGCTCCCAAATGATGGAACACCTTACCTCCCAAATTATGGACAACCTTAGACCTTATTAAAGGTCTGTCGGAACCCTTTATTCCTTTTATAGCTTGTTATTGTTAAAGCACTTTGAGAGCACAGGAATGTGCTCAGTGATTCCCACCAGGAACTAAGCAGCATCTTACCGGAGAATGGAGTACTACTGCACCTGCTGAACTGCACAGGGCCTGCAAAGAAGATCTCTAATCAGGAATGAATGAAGAACCAAAGAGATGCTTTGGGTTTGTGATGGAGAAGAACTGGGGCTGCAAGAGGAAAATGACTGCAAAGATGGAGATCTTTATTTCTTTTTTACTATTTCGTTTTTCGTTTTTTGCTACTCTTATCTTTGAGGAAACAATTAAGCAGACAGTAGATATGAGATGAGCAACAATTAACAAGGTCTTGCATTCTGACACTCCTTCTTGTCATCACATTTTGTACATCAGTCGTTCACAAAGTGGTGTCCCGGGGCCCCCAGCGGTCCTTGAGGTGGTTCCAGGGTCCATATGGACAGACAGTCTTAGTTGTCTTAGTGTACTTGGGTAACAAAATGTTACCACACGCTTTTTTGACCCCCGGGGGTTAACTGGGGAACTTCTTATATGGTCAGCTCATTCTATAGTAGGGAGGATTATCACAACAAAACAAAAAGAGGTGATATTTGAATTAAGTGAAATCACTGAATATAACCTTTAAGACCTGAGGCCTTCAGTAGTAAATCAGTAGTGTGCACACATTTTCAAGATTTTTCAAAAATGTTCAAATATAGCAGATGTATAACAAGTTTGCAGCTCCCAACAAGATAAATCTAAAATGGCTGATATTTTCCCGGTTTTACTGGGTTAAATAGGTGTGTATTGAGATTGTCTTTATTGCCAAATGGATAGCAGGGTGATACACTACGTTGTTGTGACTCACCCATACTGTAGCTTTATTTATTCACAAAGACACTGGGTAAACTGCATTGGATAAAGACTATATATATATATATATATATATATATATATATATAACTTAGGTGAGCTCCCTATGGCTTACATTAGTCCTCCTGTTTTCACTCTACTCCCAGACATCTTCGCATTAAACAGCAGATCTACAAGCTCACAACGTGAGTCCCGAGCTGCCCCAGGTTAGAATCCAGGCCTGGCCAACAATGTGTCGAATATGACCGGTCGAAGTGTCCATTTCACGGGGGAAATCAATTGTCAATGGCAGTGACAGTTTCCCTTTTCCTTTCTTATCTTTATGAAGTTTTATCGCATCTGCATCTGGATACTGGTTTCCCAGTTCAGGGAAAGAAAACAAGTTCCAGTTCCGAACCAACATTTGGGGTTCTGAACCAATTTATTTTCAGTGGAAACACTCTGAACTGGTTCCAAATTAGGCAGGGAAAAAAAGAACGGAACCGGTTCAACCCCGGTGGAAAAGGGGCCTCTACTTTGAACTGCTGAATGACGCTGTTTGCCAGTGTTTTGATTCCTTCCCGCGCCCAGATAATAAGCCCCAGTGTCTCCTCCTCCTTGGCCGTGAACCGTACCACGCCATCTGCAGCATTTATTTGGCAGCCGATTTGATTCCATGTGTGACATGTGTGGAGGTCCTTCTGCAACGAGGTCACTGAAGGTGACAGTTCAGCGTGCGGCTGCACTTTAGCCGGCTGGCTTATCAGCAGCTCACTCTGTCCTTTTGTCATTCCCCAGCGCCAAGAGGGGTACTGTATATACTGTACTGTACCTGCCCTGATGCAGTATTTTACTGATACTGTACTTCTGGTTCCTTTTTGTCAAAGACTGGAGTCTAGTATTAATCACTGCATGCAGTATAGTAAATCGTCTTGTCAGTATAAATCTGTTTGAAGGGGCTATTCAAACGGATTTCTCAACTCTACATGTGTATATCACATGTTCTAAGATTTAGAGGGTTGCCTATCCCTGTTCTAAATTAATATTATCTGACACGTGTGCATTGTTGTAGGCTACAGTTTGCATTGCACTGTGATACAAAACTCACAAACTACTACGTAGATACCAATCGGCACCGAAATGATTGTGCACACTGCCGGTAGGCTAAGGAAGTCAAGTCACGTCCCTTACCTTACCAACTGTGTTCTCACGTTGCATATCAATATTGTTTTCTGTTCTGTTTTTGAGCAGTTGCAAGTTAAAATCACACGATAACCAGTAATTTGTCATAAATTGTCACGTCTAAAGACAGAACAGGTGAAACCACTTTTCATTATGATAGAGCATGTCGATGTGAAACAGTTTGAGGCTGAGCCATACATGTACACCAGTTTGGGCTCTATGTGAATCTCTCCCTTCCACGCACGCACGCCGTGCGCGCGCACACACACACACACACACACACACACACACACACACACACACACACACACACACACACACACACACACACGTTGAGTGATGTGAATTCTTGTTGAGTTATGAATGACCATCTCTGTGCCAGGTTAAGAGCAATATCAGACTCATGAATGTCAGAAATACTGAGGAGTTGTGTGACATATTTGACAAAATTTCTCAGAAGTTCTTGAAGGCAGGAATTATCTGTATAGCACATGCCAGCAAACAAGGCAAGTCACTGTTCTTTTACGCAGAAAATTAAATCACACTCATGTGAACTCAGTGAGGGGCGCCTCACTCATGCATTGCATTGGCCCTCTGTTTTCCCTCTACACCAAAAATCTCTACTTATAGTAGAGTATCTACAAGCTCAATGAGAGCGTTCACCCTAGAGTATAGGGTTCATGTGATTAGAAGCACTAAGACAAAAGGGAGAAAGAGGCAAAAAGAAAAATGCCCATCTGGCGTGGGGTTGGATGGGGTGGGGTGGGTGGGGTGAGATTCGAGGTGGTTGCAGGACTGAAAAGAGGGTCTCACGCGATTTTTTTTTGGCAGCCGTGTCTCGAAACACAAATTCCTCTCTGTTCAAAAAAACAAAAACAGAAGAAGGGTAAAAAAAAAAAAAGGACCGCACTGGCCTCTCCCAAGCCTCTCCCGGCATGCACCGTGTCAGTGGACATCTGTGAGTGTGTTTGTGAGCAAAGTACTTTTACCCAAGTGCTGTACTTAATAAGTACAATTTTGAGGTACTTTTACTGGAGTATTTCCAATTTTCAATACTTTTATACTTGTACAGTAGGCAACTACATCTCAAAAACTAATATTGTACTTTTACTCCACTACAACTATATGACTAGTAATGAAAAACTATTACTTTTTATGTGTTGATTATTATTGCAAAACATAGCCTACACATTAACACCCTGTATACATTTCGGCCATTTGAAAATAGCTACAAGCTGATCTACAAGCTCACAATGTATTGCGATGCGACAGATTGTGAGCTCGTAGATCTGCTATTTTCTAAAAGTTTTAAAACTTTAAAACTTTTGAATCAGGACATTCTGCATAATGAGTACTTTATACTTTTGGTACTCTTTTGGTACTTTTGGTACATTTTGAATACTTTTGTACTTTTACTCGTGTACATTTTGAATACCAGACTTCTACTTGCAACGTCTACATTGCGGTATTGATACTTATACTTAATAAGTCAAACAAAATGCGAGTAGTTTCTCCAGCGCTGAGCGTGACCCGGGAGCGTGTTCTCACACCTGTCAACGAGGCCTGCGGCTCCTGGCACCTTCCCCACAGCGCTGCTCTGGCACGCCCCCCCTGCTCTGCACGCTTGGCCCCAAATCAAAGGGCTTTGTGTCTTTTGTGACGTGCGGTCTCTTACACAGATAGACTGAGCTGCAGCTTTCAAAGTCACTTATTGACAGACTCGGGCCCAGCTATTATAGCGCTCATTTGAATACCTGTTACCCCCCCCCAAAAAAAAGGAGAGGCCCCCTCCCCTCCTCAGCGGTCCCACATTCCTGGAATGTCTTCTTGTGGCTCTCGCACAAGGCAGGTTCATCATCACACAAACAAGTGTTGCACTGTGGACAGAGGACTGGATGGGTGATTGATTCTGGAGTCCAAGAAGGCTGTGGGATTATTCTGAAATACATTAACGCAGTGATTTTGAAAAAAGACAGTGCTGTTATAAATAAACTCGCTGCCCCTCTCCTCACCTCTCCCCTCCTCTCCCTCTCCTCTCCTCTCCCCCTCCTCTCCTCCAAAGTCATTGGTGTATAGCAATGTCTAGCATAGACAAATAGTCAACAGTACTGCGCACTACTGTACTGTAAATCTCAAGACACACCCATTATTCATTTGATTAGCTGCAGCTGCTTAAGGTCAGTTGTACAATATGCAGTCAGTCACTGCTGGCCTATCAAACTGGGGTGAACCTCTACAATGGTCCTGTGTGTTCACCCAGTATAGGACTACTGCTGTGTGTGTGTGTGTGTGTGTGTGTGTGTGTGTGTGTGAGTGTGTGTGTGTGTGTGTGTGTCCTGCCAGGCTGAGGATGTGTTGTATTGAACCGTTAGGGTGGATGGACGTTCAGTAATCACGTCAGCTACATAATGAAGTGGAGCAGAGGATCAGTGATGCGTTAAGCACTCTGTGGACTCTGTGCTTTGAGGTCAGAGTGAAGCGCGTTCAATATTTAATAAGAATAGGGAAAGCACTGCGCTCTGTGTGTGTGTGTGTGTGTGTGTGTGTGTGTGTGTGTGTGTGTGTGTGTGTGTGTGTGTGTGTGTGTGTGTGCGTGTGCGTGTGCGTGTGCGAGTGCATGTGCGTGTGTGTGTTTGTGTCTGTCTGTATCAAAGATGGTTGATTTAGAAAGATAGACCATCCTATTTGGAGCCACTAGAGGCGAAATGTTACACCGATCCTTGCTCTCCTAAGTGGGTGCCGGGCGGCAAATCTCACGAACGTCCGACGTTCACTGGTGCTATAGCTCCTGCAAGAGTGTGTTGCTGGTCGATAATAAAGTGTAGATTTTCTCCTGATTTGTCTCTCTGAAGATTTGGGAAGATCTGGGAAGATTGTGTGGCTTGTGACGATCATCGGGTCCCATGATGTTCTGTTCAGTTATCATGGGGCTACAGAATGGTTCAGAAATCAGACACTGTGTTCACATTCATTCTTCCATTGGAAATTAATAGTAGACACCCACCTGATTCAGGTCTCCCTTAACCCATTTTGACCTAAGGACGATTCTACAAATGCCTTCTAAATCCTGACAGTTTTCTGAAAAAAAAAACATGTTTCTGTGTCAGTCCTTCTCAAACATTTTCATGTCAAGGACCCCCAAAAATATATATATGTAATTGGCCGCCGACCCCCATCTGAAAATATGTCGTTCCATGGACCCCCCCCCCCTCCCCAGAAGCAAGAATTTGAGTTAAAAACGTTCGCTCTGAAAGAATATATTCAAACAGTTGAACACGATTAAAAAAAAACGCGCTACAAGCTTGTAGATCTGTTATCTTTCAATAGCTAAAGTATAACATCCATAATGGGTTAAGAAGGCAGCCACCTACTGTATACCTCAAGCAGAGACGGGAAGTACACCGGAGATGGCAGGTCTTTCTTTATGTTTTTTGTTGTCTTTCTTGGTTACTATGCACTGATATGTATACTATATGTGAAAGTGCAGGGTTGAGTGTTGCGTAATACACGTGTGTGTGTGTGTGTGTGTGTGTGTGTGTGTGTGTGTGTGTGTGTGTGTGTGTGTGTGTGTGTGTGTGTGTGTGTGTGTGTGTGTGTGTGTGTGTGTGTGTGTGTGTGTGTGTGTGTGCGCGTGTGTGCGCGTGTGCGTGCATGCGTGTGTCCATGTTTGCAGTCATTCAAGGAACTGCCCCCCACCCCTCACCCCCTAACTGAGAGTAAAAATAGCAGCCAGTGTGAACATAGGCAGCCCACTGTGTTCCTGTGGAGGAATCTGGAGACGTGTGTGTGTGTGTGTGTGTGTGTGTGTGTGTGTGTGTGCATGTTTCTGTGTGTGTGCGAGGGAGGGAGGGGGGGGGGGGGGGGTTACAGGAAATAACTTTACCGCCAAGCCGTTAATGCAGATATATATTTTTTCAGTGGTCAACATGATGAGGGTGTGTACGTGTGTGTGTGTGTGTGTGTGTGTGTGTGTGTGTGTGTGTGTGTGTGTGTGTGTGTGTGTGTGTGTGTGTGTGTGTGTGTGTGTGTGTGTGTGTGCGTGAGTGAGGGGGCTGTTTATGGACGTGGAGTTCCTGAAAGAGGTCCTATGTGCTGCTATCAGCCTGTGGGACTCTGGGATTGGCTGCAGGGAAACCAGGAACAAAGCAGTTTGTTCATTTTCTTGGAAAGACCCAATGGAAGACATCCATGACCAATGGAAGGAAAGAGAGAGAGAGAGAGAGAGAGAGAGAGAGACTGTACCGCATATTGTATTTTCTTTTTCTTTTTTTTAAAGTGCTATTGAACACCCTTTTGTATGTCTGTGTGTTGGTTAAGAAAATATTGAACCCATGAAAAGTATTAAAAGGCGCTTCGGCCAAAACCTCCTAACTCCACTAGAGCTCCACTTTTCCTGAAAAATGAACATTTTGGAGTTAGGTGGTTTCTTCCCGACAGCAGAGGGATTGGATGGATGAGAGTGACTGCATTCACTGCCTCTCCATTTTCATGTCTAAAAACGCCCTTCCTTTTCTGTATCACATCATAAGTTATTTACTTATTTATCACTGGTCTGGTTTCTTTCTCTCACACACGCGCACTCGCACTTGCACGCACGCACGCACGCACGCAAACACACAAGCATACACACAAAAATGCACACACAGCTCTCTCTCTTTCCACATCTCTCTCCCCTGCGCCTGCTCTCCATCAAAGGCCTCTCTCTTCTTCTCTCTACAATAATCCCATTGACAGGGTGTGTCAGAGTAGTGGGGTGGGGGTCCGCTCACAGCACCCCTCCCTGGGTCGGGGGAGAGTAATGAGTACAATGAATGGTCATCTGCAGGGGAGCCTGGGGGTCCAGAGACGTGATGGAGAGGGTCCACAGAGTCGAGTGTGTGGGTGTGGATTGAGGGCAGTGGTGGAAGAAGTACTCAGGGGGGCGGCAGTGGCTCAGGAGGTAGAGAGTCTATCTTGGAATCAGTGGCTCGGGAGGTAGAGAGAGAGTCTATCTTGGAATCAGTGGCTCAGGAGGTAGAGAGTCTATCTTGGAATCAGTGGCTCAGGAGGTAGAGAGTCTATCTTGGAATCAGTGGCTCAGGAGGTAGAGAGTCTATCTTGGAATCAGTGGCTCAGGAGGTAGAGAGTCTATCTTGGAATCAGTGGCTCAGGAGGTAGAGAGTCTATCTTGGAATCAGTGGCTCAGGAGGTAGAGAGCAGTGGTTCCCAAAGTTGTTGGTGATGTGCTCGTCCCTGTTGATGTTAAGTACCACATGTAACATTCTGGTGTAGCACCTGTCCAGGGATTTCTGTAGGGCTTGTGTTAGTGTCCAGCATTCACAGCTGTAGAGGAGGACGGACTCCACCGTAGCAGAGAAAAAACTGATCTGCCTTGCATTGTTTCCTCCACCATCGATGTGTGGATGTGTGTCTGTGAATTTCATCTTAAAGAGCTTTGGAGAAAAGCGCTATATAATCTGAACAAAGTGAACAGTAGGTGTCTGTCTGAAGTATAAAGTAGCAACACCACAATGTAGAAATACTCTGTTCCAAGTAAAAGTAATAAATAAAAATATGTTTACTTGATGATTTTACTATTAGAGTTTCTGCTCCTGGCCCTCGCACCAAAATTATGCTTTGGAAATGTACTGGAAATGTGTAGTGTGAATCGCTGTTTCAACAACAGACAATGGAGCTACCATTTGGTGCATTTGTGCACTCACTCTTTGGCGTGAAATTAACGGGATATCTTACTGTGTACAGGCTTGGGATTTACATTAAGCAATGTTTCGTGTGTGTGTGTGTGTGTGTGTGTGTGTGTGTGTGTGTGTGTGTGTTTTTGTGTGTAGGAAGTCCACAGTGCTAGCTCCTCCCACTCTGACACGGCCGACGGTGAGCAGGAAGAAGAACCGACCGCCACGGTAATTCAATTAAATTTATTGAAGTGTCAAATCACAACAAGTTGTCTCAAGACACTTTACATGTAGAGCAGAAAACCGACAGAGATCCACCCAGAGCAAGCAATATTGAGACAGTGGTAACGAACAACTCCCCCTTAGCACTGAATGGACTGGATCTTAATTGCGACCAAAGGTCGCATCTACTGTATCTACAGTATACAGTAAATGCACCACGTCTCTTTCTGCCTGATGCACGTACAGTAACTAGCTGTTACTGTAACGATGGAATATCCACGGAACACAAAGGGCAGAGTGACTGAATCCATTTCAAGTAAAGAGGGGGAAAATTTTAATAGATGAAGCGCACGCTATGTACGATATGAGGCCCGTCAGACAGCGGTGTGATGTTATGTACGATATGAGGCCCGTCAGACAGCAGTGTGATGTTATGTTATGTACGATATGAGGCTCGGCAGACAGCGGTGTGATGTTATGTTATGTACGATATGAGGCCCGGCAGACAGCGGTGTGATGTTATGTACGATATGAGGCCCGGCAGACAGCGGTGTGATGTTATGTTATGTACGATATGAGGCCCGGCAGACAGCAGTGTGATGTTATGTTATGTACGATATGAGGCTCGTCAGACAGCAGTGTGATGTTATGTTATGTACGATATGAGGCCCGGCAGACAGCGGTGTGATGTTATGTTATGTACGATATGAGGCTCGTCAGACAGCAGTGTGATGTTATGTTATGTACGATATGAGGCCCGTCAGACAGCAGTGTGATGTTATGTTATGTACGATATGAGGCTCGTCAGACAGCGGTGTGATGTTATGTTATGTACGATATGAGGCCCGTCAGACAGCGGTGTGATGTTATGTACGATATGAGGCCCGTCAGACAGCAGTGTGATGTTATATACGATATGAGGCCCGTCAGACAGCGGTGTGATGTTATGTTATACGATATGAGGCCCGGCAGACAGCGGTGTGATGTTATGTTATACGATATGAGGCCCGGCAGACAGCAGTGTGATGTTATGTTATACGATATGAGGCCCGGCAGACAGCAGTGTGATGTTATGTTATGTACGATATGAGGCCCGGCAGACAGCGGTGTGATGTTATGTTATACGATATGAGGCCCGGCAGACAGCGGTGTGATGTTATGTTATACGATATGAGGCCCGGCAGACAGCAGTGTGATGTTATGTACGATATGAGGCCCGGCAGACAGCGGTGTGATGTTATGTTATGTACGATATGAGGCCCGGCAGACAGCGGTGTGATGTTATGTTATGTACGATATGAGGCCCGGCAGACAGCGGTGTGATGTTATGTTATGTACGATATGAGGCCCGGCAGACAGCAGTGTGATGTTATGTACGATATGAGGCCCGGCAGACAGCGGTGTGATGTTATGTTATGTACGATATGAGGCCCGGCAGACAGCGGTGTGATGTTATGTTATGTACGATATGAGGCCCGGCAGACAGCGGTGTGATGTTATGTTATGTACGATATGAGGCCCGTCAGACAGCAGTGTGATGTTATGTACGATATGAGGCCCGGCAGACAGCGGTGTGATGTTATGTTATGTACGATATGAGGCCCGTCAGACAGCAGTGTGATGTTATGTACGATATGAGGCCCGGCAGACAGCAGTGTGATGTTATGTTATGTACGATATGAGGCCCGTCAGACAGCAGTGTGATGTTATGTTATGTACGATATGAGGCCCGTCAGACAGCGGTGTGATGTTATGTTATACGATATGAGGCCCGGCAGACAGCGGTGTGATGTTATGTTATGTACGATATGAGGCCCGGCAGACAGCGGTGTGATGTTATGTTATGTACGATATGAGGCCCGGCAGACAGCAGTGTGATGTTATGTTATACGATATGAGGCCCGGCAGACAGCAGTGTGATGTTATGTTATGTACGATATGAGGCCCGGCAGACGGCGGTGTGATGTTATGTTATGTACGATATGAGGCCCGTCAGACAGCAGTGTGATGTTATGTTATACGATATGAGGCCCGGCAGACAGCGGTGTGATGTTATGTTATGTACGATATGAGGCCCGGCAGACAGCGGTGTGATGTTATGTTATGTACGATATGAGGCCCGTCAGACAGCAGTGTGATGTTATGTTATGTACGATATGAGGCCCGTCAGACAGCAGTGTGATGTTATGTTATGTACGATATGAGGCCCGGCAGACAGCGGTGTGATGTTATGTACGATATGAGGCTCGGCAGACAGCAGTGTGATGTTATGTTATGTACGATATGAGGCTCGGCAGACAGCAGTGTGATGTTATGTTATGTACGATATGAGGCTCGGCAGACAGCAGTGTGATGTTATGTTATGTACGATATGAGGCTCGGCAGACAGCGGTGTGATGTTATGTTATGTACGATATGAGGCCCGGCAGACAGCGGTGTGATGTTATGTTATACGATATGAGGCCCGTCAGACAGCAGTGTGATGTTATGTTATGTACGATATGAGGCTCGGCAGACAGCAGTGTGATGTTATGTTATGTACGATATGAGGCCCGTCAGACAGCGGTGTGATGTTATGTACGATATGAGGCCCGTCAGACAGCAGTGTGATGTTATGTTATGTACGATATCAGGCCCAGCAGACAGCAGTGTGATGTTATGTTATGTACGATATCAGGCCCAGCAGACAGCAGTGTGATGTTATGTTATGTACGATATGAGGCCCGTCAGACAGCAGTGTGATGTTATGTTATGTACGATATGAGGCCCGGCAGACAGCGGTGTGATGTTATGTACGATATCAGGCCCGGCAGACAGCGGTGTGATGTTATGCTACAGTGAAATATCACCTTACACTGTTTTGTCTTTAAACAATGTTCCTGATTTATGCAAGCAAGGCATAGTACAATCCCAGACCACACACACACAACCCCACGCGCGCACGGATGCACACACGCACGCACAGACGCACACATCACGCCACCAACTCATCACACACCATACCATATACCACACGCAGAAACGGGGGAATGTGTCTATCCGTGCATTTAACGCAGATTAATTAAGAGTAATAGTTTGGACGGGCCCCAAAGCTGTTGTTTTTCCATCGTTAAAAGGTTTTTATAAATGCCGCTGTTCGTTCGGGGCCCGTCTGGCATCCAGCTGCAAGCAGCCGTCATCTGTTCAGAAACCACACGTTGTAAAGCAGTCAGCTTCTAGTACCACTGTAAATTCATTGTGAAAAAAATGTTTTGTAGTTAAAGGTATGGCAAGTTATTTTCTTTGGTTAAAATAAGTGTTATATTCTGATAGTACTCAATGCGTCTCCCTCTCTCTTCAGATCTTTATTAAACAGAAAATGCATTTTCAGGTCAGGATACCAATTATGTCCAATCAGGATAGAGAATCTCAGGATATGATACCTGATACCTTCATATTTTTACCATATTATCTATAAATGCACGTAGTCTCTGCACGCACGTCTGTAATCCACGTAACTCGAGAACCGTTCTCCCCACCGAATTCGACACGCGTGTTCCACACCCCCACAGGGAGCGCAGTGCCCGGTGTCGAGTCAGTCCATGGTTGTCCAGAACCGCCTGGGCCCTGGACCTGATCACTCCTATATCTCCATATATGGAGCTGGCCTGTTCTGACATCACAACACTTCATATTTGGGGATGCCTGACACAGAACTCCATATGTATGAATAAAGGGACACAGAGAGACAGATACATAAATCTCCATATATGGGCATAAAAGGGACACAGACAGCCGGGTGGGGCATGGATCTCCAACTTCCATCGTTACCGACTCGGTGCTCTACAGCTGGGCACCGGTCTAGTTGAACTATAGCAACTGCCTGTTATAATTTCACCCGCCTCCCTATCTAATTATTGGTCAGTATTAGGATGTTGATATGCCCCAAATCACACCGTAGAAAGAACAAGTGTCTATTTCAAACACAAAGTGTTTTTTGACTGGGGGGGTCATATTTTGACAGCAGCAACTGCCTGTCGTAATCTCATAATCCCTGTCTAATTATTGGTCAGTATTAGGATGTTGATATTAATTTTGTATTCATCCTTATAGAGCATGGCCTGCTTTCTCAGGGGATACATTTAATCTTGACCATCCGGTCAACATTCGTGTCAGATCCTGTGTTTAGGTGAGACATGACACGTTTTGTGGGAACTGCGGCGATACTGTAATGTAAATGAATAGGCGGTGTCCCGTCTAAATTCATAAATAAAGTAAAAGTTAAAATACAACCACTCTAATTTTACAAGTTATTGTATTAACATTCTCTGACACATTGGACAACATTTTATTTTATTCATAAAAATCACACCTGTGTGAAGTGAGGGGCGCTCGGCTCTTATCATCATACATCATCATAATACATCATCTCATTCTGGCCAATCACAATTTGCGTCCTCACTTTTGTCTTCAATGTTTGAGTTTACGCAGTGTTTGTGTTTTTTACACAAATACTCAAAACTAGTCATAGGTGGCATTATAGAAAAACAATGTTTGTGTTTACACAAACCCTCAAAGCTGGACATAGGAGGGGCTAGCGGGCCCTCAAAAACATTACATAATGCTGCTGTAATAGCTATAGCATCAAAATCAGTTTAACCATTTAAACCCCAATATACATCAGCTCTCAGCAGCTTTCATGGGGGTCCCTGGCACAAAATATTCTCAGATGGGGCTTCAAATACATATTAATGTGGGGGTCCTTGACATTAAAAGTAGCACAGCTGTATGGCATTCCAGTTTCACTCATTACCTTCGACTCGTGGCTGACGAGTAACCTCTAATAGCTTTTAAACCAACAGCGCAGAGCTTCAGGAATTCTTATAAAAAAATGCACTATTTAATTGGGATAATCTTTTTTATCAAAGGTCTGTCTCCAAAGCCAGCACCCACAGCAGCAGTAATACATGTTGTTGATTTATCTTTATTCTAAGACAGACGGCAGAGTTTTTTTTATTGCTGTATTAAGGAAATATTTTTATGTGTGTCCCTATTCTGGGGTGAACATTTGCCGAAAATAATAGCTTACAGTGCAAGCTCACAATTTAGGCCTCTCACACAACTATTGCCCAATTTCAATTGTTTGACATAATTGCAATTATTTAGCATGATCTTCATAGGCTCCTTGTTTCCACGTTGAAAAATACACTTTCAAACATTTTCCAAAAATAGCCTACAGAGCAGATCTACAAGCTCAATCGTTTCAGCGGTGGACGTTTGTACCAGATGTAATCAGATTCCCGATGTGTTCCATCCTGAGATATGGTGTTCACTAGAATGGGACTGACAGAAGTACGTCTGTGTAACACCCCAGAAGCAACTACATATCTGAGATTCCAATGAAAAAAGTATTCAAGTCTTTTATTTTATTTTCCTAGGCGTTGATAGTGTTGTGAGAGAGAC